>NC_043702.1:78436429-78462063 GCF_006229205.1 Suricata suricatta
CATCTCCTTTGAGGTCTGAGAAGTACAAAGTATTGTCAAAATAAAGACATCTTTGGGGAATTCTGAAAATTGAGCTGCGGAGAAGGCAAATGGGAAAAATCACAAAATCAGCAGAGTAGCTTTCCAAGGAGCACTCTGATGAGGTACCTGAAGAGTAGGAAACGGTTCAACAAAGCTGACTGAGCAGCTCGATTCTGGGGCAGCTAGCGACCTCAACTGTTTCTGTATCGGTCTGAGCCAAGCTTGAAGTAGAGCAGGATCTGAAATCATCCTGCTGCCTCAGTGCCCCAGGACCATCCTACATTCAGTCATGAGAGCAGGGGCCATGCACAGGGGACAGGGGAGAAGGGGAGACCCCACCTCATGGAATTAGGGAGGAGGAAATCCCAGTACTTGGTGGAGAAAAGCTGTTGAACTCATTTTTAAGGAGCCTATAGGTAAGTCAGGGGTATTATTTATCCATTCCATTGGTGCAAATGTGTCTAAGATATTCTTATTCAAGAGAATAAAATAATCCCTTTAATTTGCTTTACTTCATCTGGTTTCCATTTTTGATTATCTAAAAGCTGAAACTGCCACAGATTTTTAACAAAAAAAGCAGCAACTAGTCTGGAAACATAAATAAAAAGAAACAGTGGGATATAACTGTATGTACTTTGTCACTGAATCTTTTTTAAAATGATTAAACAGTCTCAGAGCACCTGGGTGGCTCAGTCAGTTAAGCTTCTGACTCTTGATCTCGGCTCAGGTCATGATCGCATGGTGCGTGAGTTTGAGCCCTGAGTCAGGCTCTGCACTGACACCACAGAGCCTGCGTGGGATTCTCTCCCCTCTCTCTGCCCCTTCCCTGCCCACTCTCACTCGCGCGCTCTCTCTCTCTCTCTCAAAATAAATTAAAAAACTTTTTAAAAAGTTAAAAAGTTTAAAAGTCTTTTCTGCTAAAAGAATTATATAGGCCAACAATTCTGAATTCTGAAAATAAAATACTATTTAATTAATATTCTACAAAGCAAGCACCTAATACAATTCTTTTTTTTTTATGTTTTTATTTATTTTTTTGATAGAGAGAGACAGAGTATGAGGAAGGGAGAGGCCGAGAGAGAGGGAGACACAGAATTCTAAGCAGGCTCCAAGCTGCCAGAGCCCAACATGGGGCTCAAACCCACAAACTGTGAGATCATGACCTGAGCCGAAGTCAGACACTTAACCAACTGAGCCCCCCAGGTGCCCTCAATTCTTTTATTTTAGAAGCAAGGACTGTATATGTAATGTCTCCGTTTCATATAAAATTTTCATCTGAATGTTGGATATTTGGTTTTAATGTGAAGATGGGCCCTTTAAACCTTATTGCTTTTCTCATCCTATATTCATTTCCAGCAAATACATGTGCTTTTTCTTTATAAAAAAAATTAAATAATATCCAAATACTTGTGATTATGTTCCACATTGGGCATTCTGCTGCAAAATCATAAAAATGGGACACAGGAAAAAAAAATTTAAGTTACAGAGGGATGATGTATTAGTCTCCTATTGTGGCTATAACAAATTACCAGAAATTTAGTGGCTTAAAACACCACCACCTTATTATCTTACGGCTCTGTGGGTCAGAAGTCTGCAGTGGGTCTCACTGGGCTAATGTCAAGGGGCTAGCAGCGCCGTGGAGTCCCTGGGGGAGAATCCACTTTCTTGCCTTTGACAGCTTGGGAGGCCACCCACATTCCCTGGCTCACGTCCTCCTCCCACCTTCAAAGCAGCAGTGACCAGCAGAGTCCGACTGAGTCTTTCTCAGGAGGCCATCTGTCTCGTTCTGACTCTTCTGCTTCCCTCTCCTCCAGTTAAGGCCCCCCCGTGACTGCACCAGGCCCATGGGGATAATCCAGGATAATCTCCTTATTTTAAGGTCAACTGCTGAGCAACCTTATTTCCTTCGTGTCAAATTACATACTCAGGTTCCCAGCGGTTAGCAAGCAGACATCTTTCTGCCTACCACAGATGGGATGGGACCTGTCTCATGGGATATGCATTTGAGGTCCTGGGACTTTGAGTATATTGTTACAATAAACGGTTTAGTGGTGATCCTAACACTCACTGAAGATACTGCAGAAATAGAAATACCCAAGACGAATTTGGCTTTTTCAAACTGCAAAGAGCTGCTCAGTCTAGGACTTTCTTACCCTCTAGATGCCTGAAGGTGTCCATTACTAATGGACCAAAGAAGACATCTGGCAGGAAGAGAGTCTGGGAGAGAGGTGGGACTTCACACAGTGGTCTGCATACAGAATGTGCGGGATGGAGGAGGGGGGGGATTACAGTGTGCAGGCTGCTTTCATACACAGGATCCCATGTCATCGTCACCCACACCTCACCGGGCAGTGCCCGGCATCTCCAGTTCACTGCAGACATGTTAAATTGATTGACTTGCCTGACATCATGCTCTCAGAGAGAGGCAACGTCAGGGCCTGATTCATCTCGACTGACTTAAACCACAGGCTCTCCCCTCTAGTCCCCTGGGGCGCAGCTGAGAGTGCCTAAGACCAGGTGACTTAGAAGACACCAAAATTAAACATTCACCTCACCACAGTCAGTTGAGGGAGAAGAAGCAGACTGAAACAAACTGTTTAGGACTAAGTAAGGGTAAGGTTTAAAATACCAATTTTAAGTCGCATCCTATCTACTCTTAAGTACACACCACCAGTTTAGAAAGTTTATTTGCTAGCGCCTCTCACAGTATCTGGCCCAGAGTTGGGACTCAAAAAATAGGTTTCACAAATAAACACCATATAGTCTTACAGTGTCTTTCAGCAGGAGCTTTGATCTGACAAGGGCATGAGAATGGGAAAGAGTGAGATTTTGATGTCCTCCAACTCTCCCTGAATTCATCACAGGGAATTAATTTTTTGAATGAACTCCCCAAAAAACTCCCTAGTAGAGAAACACTAGTCTACGAGATGCTGGTTCACAAATTACACTTATTAGGTCATAACTAGCATGTAAAAAAATAAAGTGTGGGGATGCCTGGGTAGCTCATTGGTTAAGCATCTGCCTTCAGCTCAGGTCCTGACCTCATGGTTTGTGAGTTCGAGCCTCACGGTGAGCTCTCTGCTGTCAGCACAGAGCCTGCTTCAGATCTTGTGTCTCTCCTCTCTCTGCCGCTCCCTTGTTCACACTCCTGTATGTACCCTCTTACACATGCGCTCTCTCAAAAATAAATAAATAAAAACTTTTTAAAATATTTCCTTAAAAACAGTGATTGAGAATAGAAAATTTCAGAGTAAATCACACATATTAAAATTTAGTATTTCATAAATCGATTAGTCCAGAGTTATGATGTCAAGTGTATATCTTGGATTTCTTGGTAAAATGCATCATGGTGTCATGGTTAAAAAAAAAAAAAAGTGGAAACTGCTTCTATAGTTCAAAACATTCCCATCACAGAATTCTGGAATAGGCTAGCTTTCACAGGGTGATAATTATCAATAACTCAGTTCAAAATGGTTGTTAATTTTTAGCTACCTAGTTTCCTACTGTCTTTTCTCTTAGTTATGTACAAGCACCCGGAGTTCTGGACCATTCTAATGAGACAAAGCAACAATGATGCTAAGAGAATCACCTCCCTGTTCTCTCTTCCAGGGCACTCTCAATCCCTTACCAAAACATTGTCTGGAATTCGCTTTCCTCTTTGACTAAATCAGAAGAGATGTTCCTAAACTGGGGGGGGGTGGGGGGGGGGGAGGGAAATCTATAAAAATTCGACTGCAGCAAAATACTTTTCATGCAGCCATCGACCCTACTGTGACAGCAACAGCTGGCTTTCAGGGAAGCCATTTCTAATACTCAGGATTTAAAGTCCAGAAATGCCTCCATCTCCCCACCCCCACCCCCACCTTCGGGGAAAGCTGGCATGCCTCTCACTTGGCCCCTCTACTCCACGGTTTGAAGGCTCAGCTATGCATGCTCAAAAAGTCATTCTCTGGGAGGGCTCCCCAAGAGCTCTCTTCTGGGGAATCTTAGTCTTGTTATCAGGAAAAAGCCAGGAAACCTTCCGTGGGCTATAATCTCCAGAGGAAAGGTGTGGGTTTGACGATCTCTGAAATCCCTAAAGTGTATATAGTAGGACCTGGGTACAAAGTGACTGTTACAGACCGAAGCCCTAACCTCCAATACAACTGTATTTGGACATAGGACCTTTAAAACGGTAAATAAAGTCCAACGAGATTGTATGGGTGGGGCCCTAATCCAGCAGGATGGATGTCGTTCCTTCCAAAGATCTCTCTGGATCTGAACAGGTTACATTTTTCTACCTTCAGAATTCACAGCAACTTTAAGTAGTTATTGTGAAACATAAATGTTAAGAGAAAAGAGCAGGTCACAGAAAAATATACACAGTATTTTATAAATCTTTTATTGATTCAATACCAAGCAATATTAAGCAAACAAACAAACAAAAAATGCTTGCAGTAAACCTACAAAGATTATTAGGTGGCTGATAAAAGCAAAATTTGGGAGGATGGTTTCCTCTGGGATGAGGGGACAGCAGCTGGGACATAGGGAGCTCAGGCATCGCTATCAGGGGGATGGCAGCTCCATGGGTGTCCCTTTTATTAGAATGTCTCGCCATGTATTTCTGTTACAGGCATTATTCCATATGTATTAAATCTTTCATAATTTAATTTATAAAAGTAAGATGTTAGAATAATATAACATCCATCAGTTAACAGTAGCTATTCTGGAAAGAGGGGATATGGGACATTTCTACTTACCAATTTTTACCTCCCTATATCTTTCTATTGTCCTAAAATGCTTATATAACGCTTACATTTGGAATAAAAAGTCAAGAAAGGTAAGAGAAGTAAAAAGAAGCTATTGGACATTTATGATTACTTTCATAATTTCTTTAATCTTTCCTCCCCCTTCATTTTCCTGAGTAATAAGCTACAATGAACAACAGACCAGCCCTAAGAAAAATGTATTCATTGGTCTAAAATAATTTTGATCCTCAGACCCTATGGCTCAGTATTGATTTATTACATATATTACACAAAAACACACTTGAAATAAAAACTTCAGCTGGAATTAACCCACACTCTTTTGAAATGAAAATAATAGCTATGAGGTTATAATAATAATTCAATCACTCATAGCCTGGTTATTAGGAAAACGCCAGGAAATAGACATCCAAAAGAGAAATTCTCTTATTTCTTTTCCTTTCAAGACAATTTAGGTAAATTATAGACATTTCGCTTTCAGAGCTGAGGACTATCAATAGAATTTTAAGTGTGGTTCATTTATATTAATGTCTTCAATTTAGAATTTCTTGGGCCCTTCTTTCTTTATGATGCTAGGTTTCAATTTAAATTGAAATAGTTTTGTAAGACTAGTAAGCTGCAAATCAAGAAAAGAGTGTTTTGTGTGCAGCTTCTATGTTTTCGTAGAAGAGGAAATCACTTGAAAGCAATCATTTCTATACTTAACATATTTCTAATTTCTTTCATTTTTGGCTCTGTCAACTGAAAAGCTGAACAGAACAAAACATAATTTGGATATCCAACACAAAATATTTTTATTCTTTGGAAAATGGAACTACTTTGCAAAATCTGCCCCAACCTTAAAGGTGTTTGTTGCTCAATAAACCTACAGTACTAGTCAATCGCTTATCAGTTGTATTGCCATTGTGTGTATGCATATATGTGTGTGTGTGTGTTGTGCATGTAGATGTCTGTCTGTCTTACTAGACAGTGATTTGGTTGAGGGTGGGATAAATAGAATGTGCTCCCTAAAGAATGCCTATATATAGTTTGGTCCAATTATGGTGAATTTCTTAAAAGAGATGGAGAATTGAGCTGTCGGCAGCTCCCTCAGTGGTCAGGTGGGACATACAGGAAAGGGAAGGAATGACAATCAGACCAAATATTATCATAAAAATGACATAATAAGGACCAAAAGAAATACTCTTTCAGTTAGTCATTTACTCATGCTTTCCATCATATATTGTGTACCCATTATGAGTCACATGCTGAGAATACGAAAATAAAGGAAACAATGTATATCAATTATGTCTTTAAAAAACTAGGATTTTATGTTTATTTATTCATTTCTTAAATAGGCTTCACACCAAGCATTGAGCCCAAGGTGGGGCTTGAACTGAAGACTCTGAGGTCAAGACTTGAGCAGAGATCAAGTGTCTGAGGCTTAATAGACCAAGCCACCCAGGCTCCCCTAAAGATATATTTAAAAAAGAAAGAAAGAAAATAGGGGCACCTAGGTGACGCAGTCAGTTGAGTGCCTAACCTTTTATTTCAGCTCAGGTCATGATTCCAAGGTATTGGAATTGAATTCCGAGTTGGACTCCAGGCTGAGGGTGAAGCCTGCTTAAGATTCTCTCTCTCTCTCTCTCTCTCTCTCTCTCTCTCTCTCTCTCTCTCTCTTTCTCAACCCCTGCCTGTCTCCCCAGCTTGCGCTCTGTCCCTCTCTCTTAAAAAAGATGGAAAATAAGTTGAACAAAACCCAGTATTCTGAGTAGGGTAATTCCAAGAAGAGAAGGACTAACAAAACAAGAAAATGCCTCCAATGAGGGTGTAAAGCCAGAAAGAAGAATTTCAAGAGGCACAGAGAGATGGGAATGGCACCCCAAGAGATGGGAACCTCAAGGACAAAGGCACCAAAGAGTAAAAATGCAGACTGAGGTTGAAATATAGTGTACAGTTAGGTTTGATTTCTCAATCCATTTCTCAGTTTCTGAAGGAAACATACTGTGGAGGGTTTGCTGAACCAAGGAACCAAGGTGATGAGTTCAAACTTATTTTAGTAGACGATGGGGAGTCTTAAATGTTTCTCAGCAGAGAACTGACATATTATATTCTGAGTAGCACTTCAGAGAGAAGACTTTGGCTACAATGTTCAAGGAACTAGAGGGAATGTAGAGCAAGCAGGGAATTGTTTCCCAAGACTATTATTACAACCCAAGCAAGAAGCAATGAAAGTCTTCAAGACCTACTCAGCAGTAAAAATAAAACAAACCGGGGATAAATGGTACTTCCTCACCTTGATAATGGATATCTGCTAAAAATCGACATCAAACATGGCCTTAAGATAAAAAATATGCAAGGATTCTTGCTATCATTGTTTTTATTTTAGATTATCCTGGAGGTCCTATTCAATGCAGTGAGACAAGAAAAAAGAAGTGAGAAGTATTTGTTGTAGAAAGAAGGAAGCAGAATTGCCATTATTTAAAGATGATAAAGGGCACCTGGGGGCTCAGTTCACGATCTCATGGTTTCCTGAGTTCAAGCCCCACATCAGGCTCTGCAGTGGCGGCACAGAGCCTGCTTGGTTGGGATCCTCTCTCTCCCCCCCCTCTCTCTGTCCCTCCCCCACTCACACTGTGTCTGTCTCTCTCAAAATGAATCTTAAATTTTTTCTTAAAATAAAACCTACTCACAAATTTTTAGAAGACACTTTACTAATATGTTTTGAATGTATATAGATGGATGTAGAAATCCACATAGAAAGCATAAATCTCTACACTTATAAGACACAGAAGAGCAAGGTGAACATGTTTTTATTAAAAAAAAAAAAAGCATTAGGGAAGCTGGGTGGCTCAGTCAATTAAGTGTCCAATTATTGATTTTTGGCTCAGGTCACAATCTCAGGTTCATGAAGTGGAGCCCCAAGTCAGGCTCCACTCTGACAGCACAGAACCTGCTTGGGATTCTCTCTCTGCCTCTCTTGCCTTTCCCAACTCACACTCTCTCTCCCTCTCAAAATAAATAAACTTTTAAAAAAGTCTTTATAATCCTTTTCCCTGTGGATAGATCCATGTAAATCAAGAGTACATTGAAACAGTCAGGAACTCGATGGGCCACCTGGGTGGCTCCGATGATTGAGCATCTGTCTTTGACTCAGGTCACAGTCTCACAGTTCACGGGTTCAAGCCCCACATTGGGCTCTGTGCTGACTGCGCAGAGCTTTGTGTCTGCTTCAATTCTGTGTCCCCTTCTCTCTCTGCCCCCTCCCCTGCTCAAAAAATAAAAAAGCATTAAAAGAAAAGCATTCAGGAGTCTAGCCTACAAGATTTCCTGGCAAATGCACCACCCTGAGAGCACTGGCACTGTGTTCTATGGATCCCCCTAGAGAGCCTCTCAGATGGAAACTAGAGCAAGAGTAAAGCTGACTCTGACCTTCATAAAAGATCTGGTGTCAATGTAAAGGCAGGCAACAGAGAGGGGGGGAAACAGCCTCCACTTTCAAGCACAGCCAGTTTATAGCTGCCTTCTCTGTAGCAGTTCCCTGAATTAAGTTTCAGTCCACTGGGTTGCTAATGGTAAACACCAAATAAACACAACTAAAGTGTACTTATTTACTGCAGGATTGTTGACGAGAGAGGTAGGGTTATCTCCAAGAGACAATGTGAACAACGCTTCCTGCATTTAATTGACAACAAACCTTTTTATCAGGGAATAACTCAAAGAACTTGTGCCCTAGGGAAACTCCAATTTAGAAAATGCTGTGCACCCTAGACATTCTCAACTCCTGTTAAGAACCAACATGTGGATGTGACAAAGCAAATGTTTAAAAGCAAAGCCTCTAGGGCCACACTACCTTAGTCTGAATCCTAGGTCCACAACTTACTTATACTTGCGCTCAAGTGACCTTGAGCAAGTAAATTAACCTCTCTGTGCTCTAGAATCCTCATCGGTAGACTTATGACATGTGTGGCTACCTCACAGGGCAGCACTAAGGATTAAAGTAAATGGGTGAACATTCCGTAAAGCATTTATAAGGGTTAAGTGTAGCAGATTTTGCTATATGCTGTCACTATGTTAGGATTACAATAGTTTGTGAGCAATTGAAGAAGAGTATAACTTCCTGGTCTAAGAAGATATTTACTCTTCATCTAATGGTGTGCATACGTCTGTGAAAAATACAGTAATATGTATGTTGTCTGTAGTTCTGCTAATCGAGATATTCAATTACCTGATATTTATACTTGAACACACTGTTGCCTAGAGTTGTGTTTGGGAAAGGGTGGGCTGATGGGAACAGAAAATAAAAGAGGCTACCCTTAACTTTAAAACATTGAGGGATTTCCTTTAAATTCAGTTCCCCTAAACATCCAAATTGAAAAGCACCTTCTCTCCAAACTCCCATACTCACTTCCCAAATAAGTTACATCTTCTGGAAGGAAATTTAGTACTGAAGAAATTCTGCCAGAATTAAGCCATTTTAGAGGGTTGTCTTCATCATTTCTTCCCTCACAATAGGCAAGCCCAACACACACGAGACTACTGCTGTGCACCGAGGAGGGTCTGACACGTGCAATGCCCCACACTACCCAGTTCTCACCTCTGATGGCAAAGTCTTCCAGCAAACTTCCAAGCCATCAGAAAACCGTTATTCTAAATATGGCTTAAGTTACATACACTTTACTTCAAAAATGAATTCACTGCCAAATAGGGCACTCATACATCCATGAAGGCTGTAGGAACTGGTCTCTATAGAAAGCAGCAGGATAATATTTAATAAGATCAAGTAAAGTGTTCCTTGCATTGGATCCAATAAATGCACCTCGGGAGAATGCTTTCTCTAGAAACAACTCAACGAAAAAACCAGCTCTGTGCACAGGGATGTTCGCTAAAGCATCACCCAGAGTAAGGGGAAGCTGGAGCTCTGAATGCCAAAGCAGAGGGGTTAGCACACTGTGATCTACCAGCCCCAATGGACACTTAAATCATCACTGAAAATTATAACCATGAATATATTACACAACATAGAAAATCCTGTATGGAGTAAGCTTATGGAAAAAGAAAAAAAAAAAAGCTTAACTGTATATCCAGGGTTGGAAGTACATTTTTTGAAATGTTAAGTGTC
The DNA here is from genome assembly GCF_006229205.1 of Suricata suricatta. Taxonomy (NCBI): domain Eukaryota; kingdom Metazoa; phylum Chordata; class Mammalia; order Carnivora; family Herpestidae; genus Suricata; species Suricata suricatta. The sequence goes on from NC_043702.1 coordinate 78,446,297, forward strand.
AATGAGAGGAAAAAGGGGGATATAAAAATTAAAATGGATGATGGTAGGGTGGTTAGTTGTGGCTGGCTTTGTGTTGTTGGGCTTATATGTTACCTCGTGGTGATTTTGCCATTTGCAAAGGAGGAAAAATCAATTCTGTGCCAAACCAGACAAACAGGGGCACCGGAGGGGTGAGAGAGAGATTTTCTAGCACAGAACCAACTCCCTCTCCAAAGAGCTGTGTGGCCTTCACCTGCAAGGTGAACACGAAGACACACACACACACACACACACACACGCACGCACACACGCACGCACGCAAGCCAGGACAAAGAGGCAACTGCTAGCGACCAGGGCAGCACCTCCTCCCACCAGCGGCCAGGGGTCTCCTAAGGCAAGCTGTTGTTCCTTGGGGTGGAGGCACCTCATTAGCAGGTGCCCAAGTAAAGGGAGAAGCATTTCCGGGACCAGAGGTCTCCTCCTTCCTGGCATTAGCAACAGAATGCAGACAGAAGGTAAGTGGCAGATTTGCAAATCCCAGTGGGGGAAGTTACAGTGGGAGCTGGGAGCTGGGCAGCAGCACACCCCCGTGATATTGTACACAAAGACAATGCTGCCTGTCACCTCTTAGGTGTTCCCAGTGTCGTCCTAGCACGCTGCTGTTAATGGTCAGCCAATTATAGGACACCGGCTGGGCGGTAACACTCAATGTCACAATATTTGTGGGGGAGCAGGGAGTGACAGCAGAGAGATGGACTAGACTAGAGCACACATCCCTCCTCAGTCTTTTCCCAACACTATTCAAGACAGAAATATCTAAAGCAGCTGTGTAGAAGAGAAGCAAAATTTACACGTGCAGAGTGGACAGGTCCTGCCCCAGCATCAAGGTAATGATATCCCTCTGCAAGGTTTCCCTGGACACAACGGGATGTGCTTTCTCTCCTTTTAACTCCAGCAAGGCTTTGTTTCCTCTTCTCTTTGGACACTCCCAGCAGGCTAACTTTCTTTTCTTTTTTCTTTTCTTTTTTCTTTTCTTTTTTCTTTTCTTTTCTTTTCTGACTTGCCTTCTTTTCTCGGATTATATATATAGTTACTGACAGCAGAGATCTTGTCTTGCTAAGCACACAATAAGCCCTCAATACATCAAAGTGGAACTAAAAGTAATAAATGCAAAAACAGGCAGTGTGTCGGCAGCACTAAAAAGATCATGCGATGCTGTCCAACAGAAATGCAATGGCAACAATGAATGCAACCCACATGCGTAACTTGAAATTTCCTAGTAGTCACAGTTTAAAAAGTAAAAATAAGACCCTTGGGTGGCTGGGTGGGTTAAGCATCTGACTCTTGATTTCAGCTCGGGTCATGATGTCAGTGTTCATGAGTTCAAGCCTCCTGTTGGGCTCTGCACAGACAACATGGTGCCTGCTTCAGATTCTCTTTTTCCCTCACTCTCTGCCCCTCCCCCCACTTGTGTGTGTGCATAAGTTCGTGCTCTCTCTCTTCCTCAAAAGAAATAAGCTTTAAAAAACAGTAAAAAAGGGGGAAATCACTTCAAAATGTAATGTATACACAAAATGGAGACATTTTACATCCCCAGCTCTTTTTCTGTCCTAAGTCTTCAAAAGCCCGTGGAAATGTCACATCTACTGGACACCCCAGCTTGGACCAGCCACACTGCTATGCCCGACAGCTGCAGGACGCAAGGGGCTTCCATCCTGGACAGCAGAGAAGTACAGTGACGTCCCAAACTTTACTTTTACTCTTTAAAAAAGTAAGCATTTTTCATAGTAATAACGAACTCACTTATATCAAGTTTTCCATGAATGTATACATCATCTCTTTATATTTGTTTTTTCATAGCACTAAAGAAATAATAAACAGGTGCATATTTTCCCCTTTACAAGCTCTTTTGGATAAATGACTAGACCAGAAAATATAGTTTAAAAACAGATCCTCAAAACAATCTTTAAGAGCCATATTTATTAAGAAACATTTAACAAATGAGCAAGCGAGTGCTGTTACTCTAGGATATAGGACTCTGGGTGTTTCTTTCCCACTTGTTTGAACACATAATTAGTAGGTTGTGTTGTTTAGTAATTATTACCGAAGAACTAAACACTTCCTTTTGAAAGTCTGCTTTTCACAAATATTATATAAATAAACTATTAGTAGTTAGGAGGTTCTGATGCTCTATAATGGCATTAGTTCAAGGGACCCAAAAAAGCCAGCTGCACCCACCCATGGGTAGGTGAGTTTGCTCCAGTAACCAGACACCATGTGGGTAGGGCATCAATACACATCATCCCAGTAATGAACGTGGCCAAGGGAGGAGGCTCATGGGCTTTTTCTACTTTCCTCACCTCACCACCCTCCCCATCCTGCAGTCCAATCTCCTCTGGACCTTGAGACCAGTGCACCTGGGCCTGAATCTGTGGACCTAGCCTAATTTACCCACTCAGCAGCATGCAGACAGGAGACAGAAAAATAGCTCCCAGAAGCCGCCCAGGAATCCAGACCCTGCAGAGGTCAGCTTACCACAAAGGCCAGATACAGGAAGGGATCCTGCCCCCCAGTGACCAGGACCGACAGGTCTGGACACTGCCCTGTCAGATTGGGATTTGGTCTTCTCTATGAGGCAGGAGGTGGCTATGAAAGAGAAGCATAAGTCCTTTCCCCCAAGACCATCCAAAGTTTCTGATGTCAGATGGAGTTGTTATTTAACCAGGTTCCCAGATGAAAATCAATAATCTCTGGGGAGTGAGGTGCCAGACAGTTGGTTCAGGGAAAAACTATGATATAACCTCCTCAAAGAATTGAAGCAGACTGCTCTACATTTCCTCAGGAGGCAAAATGAGACCTGGAAATGGAAGAGATCGCTCTGCGACCGAGCACGGGAAAGAAGGGGCTGTCGGTCCAGAATTGCGTAGCCAAGATCTTTAAGTAATTGCTTCTAAAATAATACTATTGATGGGCAGCTCTTATGACCATACACTGCAGTCTAGGAAGTTAAAGCATAAATTACTCGGGTTTTTTTTTAAGTTTGCACTTACTCTCCAACTCCATCACCCTTCAGTGCTTTTTTATTCCTTTTTAGTGAGAAAAGGCATAAGAAACATAAAAAAACAACCACAAGCCTTTTTCATTAATGTATTACATTGCAGTGAATTCTGTTCTCACAAACATATTTTTCCCTTCAGCTCTGTTAGATTTATTTTCCAATATTCAATTCACATCAAGGACAGGTATTCATCAACTAAAAAGGTAATAGATACCAATATACCTAGAAACACCCCGGAGAATTGCTGTAAATGTCCTGAGTGCCAGTCTGACAAGGGCGGTATTGAGCTCGGAAGACACCCGAGGAACACATCTGCCTGCTCTCCTGGTGTTTATCCAAGCCAACTAAAGCCAGGGGGGAAGCAGCAGGGAGAGACTATGACACGTACAGCTTTTCTGAAGACACTGCAAAGCTGGCACTGAGTTACTAGAAAGGGTAAGTGGGACGTGACCACTGTTCGGGGAGATGGCTGGAAATCCTGCTTGGCCTGATTGTCCTGCGTGTCTCTGCCGTCCCACAGCGCGCGGCGGCCAAAGCCTCCCTTCTTCTTTCAAGGTCGATACGTAGGAGCATTTGCTGATTTGAGCAAATGAGCTATAGAATAAATTTATGAAGCAATAGGGGATATTTGGGTATTTGACATGAAGGAATTGCTCCTATTTTAGTTGTGATGATGTTATTGAGGTTTTAAAAGAGAATGGATATGTTATGGATAAAATGATGTGAGATTTCACTTTAAAACAATCCAGTGAATTGGGGAGGAAAGGTTAGGGGAGTATAGAAAAAATAAATTTGGTCATTTGTTCATGATGGCTAAAACTGGTTGACAGGTTCCTGGGGATACATTTTGTTATTCTTTCTACTTTGGAGTATGTTTGGAATTATTTATTTTTGAGAGACCAAGAGAGAGAGACAGGGCAAGCAGGGGAGGGTGAGAGAGAGGGAGACACAGAATCTGAAGCAGGCTCCAGGCTCTGAGCTAGCTGTCAGCACAGAGCCCAATGCAGGGCTCAAACCCACAAATCATGAGATCATGACCTGAGCCGAAGCCGGAAGCTTAACCAGCTGAGCCACCCAGGCGCTCCTTTCTAGGGCTTTTCTGAGAGGGTTATTTTATACCTTCTAAACTTACCATTGCCCGGAAGATATCACAGGCCATTCAATGTTAGCACCAAGGAGAAAAGCGTCCACCCTATTTTTCTTTAAGACTACAAACTTGGCCTCCATCTTTTGCTGCCTCAAGAGAGAGATTTAGCTTTTGATCACCTCCAAGAAACAAACACCCTTTAGGATATTGAAAGCAACAAGCGACAGCCTACCAAATCGTATGATTTACATTAAAAGTCTGAAGGCATTGTGGTGTTCTGGATCTACAGGTTAACAGTGTGTGACAGAACACATACTCCTGGTAAGAATTTAATTTCACTCGGGTCTGGAGGATGCCTTATGAGACAAACTGGCAGCAATTCCATCTGGTGGACAGAAAAATCAGAGTATAACACGGAGGACAATTTACCGTCTCTGAACTGCTCTGTCTCAAGAGCTATGAGTGCCTTAAAATCATCTATGCCCTGTTACCCAGCAATCCCTATTCTAGGGATGTGTTCTAAAACAGCCATCTGCCAAGTACACGAAAGATGTGTGCACCAATGTTTATCACACTTCTGTTTATAACAGAAAGAAAAACAAGCAGAAACACCCCAAGGTCAAACACTAGGAAATGGTTAAAGTATTGTTTAGATATATAATGCAATTATATGTAACCTTTAAAGATGCTGATATCTAAAGTATACCGTTAAGCAAAACAGTGGGTTTCAAAACAGATTTTTTAAAAATCCTATCTGTGTTTTAAAACAAAGTATGTTGTTATATAGAATGGAAAAGAGCTGGGATATACAATGAAAGGTTAACAATAGTATTTTCTGGTTTGTGAAATTAAAAGTGCTTTTTACCACCTTCTTCATGCTTTTCTGTATGGTCTGAATTTTTTTTTCAATGAGCATGGAATACATCAGTGTCCCTGAAAAAGCTATTTCACTTAAGACAGTAACAGTAAAACCATGAGATGTCCAAAGCAGGAAAAATGAGTTATCAGAGCTGGAGAGTAGTCAAGGTAAAAATCCAAGCAAATAAATCCAGGCTCTACCATGTGACAGCTTAGGACCGTCAGCGTTCTTTTATTTCCTTCAAAAGACATCTGGTACTAAGCATCTATTCTGTTCCAGGCACTGTTCCAGGCCCTGGAGATATTAATAAATGGCACACATTTCCTACCCTCAAACAGTTTTGCATCTACTTGGAAGAAAGGATGTATATACCCAAATAAATGAAACACAGTACTGGGGAAGGTCAGTTGGGGGTTGTCCGTGGATACAGGGTGCACAGGAGGACGTGTCTAATCTGGCAGGGTGGAGGCAGAGAGGGACTGGTCAGAAAACATTTCCGGGGAGGCACTACTGGATGAGATTCTAAAAGCAAATGGATGCTTGCTATTTTGGGGACAGTCACCTCAGGCATGTGGGAAGTGAGCAGCTGGGGTAGGGGCAGGGGAGACATAGCTACCTCATCACTGGGGGAAGGGAAGGACAGATGGAACAGGGCTGAGGGGGTGAGGTCAGGAAGGGAGGCAGGCCCATAGCACAGGTCTCAAGTGCCGCACTGAGTCATCTGGGTTCCAGATCACCAAACTTTAGTCAGGTTCCTCTGAGCCCCCTCCTCAGCCAGGCCTGACCTTAAACTTCCATGTCTGTCCTTGCGGAGTGCAGTGTTGGCCAGAATCCTCCCAAGGCAGTAAAGAGGATCCCTCCCCCATCCAATATCAATATCTCAACATCCTTGATACCTGATAATCTAGATCTTGATTCCTTGATATCTGGCCTGCCTTCAGCAAGAATCCCCCCTACCCCTGATGTCTCCTCTTAGTAACTGTCCATCCACCTACCCACCCACCCTCACAACCTGCTCTACTTGTATGTGGAGTTGAGCCTGATTTTCTTGCCTATTGCAATAGTACTAACACTTATCACAATCATCTTCCTTAACTATTTTTACAAGGGTCAGGATAATCTTTTTCCTTAACACAACCAGAAGGCACCAGAGAACCTGTGATAAGGGTCTGGGCTCTCCCAAGATTAGTCAGTCTTACAAGAGGACAGAGAAATAACCACTGGTGGGTCTTACAAAGCAGACATTTTCTGGCTGCCCACGGCACTGTTTGTGCATTCGCTCTTGTGACCGTCACAATCACTGGACAAGGTGGACAGTGATATTATCCCTGTTTTACAGGCCGGGAGACTGAAACTTAGTAAGGTTTAGCAGTTTGTCCGAGTCCATACAACTAAGAAGGTGCAGAGCTGGGAGCCGGTCCTGCTGTCTGACTCGCGCCCACGTCTGCTGCTGGGAAGCACCGTGAGGAATCTAGATCTCCACGTTCTCCCATGTTCTCTGCAATATCAACCAATAATGGCAAAAGCAACAAGTCCTACTGAGAGGAACTTGGTGGGCATGCAGTCAATAAATGCGTTAAGAGGAGGAGCTTTTTCAGCCACAAAAATAGGACCTTATAAAAACCCTGAGAGAAATAAGGTGACATTGGATCTCTCAAGGGGCTATTTTTTTCTCAACTGAAGTGAAACCATTAGGGAGGAGGTGGTTTTGTTTTTGCTTGTTTAATAAGTAGACACAGGTGAGAAATCTGAGGCAGGGACCAAAGGGAACCCAAAGGTGGGGGCGGTTTCCTATTTTGAATGGGGGAGAAAAGCCAAGAATGGAAAACACTGTCATCAAATAGGAGACATTGGCCAGACAAGCACAGGTGGAGGAGAGGGAAATCCCCAGTGATACCCAAGTTATTTAAGGAAATGCAGAAACTGGCATTCATGGAGACTTGGTTCCATGCAGCGAACAAGGCAAGAAGGAACCCTCAATGCATATACACTTACAAAGCATCTAGACAACCACTGTGAAGGAGCCAAAGAGCCATAAAACACACACACACTCTCCCTCTCTCCTGTATATGATCATTGCAAATCAAAGGATCAACTGATAATAGTCTATAAATAAACAGACTGTGAGCTCTGCCTTCACGGATGGTTAGGAATTTCACAAATAAGATGAAAAGAGAGGCTATTCCAAGCAAGAATGCCCAAGAACAAATGCCTAAGAAATAGGCATGCAAGAAGGGTTTTTAGAGATAGGGTTAAGGACAGTCATTTTAGGAGGCAAAGGTAATTCTGAAAATGAGAAAAATTATAGGCAAAGAGGAAAATGGGGGATAATGAGCATTTATGGGGCATTTTCTCTCTACTAGAGGCTATTTTTGACCACTTCATTTCATTTCACTCTAACAGCACTGTGAGATAGGTACTGATATCTCCATTTTAAATATGATCAAACTGAGACCCAGAAAAGCTAAGCAACTTGGGAAAAAGCCCCACAGCTAGCGAGGGAGTCCACACGCAGTTCTTTCTGACTCTCCCTCCTACCTCCACCAACTCCATTTACTTAGGTGGCGCCAACTGTGTGCATGCCAGGAACAGCGAGTAGCGTCTGTGCCCCCTGCTAGATTATAGCTACTTTCTTGTGTTTCACGCCTTCCAGGGTTTCAGAGGGTATGTTTATTGGAAATTACTAATTCATTTTCAAGTGATGTAAACAGCTCTGAACGTAGGGCACAGAAGAATGAAGGACTGATACATCTCGACGTTATAAACACTACTATTAGTGTTCACTTAGATAAAGTGACTAAATAAACTCTTTAAAATCTTGGCTTCAAATCTGACTGCTTTTAGGAAGGAATATGAAATGATGCAACCACTTTGAAAAACAGTTTGGCAGTTTCTTAGAGTTAAACATATAGTTACAATATGCTCTAGCAATCCCAAGATTGAAATAATCTTGGTATTTACCAAAGAGAAATAAAAATTTGCCCTCACATGAAAACATAAACGCAAAGGTTTATAGCAGCTTTATTCATCATCACTCCAAACTGGAAACAACCGTGTTATATCTATCTAGTGGACTACCACTAAGCAGTGAAAAGAAATACACTACTGATACATGCAAAAACAAAATAAATCTCAAAGAGTTCTTAAGTAACAAACCCAGGCTCAAAAAGATCCTTAATATGTGATTCCATTCTTATGAAAGTCTGGAAAAGGCAGTATTATAGAGAGGAAGAGGAAGTGCTTGCCGGGGGTTGAGAGGGGAAAAGGTCTGACTGCAGAGGGGTGGCATGAGGGCTTCTGGGAGGTAGGGAGAGGTGAAGAGCTGTTTCGTAGTTTGAATGTGGCAGGGTGTGGGGGGCAGAATCATGGCGTCCAAAAATGTTCACCCTCTAATTCCTGAAATCTGTGAATATGTGAATGTTAAGGGTGAAAAGAATTTTGCAGATATAATTAAGGTTGCTAATCAGCTGACCTTCAAATAGGGAGATCATCCTAGATTATGTGGGTGGTCTCACTGTAATCAAGTGGGCCCTTAAAAGTGGAAGAGGGATACAGAAGAGTCAGTGAGAGAGTCGTGCCATGGAACTTGCAGGAAAAGTGTGAACCATGAGACGGATCAACCTACTTCTGGTTTTTAAGACAGAGAAGAGGGGCACAGGATTAGGGCCTAAGAGTGGTTTCTAGAAGCTGAGAGGCGCCAGGCCTGTTGGCCAGTAAGGAAACAGGACCTCGCTCCTATACCATAAGGATACTGCCACCAATCTGAATGAGCAAATAAATGGATTTTCCTCTAGAAAAGAACACAGCCCTGCCAACAGCTTGGTCTTGACTTTATGAAACTCTAAACAGAGAAACCAGCTGATCTGATGGACGTCTGACTTATGGAAACTTTGGGATAATTAAGTATAGTTTTAAGCCCTTAAATTTGTGGTCATTTGTCACAGCAGCATAAGAAAACTAATGAAGCATTGCTACACAACTCTACATTGTCAAAGTCCTTCCCACTGAAATACACACTGAAAAGAAAGTGGTTTTATTGTGTATAAACTGAAAATGAAAAAATTTTAGGGGTGCTTGGGTGGCTCAGTAGGTTAAGCATCTGACTTTGGCTCAGGTCATGATCTCATGGTTTGTGAGTTCGAGCTCTGCGTTAGGCTCTGTGCTGACAACTTGGAGCCTGGAGCCTGCTTTGGATTCTGGGTCTCCCTCTCTCTGCCCCTCCCCTGCTCACATTGTCTCTGTCTCTGTCTCTGTCTCTCTCTCTCTCTCTCTCTCTCTCTCTCTCTCTCAAAAATAAATAAACATTTAAAAAATTAAAATGAAAAAATTTTAACGTTCATGTTTTTAAAGACCATTACTATGGACAAAAAGAAAATTTCTAGCCAAATTACTTCATTTCCTTAGTCCTTAATCTCCACAGCAATAACTCCAATTTGTAATTTGGTCTCTGTCCTCGGTTCTTCTTTCTCACCCATCCACTCCCAAGAACTAATCTGAGTTTCTGCAGGCTGAGGCCACTTTCCATGCCACTTACCAGCTCAGCGCGAATGGCTGATGTTTTGCATTGGCTCTCAAATGGGTCAGAACTTAATGCTTTCCTGGGACTTTGAATAAGAGGAAAGCCCCAAGAGAGGAAACTGGACTGTCAACATCCATTTCAAAGAACTTACTGGGAACTCTCCACGACAGAGAGTTTCTATCAATACAAATACATCAAAACCAACAGTCAGAGCCATAAGTAATGGCTGACTCACCAAGATTTTCAGCAGCTAATGGAGGAGTACTTTGAAAAATGTTATAAATCCAATATTTTTCTCTGAAGAATTGCTTTATGTGGAGCCCCTTTTCTAATCACTAGGTCATCCTCATCCTCTAGTTCTACCTCGCCTCCAGGGTCAATAGCTTTCCTACTATTTAACAAAGCGGAAAGAGGTATTTCCCCAATTTTCTTATGGCATTTAAGTCTAATTACCCAGCCTGCTCCAAGGAATAGCACTTCCCTTTAAAACTGTTTTTTTAACTACTCCCCACAGTATAGAGCCAATTACAGGTCCACAAAATAAGTTAAATATACCAAAGTAAAGATTTCTAGATTCAACAAAGAGATCAATAAATCCTTAAGTGCTTTCTATGGGCAAGGCCCCAGGAAGTACAAAGATGGTCTTTATCTTTGCCCATGGCTTACAATGTCATTAGATATATGATAAAACTAATAGTCTAAGGCAAAATCATGCTACAGGGGTTCAAAGTGGGGAGAGGCTGTGGCTGGGCTGCTCAGACAAAGAAAGCTTTGCACAGGAGCTGAAAAAAATGCAAGGATGGTGGAGGTATTTATTTCCTCTAAGACAGGGCATTTTCTTAAAAAGAAAAATCTAGAAACTACACCTGCAAATTCTCCCTCTTGGCGTACATCTCCACAAAAGTTGAAGAGAACTTAGTTTTTTTAATGTATTTTACCTATTCACCTAAGGTATGTCTCACTCTGCCCTAAAGCTTCTCTCTTCTGTTGCTCCAAACTTCCTCCGCCTCTTCTCAAACCCACACTACCCTGGCTCTTCTCTCTTCACTTGCTCTTGCCTCATTTTATTTTTTTAAAGTTTATCTATTTATATTGAGAGAAAGAGAGAAGTAGGGGAGGGGCAGAGAAAGAGAAGAGAGAATCCCAAGCGGGCTCCACACTGTCAGTACAGAGCCCCACATGGGGTTCAATCTTGTGAACTGTGAGATCATGACCTGAACCGAAATCAAGAGTCCAAGGCTTAACCAACTGAGCTACCCAGGAGTCCATTTTACTTTAATTTTCAGTCGGCTCCCCACCCAGCATGGAGCCCAACATAGGGCTTGAACTCATGACCCTTAGATCAAACACTGAGCTGAGATCAAAAGTCGAACGCTTAACCAACTGAGCCACACAGGTGCCCAAACAGAACTTTAAAGAAAAAAAATTGACCTTAGTTTCAAAAACAAAAGAATTTCTGGGATTCTGAATTTAGACTAAGAGCTGACTCCACAGAAATTCATTCTTTACACATCTCACTTGGGAGTAAAGACAACTGACATTACTGGACAAGTCTTGTCTTCTTTGGTCATCCCCACAATCTACACCTCTGCAAGCAAGGAAAGAAATGCCCACCTAAGGCAATCTCCACCTGCAACTGAACCATATGGGCTGGTTACAACTGAATTGGCTTGGGAGCCATTCTATTCAGAGTACAAAATGTGATACAGGCGGCTAGAAAGGTCATTCCCATTAGTTACACATTATTAATTAGGAATCGGAAGGGTCCTGGCACATGCCAACCCCCATTCTCCTTCAATGTCTGACACTCTTCTGGTCTAGATGCACTCTCACCAAAAGATGTGTAAAAGAATGTTCATAGCAGCTGTGTCCACATTAACCCCAAAGTGGAAACTATCCAAATACCTACTGACAGTTAATGGATGAATGAATTGTGGTGTATTCATACAATGGGATACTACAGAACAATAGGCAGGAAAAAACTGCTACACTCCACCACACGGAGGAAACAGACCAGCATAATGTTGCCTGCAAGAAGCCACACACAAAAGCAAACATACTGTATGGTTTTACGTATGTAAAGTTTATTAAAAAAAAAAAAAAAGCAAAGCTAATCTATGGCAGAAGGCAGAATAGTGATTACCCTGAGGCAGAGGGAGTTAATAACTGCGGATACTAATGGGACCTCTGGGGTCCTAAAAATGTGTTTCTTAGTCTGAGAAATGGTTACAAGGGAGTGGTTACTTTGTAAAAGCTTGATAAGCTGTACTCTTATGATAACACCTTACTATATGAATGCTTTATTTCTATTAAAAAAAAAAACTTATCCTAAAGAAAACTCAAAACTGCTGTGTTAAAGAATTATAGTAAGATAATCAAAAATTTCACTTTACACTTGAAGAGTTACATGTGTATTCACAACCACGATTGTTCGTTTAAATTACTTATAGAGTAACTTTGTTTCAACATATTTATTTAATAGCATGCATACTTAGATGTGAAATAAACATCGTTCTTAGGATCTCTGCCTTGCACACAGATCAAAGACAATGATTTATTACTCTACTTCATTTGTCTTGGTGCATCACTCTCGAAGACTGAGAAAGACCAGGAGGATGAGAAGAAAGGAGGAGAGGAAGAACAAAAGCAAGAACAACAACTTCTTCCGGCTTTTCTTTAAAACCTCTGAAAAAAAATAAGGTCACCAGAACATGTTCTAGTGCTGCATACTTATTTGTTAAAAAATTGTTACAAGGTAAGGGGCAGGGACTAGATGTCCCCAGGAACTCCCACTCTATCTAAATCACAGCCAAATCAGACTGTAGGCTGATCCCAGCTGAGAGATGTAACCCAAACAAGCTACTATCTGCCCCATGTACTGGCTGCAGATGTCACTATCACCTATCTGTCATTAAGTATAGAATTCTCCTCTTCATCAATAATTGTAGCGTACATCTTCTCTTTAACACTAAACAGAGAAAAGCCCTTTCCTGCCCTCAGAGTTCAGTTCCTAGAATAAACGCATGGCATCTGGAGGTCATGTTTCCTAATGACTGTTAAAATGGGAAGGGGAGAAGAGATGGTCAAAAGGGAGCTGCCTTCCTAAGGGAAGGACAAGATGAAGCCCGCGGGCAAAGACCAGAACGCTGCCTCGGTTACCCTTTCCGGGAGAGCACCCGCCTACCGATTCAGCTAGCACCTGCTAGTCCCTCAGGGCCCTTCTCAGGGACTGCGGCACAACCTTGGTCAAGATGCTGGGGGTTACTTGGCCCGGCAAACGTCAGCCTCTGGTGCTTGAGAAAGGCTTGGCGGACGCTGGCAGGGACCCTCCAGAAACTGTCACCTGTCAATCACTTGACCTAAATACACCAGCCACTGGGGGAATCGGAGGGAGGGGGTTAGCCTGAGCATGCTCAGTAATCTGGATGACATCACTTAATCAATGCCGGGGACGGGAAGGCTGCATAAGCAGCCTCGAGCGGGCTGCCAGGAATATGTCAGCGGGGATCGGGAGGCTCCCATTAACTCGGTCCCTCCCCACGCGGCTCGCATACAAAGAGGGCACCGTCAGCTACACACGCTGGGGACAACAGAGGGTGAAAGGGCGGGGAAAGGCTGGTTTATTTAATTTGACATACTGCTTTAAGAACTAAAACCCAATGGTATTCCCTGCCCCCACCAGCAGCCCTGGCTTCAGAAAGAGAGCCAAGTGGGGGGAAGGGAAAAGGGAAGGAAAGGAAAGGTAGGAAGAGAGATTGGGGGGGGTGGGGGGGGGAGAGAAGCATCCAGCCACACAAAGTAACTTCTACTCTCGACAGAGAGGGACTATCTGGATGTGCTCTGGACCCCTAGTACCACAGCTGTGGGCGCAAAGCCTACTCTCCACCCAGCGCGAAGCACATCCAAGGGTCTGGGGACACCAGATGTGGGGGTCGCCTTATTGGGGAGGGGTCAGTCCCGGGGACCACGTCCAGGGCAGCCTGGGTTGAGATGAAGCAGGAGACACATCAGGCCTCCCGGGGACACCAAGGCCACCAGTGTTCCCCCACCTCCAGCCTTCTGCACGCAGAGCAAGGTGAAACGCCGAGGGGAGCCACGTCTACACGGCGTGGGAGCTCTGAGCCAACGCTAGGATTTTTCCAGTACCGTTTTTTCTTTTGCTTTTGCTAAGGTCGTGAGAACAGGTAGTGTTGGATAAATCGAACTGATGCCTGGTACCATCTTTGAGCTGGAGAGATCATACTTTAAGGGGAGCCTAGGCACCCCACTAGAGGATAACCGGAACACCCTACCCACGCGGCGTGGCCGGGGCGGGGAACAATAGGCCCACGAGGGCCCCCACCCCGCGAACAATGGCGGCGCCGAACCCTTCCTCGCCCCCCACCTCCACTCTCACCACCTGGGCCCTCCCGCTGCCCCCAGTGGCCCCTCCACCCTCCGGGAGCGAACTATAGGGCGTGGGGGAGAGGGGTTCTCTTCCAGGCCGGGGAGAGGGCAGCCCTGCCGGGATGTCCGAAGGGGCAGCCGAACACCTCTGCCGTCTGGGGCGTTCTGGCGCCCAGCTGCGGCGCGAGGCAGCAGGGGAACCCACACGTCCCGGACACTTACCCCAATCACCACGGTCTCATCGCCTTTAAATTTTGGGATGAATTTGTCCCCTCGGAGAATCTCCGCTTCGTTGAGGGGTCGGAACCGGCACATCACTTTGATGCTGCATTCAGCTGGATCCGCCATCTCGGCTGGCGGCAGGGAGGGGGCGCGGGGATGGGTGGGGGGCCGGGGCTCAGTAAGACGAGGGAGGAGGCCGTGAACCGCACCGCCAGCAGCGAGGCCGCCTCCTGCAGCCTCCGACGAAGCTTCTCAGTAGGTCATCGCGAACTCGGCAGGCTGGGCGCCTCCGGCCGTTCCGAAACCGGGTAGGTTTCCACCAGCCTCCCGCCCCGCCGGCTGCAGACCTGCCTTCCCTGGCCTTGCCCTGGCCTGGCGCTGCTCCCCGGGCCCACCTGCCCGCGACCACGCGGCCGGCGGACTAGGCGATGCGCAGGGAGCGAGCCTCGCCCGGCTCAGACCTCCCGGGCTCCTGCGCGCCCAGCCATCCTGCATCAGCACCAGCGCTCTCGGCCGCCACCCCGGCCCGCCCCTTGGCCCCGCCCACCCCCGGCTCGCCCCGGGACGGTGACGTCACTGCGGAGATCCGCCCCGCCCTCGCCCCGGCTCGGGGAGCCGAGCATCCTGGGACTTGTAGTCGTTCATCCTCCCGGTGCAAAGACAAGGATCCTTACTTACAGGCTTTCAGGCACCGCAGTGGTACCCCAGGGGCCACCTCCGAAAGCCTGCAGGCAGACCTGTATGGCTGCCCAAGTCAAGAACAGGGTAGAGGTCATATCCAGCACTCCCAGTTAAAATCTCTATATAAACCAGGTCTATATCATCTCTTTAAATCTTTTCATGATCTCCAAGGAGAATCCCTTAAGATAATGTCCATTATGGAAACGTTATGGAGCATTTTCTATGTGCTGAACAGTTTTGTAAGAGTTGTTGGGAAATGAAAGGGGGAAATGAGATTTGCATGAATATTTGAAGCCGTTATTCCCCTAAATGCCTACGCATGCCAGTTCACAACATCTTTGGGGTCAGGGGCTGTTTTCATATCTGATGAAAGTTGAGGACATTTTCTATAACAAAAAATAAAAAGGCAAATAAACATACACACCCACAGATTTTCCACACTATGTCATTGGCTTTGGGAACAACCAGATCCTGCCTGTGACTCCCAGGTGAAGAACCTTTCTTAATTACTATTAATTATAGTGCCATTTCCAAACCTCTGCCTAATGCCTACTTAGAACCTGTAGAATGAACAGAACATACATAGGATCGACTTCTAAAGTCCGTTGCAAAATACACTCAGACCCTATGGTCATGTTTCTGTCCACTCATCAGCCTTATCTCTTACCACTTATTGTCTTGATGTTTATACACTGACAAACACCAAACTACTTGTGGCTTCCTCCATTCACCTTTTGCTGTGCTTGCTTCTGAAAGTCATTTGCTCTCTGAGAGTCATCCATTCATGCCTATTACTAAGTATATTAAGGCTCTTGGAGTAAAAAGTAAGAGAAACTTGTCAAAGCCACTATGGCAATAAGAGAGTTTATCAGAAGAACCCAAATTACCTTGCTTATTTTTTTTCTTTTTTTTCCATAATATTTTATTGTCAAATTGTTTTCCATACAACACCCAGTGCTCTTCCCCTCAAGTGCCC
>NC_043702.1:78462163-78485402 GCF_006229205.1 Suricata suricatta
AATTTCCCTTGCCTTTGAGGATGTGTCAAGTAGGAGATTGCTGCGGTGGAGGTCTAGGAGGTTTTTCCCTACTTTCTCCTCGAGGGTTTTGATGGTTTCCTGTCTCACATTCAAGTCCTTCAGCCATTTTGATCTTATTTTTACCTTGCTTATTTAAAAAAATGATTAAACAAAGGAGCCAGGGAATAGGCAGGCTACCAAGACACTCTAACTCTCTGTGGTCCCTGATTTCTCTTTGTCTTGGCCTCATTCTTTCTCACTCCAAATCATCCCCCCAATGTCAGAAAACTCAGCTGCCAAGAGTCCCTGGGTTTCATTCTTCAATTTCTACCATGAGATAAGGATCGATGATTGTTCAGGGGTTTTGCTTTGAAAACAACTAGGGAAATTCTATGATTGGCTTGGGCGTAGGTATTCCTAGACACTCAGTCAGAGTCAGGAGCTTTGTAAGATCTTTGAGGAATCTCATGATGGGAAGGTTCCCAAAATAAGAGGGATGTCATTCCCAGAAAAAGAACATGGTACTGGGCTGGCAGAACAATTAGATGTCCACTCCCCCTTTCCAGGGCTACCTTTTCCTCTTTGACTCAACTCAATCCTCTCTGCTCAGAAAGCCTTCCCTGACTTCCTACACACCCATAAAGAGTAGGTGGTCCCTGTTGCTGTCCTCATAATCTCCTATGGACATCACCATCACTACACTTTCATGGACAATGACAGCTGTCTCATCTTTATGTCTTTAGTATCTAGCGCATAGTAGGCAGCATGCTGAGTGAAAATCCCAGCCCTGCCACTTACTTGATGTGAGACCCATGGCAAGGTATTCAATTTTCTTAAGACTCAATTTCTACTCTGTCATTGGAATAATGAATCATCCTATCATTGGAATCAGAGAATTAGAATAAAGCTTTTAAAGCACCCATCATGGTGCCTGATACTCACATAGTATAAATCCTTAAAGGTTTGCTGCTGTTGTTGCTTGCTGAGCAAATGATGATAAGGCCAGTGCATTACTTAGTTAATTTAAGGAATACATCTGTTGCTTAAATGCAAGTGCACCTGGGAATACAGTTTCTCTGCCTAGCTGAGAAGACAGACCTACTAAAATAAATTTTCATAAGCCATTATGAGATGTACCAATTTGATTTCCTGTCCTCATGCTGCAGGATTTTTTTTGCCACAGTACCCAGGATTCGTTGTCTTGCAACTTCAAAGAATGAAGAGGTGGACATAAAATGAGCAGTAGGCAAAAGTTTGTTAGAATATAAGATTAGAAAGGAAGAATAGTAGGAAAGCTCTTTTTGCAGAGAGGGGACATTCGAAAGTGAATGCCTGCCAACAATAGGCAAGGGTCCTTGTTTTATAAGGTTCTGGCCACTCACCCCTTCCCTTCCCCCTTGTTCCTTCTCAGGTTTTATCCCTGAGATAACTCTAGGTGGATAACTCTAGGTGCTGGGTTGTCCATTCCGGATTTCCTCGTTTCCATTGTAAGAGGGGTGGCCTATGGACATACCAGTTCCTTGGGGGTCATAGGTTTCAGGGTCAACTTATTTTTAGTCGGGGCTTTTGTCATTTGACAAAATTCCATGAAGGAAACCTGAGGGGGGGTTGCCTGAGGGGTGCTGTAGTCAGACACTCCCAGCATTGTTCCAAAATATATCTTTCCCCACCCAGGGACCTAAGGTCCTATTTGTTCTCCTATCATACTCAGATGCAGTGAACTAGGTTTAAAAAGGCCCAAGTGCCACATTCTCATCCGTTTTCACAGTAATTCTCAGGCTCCGGCTCAGACACCCACTGTCTTTAGTGGTTCACTTCACAATATACTGGAGAGGTCAATCCAATCCCTAGTGTCCCTGAGCCCGCTAGAGGTTTGCCAGAACCCCCCACACACTGAGAAGGTCTGAGAAGGTCAGCACATGGATAATCTGGGGTGGAAAGACCTGTGTGTTCACGGGTTCACTCCTCATGCATCCGTTCATCTATCCATTCATGAACTATTAACTAAGCAAATCACATTTGCTGCCACTATAAATATAAATTGAGGTTTATTAAATGAACTCTTTTCAAGAGGATTAATAAAGACCTCCAGCAACTCCTGCCCACTGTAACTTGAGGAGAAGTCACAAAGTAAGTCATAATTCTCAGGAAACTTAGAAACAAGTCAGAGTTCCCCGGGGGGACTGCTCAGTGGTGGCTAAGAATGCTTAATCAAAGAGACAAAAGTGGGAAGGAGATGGATTAGGTAGATTGAAAAACCCTAGGGCCTGGGCTTAAAAAAATTAAAGAGACACCTGAGCACAGAAAACAAAGGAGAAACTAGATTAAATTTAACAACATCAAAATGATAAACTTTTATGCACCAGAGGATACTATTAACAGAGTGAAAAGGCAGCTCACAGAATTGAAAAAAATATTTGCAAATCATATTGATAGAGATATCCAGAATATATAAAGAACTCCTATGAGTCGACAATAAAAGAAAATAAGATTTTTAAATGGGCAAAGGACTTGAATAAAAATTTTTCCAAAGAAGAGATACAAATGGCCAATAAGCACATGAAAAGATGCTCAACATCACTCATCATTACAGAAATGCAAATCAAAACCACAATGAGATACCACTTCACATCCATTAGAAAGGCTATTATAAGACAACAACAACCAAAACAGGAAATCGGTGTGGAAAATGTGGAGAAGTTGAACCCCTGTGCCCTGCTGGTGGGAACGTATAATGCCAACATTACGAAGCACAGTTTTACGGCTCCTCAAAAAATTAAAAATAGATTAACATGACCCAGCAATTCCTCCTCTGCATATATCCTCCAAAGAATTGAAATCAGGGACTCAGACATTCCTGCACCCATGTTCATGGCAGCATTATTCTCAATCGCTAAAATGTGTAAGCAACCCAGTGTACACCTGTGGATGAATGGATGAACAAAATGTGGTATATCCATACAACAGGGTATTATTCAGCCTTATAAAATAAATTCCAACATATGCTACAACATGCATGAACTTTGAGGACATTATGTTAAGTGAAAGAAGCCAGTCACGAGAAGACAAATACCACACCATGCCGATGATATGAGGTACTTAGAGTATTCAAATTCACAGAGAAAGTGGAATGGCAGTGGCCAGGGGCTTGAGGGAGGGGAGAATGGGGAGTTATTATTTAATGAGTATGGAGTTTTAGTTTGGGAAGGTAAAAAATGTTCTGGAGATAGATGGTGGTGATGATTGCATAAAAATGTGAAGGTACTTAGTACCACTGAACTGTGTACTTTAAAATGGTTAAGACTGTAAATTTTAGGCTACAAATATAAAAGAAATTCTGTTATCGTGGTGTATTGTACCATAACTTTTTTTTTAATGTTTATTTATTTTTGAGAGACAGAATGAGCAGGAGAAGGGCAGAGAGAGAAGGAAACACAGAATCTGAAGCAGGATCCAGGCTCTGAGCCGTCAGCACAGAGCCTGACATGGGGCTGGAACTCATGAACTGCGAGATCATGACCTGAGCCAAAGTCAGCTGCTCAACAGACTGAGCCACCCAGGTGCCCCGTACCATAACTTTTAAAAGATAGAAACCCTTAGGCACTGTTGGTAGAAATGTAAATTGGTGCAGCCACTATGGAAAACAGTATGGAGGTTCTTCAAAAAAATTAAAAATAGAAAATGCCATATGATCCAGCAATCCCACTTCTGAGTATTTATCCAAAGGAAATTACATCACTGTTTTAAAAAGAACTCTTATGTTCACTGCAGCATTATTTACAATAGCCAAAAAAACAACCCAATTTGTCTATCAACAGGTGAATGGATAAAGAAGATATATATGTGTGTGTGTGAACACACACACATAGAGCTGAATATTACACATAAAAAGGGAAATATTGTCATTTTCAATATGAATGGACCTTGATGGCATTATGCTAAGTGAAATGAATCAGAGAGATACACATACTGTCTGATCTCACTTATATGTGAATCTAAACAAACAAACAAAATGAACTCATAGACACAGCAAACAGATTGGTGGTTGCCGGAGGCATGGGGTGGGGGTGGGGGGATTGGAGGAGGGGGGATCACAAGGTACAAATTTCTGGTTATGAGATAAATAAGTCCCAGGGATGTAATGTACCCCATGGTCTGATAGTTAACAAGACTCTACTGCATATTTGAAAGTTTCTGAGAATGCCATCATCACAAGAAAAAAAACTGTCACTATGTATGGGGATAGATGTTAACTACACTTACAGCAGTGAACATTTTACAATATATACATATATCAAATCATTATGTTTACATATGAAATTAATGCAATGGTATATGTCAATTGTATCTCAATGTTTAAAAATCTGTAACCTTGAGGGGCATCTGGGTGGCTCAGTCAGTTTAGCACCCGACTCTTGATTTTGGCTGTCATAATTTCATGGTTTATGAGTTCAAGCCCCACATTGGGCTCTGCGCTGACAGCATGGAGCTTGCCTGGGATTCTCATTCTCTCTCTCTCTCTCTCTCTCTCTCTCTCTCTCTCTCTCTCCCCCTCTACCCCCTCTTCCTCATGCCCGTGTGCTCACTTTCTCTCAAAACATAAACATTTTTTTTTTAATTTAAAAAATGTAACACTGAAGAAACACCAGGAATTGAATTTCAAAAACCTTCTTCAACAGCTCTAGCTCACAGGGTTCTCTGCTTTGGCACCTGAGCTCTTCCTGCCTTGCAATAACATTCTCACTGGTCTCTGGTACTGTTCTAGTTCTTTCCTTCTCACACTTCTTTCTGCTAACTGTCTTGTATGTATGCCTTGCTCCTGTATCTATGTTGTGAGGATCATGTATTATTTACACACTTGACAGATATTTTCTGAATGATCAATCCATGTCCATCATGATCATGATAATGGCAAGGACAAATGAATGAATACATAAACCTGAAAGGAAATTGCATTGTATCTGGAGCCTTGGGCTTAGGACCTACATTTTTCATTCCTGTTCTGCTGCTAACGAGTGCTGTGACTTTTGAAAATGTATTCATCTTCCCTGATTTTTTTTATCCCATCTGTTGAAATGGCACTAAAAATATTATCTATTCTAGATAAGTGAGAATTGAAAGGGAGATCTGCGAAAAAAAAAATGGTTTGTAACTAAAGTCTGGGAGAGAGTGTGAAGAGATTAGGGGAATCACCCTTCCCAAGAAAACATGAGAAAAAGAAAGAAAAGGCATATATTAATATAAAGCTAATTATTTCAGGGCTCTTCATAATGCCAGGCACAGAGTAGTAACTGAATAAATGTCTTTCATGCATTCATACATTATTCATTCACTAATTCAAAAATAAGAATTTTCCATCAAAGAAATGAATCCCTGAGGACCCTAGGAGATAAATCTGTTGCCTAAGGGAATGGTCAAGTCCTGGCGCTCTGATTTTGGCTCCTGCTTAAATTAACATGTGTGTTATGCTCTCCCAGGGCAGCACCCACTCCAGTCCTCTCTTTCCTGACCCCATGAGGCCTTCTCGAAGCACGGATTTAAGGGTCCTTGGAAGGCAGTTAGTGAACTCACTAGATAATACAGGGTAAGGGCGTCAGACGCAAAGTTCCCCAGCCACAATTTCATCCAATGCCTGTACCAGCAACACCTGCATGGCCCTGACGCTTCACTGCTGAGATGAAACAGAAAATGGAGAATTATCTGGATCATTCAGGCAACAGTGAACAGGCTCACTTTGACTTGCTTGAGCCTGGTGGAAATCAAGGCCGAAGCATTGAATTCTCCCCCATACCTTCATTCTCTTCTGCATTATCAGAATCATTTTCTGAGCATACTGCTTCTCTCTATTTAGCTCACTCCTAGAGTCCCAGTACCAGTCTCTACTGCCAGTAAGAAGTGCAAATTGAAGCAATTATCTGGATTGTTCAAGGAAAAAAAGCTTCAGAAATTCTTCTGCCTGAGTGATCTAGGTAATTGCTTCAATTTTCACATCAGCTCCCTGTCTTCAGCAGTCACTGGAATAGCCATTTAACTCAAACCCTGGGGTCTCCAGGTCCCTGTGTGGGTTTAATCATTTCTGATTGCCCAGGTCTGGCTTCATTGCTGTAAGTACAAAAAATATCTGGCCCTAGTGAAGATTAAAAACCAAACGAACAGATGAAAATATTTTTAAAGAGGTTGAAAAATCCCTTTAAAACTTGCAAAAATCGCTTCTTGCCATAGACTAGAAAATCTGGGTGTCTTTTAAGATTTATCACCTCAGTTCAAGATGTCCAGGTAATTCAGCTCAGTGGAGAAGAAGCGAAGACTGTCACCTCCCTTTAACACTGACATTAGCCGATTTGAGGGAGAAAGCCCGTTTTCTGTCTAACTGACCCATCAGCTGAGATTCATTTTACTAGATTAGACTTTCAGTACTAATCCTTGCAGAAAGAAATTCAGAGCTCTGGACAAATAAGGAGGGAGAAGAGATGAACGAGAAAAGTCAAACTGCGTCTCCAGCGTGGGAGTGATGAGCACTGTGACTGAGCACTGGCTCCCTGTTAAGGAGCCCAGACACAGGAGGTGAGGGACACGGAGGCCCCTGCCCTCCTCGAGCCAGCCTAGCACAATCCCAGTGTGACCTGTGAGTCAGTAAATCCCTTGTCTTCCAGCAACTGTGTCTAAGTCCATTCAAGCATCATCTGGAGACAGAATTCCGTATTGATAGTATCTCTAAAACATCCACTCTCAGGAAAACATTAAGAAGGAATGTAAACGTTACTTAAAGCGCCCCAGGAATCACACACGAGGGATATCTCACACACCCCACAGTGAACTCCTGAAAAATCACGAGCCTTCCTGTCTCCAAAGTCCAATCCCACTGTGCACTCCAGAGGATCACTTTTCTCCCACATGGCTCTTCTCTCCTGGTTCTGACTTCCCTGGCCCTGTTCGTCCCCACCGCAGCGCTAATCCACGGTGTTCCAGCTCTGTCCCAAGCTTGTAACTCTAAACTCATCGCTATGCACAGCGAACTACAGAGGGCTCCTCCAGCCAGCAGTTCCGTCCTCCTCAGGCACTGTGGGAAGGAAGAATAAATATACACTTGTTCTATTGCCCACAATGAAAAAACACAGCAGCACCCTCACCAACCAATTTCTAGGAAATATGTTGATTTTCAAGGTTGATGTAGTTCCTCATAGAGGTTCTCCTTTCCTTTCCTTTTTTTAGTTTATTTATTTTGAGAGAGAGCACAAACAGGGGAGGGGCAGAGAGAGGAGACATAATGTTTGTGAAGAAGGACAGAGAGAATCTGAGCAGGCTCTGCACTGTCAGCACAGAGCCCCACTTGGAGCTTGAACTCACAAATGGCAAGATCATGATCTGAGTCAAGATTGAGAGTCAGACGCTTAACCCACTGAGCTACCCAGGTGGCCCTCTCCTTTACTTTTTTGAAGCAGTAAATGAGATGGGGTTTTCTTCAACAAAAGTCAAAGAAAAGTACCCAAAGACAAGAAGCCCTTTTTCAACAATTGTATTAGTTATCTATTGCTGTATAGTAAATCCCCCCAACACCTAGAAGCTTAAGCCAACACTTTGTTATTTCACAGAGAATCAGGAATCTGGGCGTCACTTAGCTGAGCTCTGTGGCCCAGGTGCTCTCTCTAAAGTAGCCAGGGCTGTAATCATCTCAAGTCTCAAATGGGGAAGGATCCACTTCCAAGCTTGCTCTTGTGGTTTATGGTAGGATTCTATTCCTCACTGATCATTGGTCAGAGGCCACCCTCAGTTTCTTGCCATGTAAGCCGCCCTAAGAGCAATAGGCATCAACAGAGCAAGTGAGAGAGAAAAAACAAGGTAGATACCATACTTTTTACAGCTTAGTCTTATCCATTCATTGTCATCACACCACTGATGAGATGCAAATCACTGGTCCAGATACTTTCAAAAGGAGGGTATTCCACTTGGGTATGAATATCAGGAGGTATGGATCACTTGCTGATCTTAGAAGGCTTAAAACCAATAAATGAATTAATTGTCACTTACTGATCATTTACACTGAAATAGGGCAGAGAGTAGAATCCAGGAATACAACTTTGGAAGCAGACCCTTCTCTCAAAGAGCTTCAGTCTAGTTAGGAGGTAAGATATACAGTGATTAAAACAGAAACAACAATCATTCTAAGTTAAAAAAAAAAAAAAAGACCCACAATGAAACAAATTAAACCAAAAAAGCCAAAAAACCTAAGGCAACTATTATCAAAGGAAAGAAAATATATTAAACTTCATAAAAATACAAAATCCTATACACCAAAAGTCATAAACAATAATAAAATGAAACAATCCATTTAATAAGGTTTTTGCAACATGTATGACAGAGTTGATATTTTTTAATAAAGATATAAATCATTATGACAGTTGTAAGGCACAATAGAAAAACTAGCCCAGAGCATAAAAACTCATATACAAAAGAAATACAAATTATCCTTAAATGCATAAAAAACGATTCTGCCTCATTAGTAACCAAAGGAATGCCTATTACATTAGCAAAGTTACGAAGAATAATAACACCCAATGTTGTAATACATACAGGTAAGGCAACCTTCTCTTACCCTACCAGTAGGAAGATCGATGTGTATAATTTTTCTGGGGGGCAACATGAGTCAAACCCTGAAAAGGTACAGGTAATGACTTCCTTCTGAAAGTAACAGAGATACCAGACATGTAAGCACCTGTACCTTCAAGAAAACAGGAAATGCAAAGGTGATGAACATACCTGGGGACTAAAACTGGCAAGTAGGTTTAAGCCAAGTTCCTGAGAGCCTTGGACCACAAATCGTGGTGTCTAGGTGGTGTCCAACAGGTAGAAGGAAGTCACTGGAACTTTTTATAGGGGTGATGTAAAGAAAGAAGAGTTCTAAGCCCAGTTAGAAACATCTATGAGAGGGGCACTTGGGTGGCTCATTCGGTTAAGCATTTGACTCTTGTATCAGCTCAGGTCATGATCTTATAAAGCGTGGGATCAAGCCCTGCATCGAGTCTCACATCACGCTGATAGCACAGAGCCTGCTTGGGATTCTCCCCCCCACCCCCACCCCCGCCCCTCTACTCCTCCCCTGCTTGCTCACTCTGTCTCTTGCATAATAAAAAAAAAGAAAAAGGAAACATCAATGAGTACAAATCCAGGGGTAGAATTGGATAGATTCATCATGAGCTCTCTGATCCTCCCCCTTTGGCTTCACTGTCCAGCAGAGCCAAACAGATAGCCCTTCTTATTGAATGGAGATTTGGATAAATAGCTCCAGCGTTCTGGGCTCTTTTAATCTCTGACATTTGAGGCCTATCAGCATGAGGCAGAGGGAGAGAGATAGCACCTCCCACCAGGCATGGAACTAGACACACCACAAACAGCAGCAATGGAAGTGCACAATCCAGAGTGTGTAACTTAGCATTTCTTGCGTTGCAAGCAACAGAAGTCTACTTGAGCTAGCTCAGGTCAAAGCAGAAAGGAAATTAATTATAATTCTTAATGAAATAAAGCTGGACTGTCACTGGGCTCAGAAACTGGAATCAAGGACTCAAATATTGTAATATTTTTCTGCCTTGTCTCCTTTCTGGGGACATGCTTTTGTTCTTCTCTCTTTGTGTATTGGGTTCCTATATCACAAAATAGCTCTGCCAGCTCAAAAGTTTGTACATCCAACAAGTTGGACAATTATAAAAGCTCTGTCTCTCTCAGCCCAATTTCAGTCTCTGGGGAAGGTCTCCTATGGGCTCTGCTCAGGTGAATTTCCTCTGTTGGACAAATCAGCTCTGCCCAAGGTCAACATCATGTATAACAATCATGTTTTGGGACACCAGGGTCGCTCAGTTGGTTAAGCGTCCAGCTTCGGCTCAGGTCATGATCTCATGGTTCGTGGGTTCGAGTCCCATGTCAGGCTCTGTGCTGACAGCTAGCTCAGAACCTGGAGCCTGCTTCAGATTTTGTGTCTCCCTCTCTCTCTTGACCCTCCCCTGCTCGCACTGTCTCTCTTTATCTCTCAAAAATAAATAAAAAATATTTTAAAAACCAATCATGTTTTGTTTTACATTTTTAATGTTTATTTGTTCCTGAGAAAGAGAGAGAGAGAGAGAGAGAGAGAGAGAGAGAGAGAGAGAGAATGAGAGGGGGAGGGGCAGGGGCAGAGAAGGACACAGAATCCCAAGCAGGCTCCAGGCTTCGATCTGTCAGCACAGAGCCCAAAGCTGGGCTTTAACTCATGAGCCATGAGGTCATAACCCGAGCTGAAGTCAGATGCTTAACCGACTGAGCCACCCAGGCGTCCCTCAACAAACATATTTGTCAGAAGTAATCCCTTAACCAAATTGGCTGGGGTTGGGGAAGGTGAGTTGGCAGGTCCCAGAAAGGCAGAGGCACTAGAAAAACACCATGATATTGGTATCAATGGAACTTGGATAGTAACTTGGAAGCCATAAGAAAGACATCATCTTTCCCCTACAGAATTTTTCCCCAAATGGTTGTTGATACAGCAATATTCGATACTGTATGCCTTCCATAATATCGCTCATTTCAGATTCAATTCTACCAGCCAAACACCCCCACTTTCTCTTCTTCCCTGCCAACTTCTCTCTCTCTCTCTCTTCACACACACACACACACACACACACACACACACACAGAAAGGGAAAGACAGGCAGAGAGACAGAGATGACCTAATGACAGTCAGTAAAATCCAGATCTCATACAACCCTGATATGGCTGCCAGCCAGCCTGCCACCATCAGCCTCTCCTTTGGGAAGCTGACTGACTCACTTGGTCCAGCTGCCCTGTGGATGGCCTCAAGGTGGCTTTCTTTTTCCCTTAAATGACCCATTTCCTTTTGAGAGGAGAGAAATTGAATTACAAAGAATTAACTGGATAAGACACTTTAAACTGACCCAGAAAGGATACGAATTTGATATAGTGCTTAAAACACTCAACCCTGAAAACACTTGCAGGCTCTGCTAGTACAAACACATAGTTGTGAGCAGAGTGACAGCCTGAATCCATTTGGCAAATGATTCCCCAGCCCTACTTGAAGGACTTCTTACTCCTACAATACACATGTTGGCAATATTCAGCTGTTTAATTCTGATTATGGAAAATGTAAATGAAACGACGTTCTGTGGTTTCTTTGTCCACTTTTACTGGCATTCATCTGGCCACCTCAGCGAAATACTAGCATCAAAACCTAAATCTGAGGGCCCAGCTTACTCTATTTAATCCATGCTATAAACACTCAGTTATGTATGTATATATTTATGCTTTTATACACACATGTATATATACTATAGACATGTGTTGGATATCTTTGTTCCAGCATTTGAAAAATTTATTCACTTGCTTATTCATTCCATAGTTATCCATAGAGATTCATTCACTCGACAAATATTTATAAAATACTCGCTAAATGCCAGATGCTGTTCTAGGAATCTGGAGATGCAACAGTAACAAGACAGACATAATCCAAGTCCTCATTGTCCTACATTCTACCAGAAGAGGTAGACAATCGATAAATAAGTATGTGCCATAATATGTCACAAGGTAATATAAGCACCAAAGAGAAGTAAAGAAGGGGAAAAGGCTAGCGACGATTGTGGTTTCTATTCTAATTCAGGAGATCAAGAATCAAAAGAAATTTGTAGATATGCTTCAGTCCTTAAACTCTAACACAAGAAGAAATGTAGGGGAAAACACACAACCACATACACAAAAAACACATTAAAGAGAAAGAACAAAGGGAAGGATTTAGGAACAGAGGGAGAATACTAGTCAGCTATTACCGAGTAACAAACCACCCCAAAATGCAGTGGCATAAAACAAGAACCATTTGTTACTTCTCACCAGTGTAGGGGGCCCTGGGCAATTCTGCTAAACTCGACCAGGCTCTGCTGACCTCGGCTGGGCTCTTTCACATTTCAGGGGATCAGGTGGTTGTCAGTTGGTTCTAAGATGGTCTTGGCTCTTCCTCCAAATGTCTCTCACATCACTCCGGAGGCTGGCCCAGACACATTCTACAAGGTAGAGGTGTGAGAGTGAGCAAGCCCAATTGTGTAAAAGATTAAGTGCAATTGTACATGTACTTTTTCAAGCCTCCACTTGCCTCACAGTTGCTAACAGCGGTCACATCAAACGGCATGGCTGGGACCAGAGCCACAGGGAGAGTTGACTGCGAAGGTATAGGGCCAACTGGATTGTGTCCTCACAAATCCCTATGTTGAAGTCGTAACCCCCAAAGTGACCATATCTGGGAAAAAGGGTCTTTAAGAAGGTAATTAAGGTTAAACAAGGTCATAAGAATGGGGTCCTAATCTGATGGGACTGCAGCCTTGTAAGAGGAAGAAAGAGATCCCTTTCTCTTTCTCCACCGTGTGAGGACACAGTGAGAAGGTAGCCCTCTAAAGCTAGGAAGAAAGCTCTCACCAGAACCCGCCCTGGCCAGCTTCTTGATTGTGCACTTCCCAGCCTCCAGAACTGTGAGGAAATCAATTTCTATTGTTTAGCCACCCAGTCTATGGTATTTTGTTAGGGCTGCCTGAGCTAAGATAGATGTGGACACATGAAGACCATTTACTACCACAAGAAGAGAGAAGGGAGCAAGAGTGGTTTGCTTATTTTTAAAAAAGCGTATGGTTGAAAAGATGAATACATTCCACTGTCCTTCATCAGAAAGTTGGTCATATGCTCTGTGACCATCTGCAACCTCCATCTGTAAGCAGAAGACAGTGAGAAGGCGAGGATTGGGACCAGGGAGAAAGGGGCCAGGATTGGCTCATTTCATTCCAAAAACACTTAGAAATGGTTTGGGGATTTTCTGTGCTCGAGACAAAACAGATGGTTGTGTGAAAGATTTTCATTCTACCTGGAAGGCTCTCACCACAGCCCTACTCCATTCTTACCTTCAAAATGTCAGGTGGGCCTTAGGAATCGATTTAAAAAACCAAATATGTCTTCTTATTTAATAGAGTTTAAGGACACCTATAGGCATCCCTGCTTTAAAATATAAATATAACATTGGCTTTAACTAGCAAACCCACCTTCATATACGTTGGGTTGAGTCACTGCAAGATCCTAATCAACAGAGAATATTTATTCATTCTTTTTTTTTTTAAGGCTGGAGTCTTCTAGAATTTTATTTTTTTTAACAATTTTTAATGTTCTTTATTAATCTTGAGAGACAGTGTGAGCAGGGGATGGTCAGAGAGAGAGGGAGATACAGAATCTGAAGCAGGCTCCAGGCTCTGAGCTAGCTGTCAGCACAGAGCCCGACGCGGGGCTCGAACCCACAACTGTGAGATCATGACCTGAGCCAAAGTCGGATGCTCAACCAACTGAGCCACCCAGGTGCTCCAAGATACTGGTGGTTTTGAGAGGGGGCACAGGAAGGAAACTTGAGGATCTGGAGACAAGCAATGGGTCAGATAGTTTAAGTACCAAAACTTGAACCATCAAGATTTGATTTTCAAAAATTAGATCAATAGATCTATCCATAGATGAGTGGATAGATCCATACATGTATAGAAGTACAGATAGATGATAGATTAGATAGATTGATGGAAGATAAATAGATGATGGATAGGTAGATAGATACAGATTCTCTCCCCCATCATCCATCTATCTATCTATCTATCTATCTATCTATCTGCTAATGCCGTCAAACACTGAGACTTGTGATTCATTTCCTTCCTCTTACTTCCTTTTAGATGATTAGATACATGTTTTCAATAGATAGTAACAGCTGTTAGAAATTGTGACTATCAGGTAAAGCACTAGATTTCAGGTAAGATGTGTTTCTTTTACTGCTCACCCACATCACTAAATCCAGTAAATTCATTGTCCTAAAATGTCTTCCCTATATATCCCTTTCTTTTATGTCCTTAACGAGCATCTTCATCTAAGCCATTATGACATCACACTGAAATTACCACAGTAGCTTCTTCACAGCCCGCTCTGCCCCTATAAACACTGCTCTCATATTTATTATTCCAATAGCCACCCTAAAACGTAATTCCACTGCTGTTACTCCGTAAAGTATTGCCAGTGTGGTAAGGGAACAAACAGAAATGAGAGGCACAGCTGTAGAAAAAATGGAAGCAAAATGATACATAATTGGGGAAAAGATGATTATTCACCACTCTCTCCCAATATAAGGGTTAGCTAAAAAGCTAAAGCCTAATATGAGAGTTTGATAAAGTGGCTAGATGAAAAACAAATGTATAAAACCACCCATTTTCTATCATCAGAAATATTCAGTTATATTCAGTTTCGTATGAGAGATGCAATGCCCCTGACAAGAACTCAGGTTTCCTGCAGAGATGGAGAGAAACGGACACTTTCCTTCACCAGACAGGAAGGAGAGTAAGGTCCAGCCTCTGGAACTAGATGGCGTGGGGTTGGGTCATAACTCCGCTTCTTCACAGCTGAGTGCTGAGTGACTCTGGGCAAGCTATCTAACCTTTCTGGACCTCAATTTCCCCATTTTTAAGACAGTGGTGATAATCATGCTACTTCAAAGGTCACCTTGAAGATTAATGAAGTAACACACATTAAGTATTAGAGCACTGTCTGGCCTAAAATAAGCCCAGTAAAATGTTGTTATTACTATTAAAAACTTTTTAAAGTTTATTTATTTGGGGGCAGGCAGGGACACAAGCAGGGGAGAGGCAGAGAAAAGGAGAGACAGAATCCTAAGCAGGGTCTGAACCATTAGCACAGAGTCTGATGCGGGGCTCCAACCCACAAACTGTGAGATCATGACCTGAGCCAAGATCAAGAGTCAAAGGCTCAACTGATTATGTCACCCAGGTGCCCCTGTTAGTATTATTTTTAAATTATCAACAACCACACTTTGTCACCTGCCCTAAAGTTTTGCATTAAGCCCTAGGTCCCACAAATTCTTCCATGAAAATAATTCTATTATCTCTCAACCCCCACCCCTCTGATTAACAAAGAGGTTCAGTGCAAGTCCAAGGCCAGGCACTGTGCTCACTCCTCCACCATTATCGCCCCCTCCTTAGTTAAGGGAATTTTCTCCAAAAGCAATGAAAGCATGTGGAGATACAATTCAGCATCTAGCATGACAATATTTTATCATCTTAAATTCTATGAAAGCTTAGCACCTGGAACTAATCTCAAATACTTTCATTTAGAAGACAATATTTGCGTTACCAAAATTTCCACTTGAACGCAATTCTAGGTCCAAAAGAATTACCTCTATAAGTAAGTGACTCATGGGGCTTAATGACAAAAGCTGTTTGTTTTTTATCCTCTTAATTTTCAAGGTTTCAAAAAAAAATATTAGGATCCAAGTCTCAGCTTGCGCATGCCAGATACAGATGTCCCCACTTTCATATTCCAAAGGCTTTAAAATAACATAATGGTTCCATCTGGATGGTTTTGCCATTGGAATCTAAAGACAACAAGGCATCAAAATAATCTGTTATTTGGAGGCAACAGAACATGCAGCAGGGACCTCATGCTAGTTTCAAAGATGAGTAAGACCGATTACTTTATGTTATTTTACTGTCTTGAATTCCCCTTTGTTACCCTAGGCTTTCAATAATCTTTAAAGAAATCTTCTAGCCTGTTCTCAGCTGTGCCAAACAGTCTTAAGCGAAAGAGTTGCATGTTGCATGTCCTCATACTTGGGCTGAACCCTCAGAAGGAAACCAAAGGTCCTAGAGGCCAACCTATAGGTGGTAGGAGCAATTAGCGAGAGATCCCCGGGAGAGAAGTGAATCTCAGAGCAAGACGGAGAGCTTTCAGGTCCAGCCAGCGCTCCTCTCCTGGTGATTCCTCCCCCACAGTCAGCCTTGGAGAATCTGGGCTAGATTTTCTCAGGCTGGCCATCTGGTTCCTTTCAGCATCAACCTAAATAATGCTATTGCAAGGGGAGATGTTATATCATGTATCAACACCACAGGGGAGTTGGAGGTAAGTGTTATGAGAATTCAAAAAAAGAGAGAAACCATTCCTAGCTGTCAAGGAGTCAGATAAGACTTCACAGGAAGTGACACATGAGGAAAATAGTGGCTTCAACACTGAACACAAGGGTTTATCCTCTTTATGAGAAGGCAGTCCAGGACCAACAGAGCAGCTCCAGGATATGACGAAAAACTCAGGAATCAAAGCAAAAAAACGTTTACTATGTTTCTACTGTGCCATCCTCCACCGTGTAATTTCCACCCTCAAGACTGCCTCACTGGGGCCCCTGGTGGCTCAGGTCACGATCTCACAGTCCGTGGGTTTAGGGCCCACATCGGGCTCTGGGCTGACAGCTCAGAGCCTAGAGCCACTTCAGATTCTGTGTCTCCCTCTCTCTCTGCACCTCCCCTGATCACTCTCTGTCTCTCTCTCTCTCTCAAAATAAAATAAAGACATTAAAAAAAAAAAAAGACTGCCTAATTGACCAAGATGACTCCTAGTGCACTGGCCCCCACATCATGTTCTAGTCAATAAGAAAAGGCAGGGTCACAATCCTGAATGACCAGCCCTCTTCCAGCAGCTTTCCTAAGACACAGGCAACATTTCTACTTATAACTCATTGACCAGACCTCATTCACCTGGTCATACCTAGCTGCTAGGATCTTTTAGCTGGGTGCATTGCTGCCCCCAAATAATGCTGGGATTCTGTGCTTGAGGGGCGAGGGGGAAATGGATATTAAATCACAACTAGTCCTTGGCACTACTTGTGAAATTTTGACCACTTCTAAACAATGTAATGATATCAATCAAAATGCCCCAAAGAAAATCGCTTCATCACGGAGTATAAAATGAATTGGATGGTGGAGAACCACGAGGAGCTGAGCAGACCCATTCCCCAGCAAAACAAGCAAAGCTCTTGAAAACTATATCTTAAAACAACAATGCGAAGTCTCTGGAAATTGTCCTAAGGGAATACAACAAATGAAGAAATATTTATTCAAGGAACTCTTTTAAACTTGATTAGAGCAGCAAGTGTCTGTGACATTTGAGACGCAACTCCCTACCTCCCACTCCCTGCCCCATCTCAGCTTAATGGAAGCCCCACTCCAAGTCAGGGCTCCTTTCCCTTCACCTCTCAATCAATGGTTACCATATCTCCTAGGGAGAGGCAAGCCACCAGCATTTCTTATGCCCTCCAACTTCAAGTTAAAGAGGCTAAATTCCTTCCATCCACCCTTTTTTAAAACAGTTTATTTTGAGAGAGAAAGAGATCATGCAAGCGAGGTAGGAGCAGAGAGAATGGGGGAGAGAAAATCCCAAGCAGGTCCGTCTTGGGGCTCAATTCCATGAATTGTGAGATCATAGCCAGAGCTGAAATCAAAAGTTGGATGATTAACTGACTGAACTACCCAGAGGCCCCTCCATTCATCCGTAGGATGGAGGCTCTCTTCCAGGCCTAACAAACCAAGAACACCAGGGCCTCAATCATTCCCATCTGAGCTTGCTCACTTGTAGGGTGGAGGCTAAGCCTTGTTGGGATGAGCACTGGGTGTTATACATAAGTGATGGATCACTAAATTCCACTTCTGAAATCATTATTACACTACATGTTAACTTGGATTTAAATAAAAATAATTAAATTTAAATTAAATTTTTTTTAATTAAAAAAAAATAAAGAAGACCAGAGACCAGCACACCAGCCAGCACTTGGAGCAGTGGCTCAGAGAGTCTGCCTGCAGGGAGAGGCAGTCCAGAAAAGACAAGTCCAAAGCTCTCATCAAAGGAACTGATTATTCAAAACAGAGTATGCAGTAGTTCAAGCTAAAGCAATCACTAGAAAACAACAGCTCCTTTAATTAAGAACAATAAAGCTAAACCATAGGCTAGCTAGTTCATCAGTGAGAACAAGGGAGAAAGATTGCTAAAATGAGCCCACCTGGGGTCAGAACAAACTTCAATGACTGACCTAAAAAACTAGCCTTGGGAGGATTCAGAGAAAAGGGAAGCACCAGAAATCTTTCTCCCCACCTAGACAACAATTACAGTGGCAGAAACAGCTACTGTAACTACTTTGGATTGAAGTAATTTCAGTCAATCTCAGTGCTC
This sequence comes from Suricata suricatta, assembly GCF_006229205.1. Classification (NCBI taxonomy): domain Eukaryota; kingdom Metazoa; phylum Chordata; class Mammalia; order Carnivora; family Herpestidae; genus Suricata; species Suricata suricatta. The sequence goes on from NC_043702.1 coordinate 78,480,215, forward strand.
AGCACACAGCAGCTGCCCCATCCCATCCCCCCCCCCCCCCCCCCCCCCCCCCCCCCCCCCCCCCCCCCCCCCCCCCCCCCCCCCCCCCCAGTCCCACGGCAGCAGCTGTGCACACGTTCCTGGAGCAGCTTGCATGCTGTCTGCAAGAGGCAGGGCTGGCAAAAAGGACACTGCCTCCAAATACCAGAGACCTGATCTCTGATTGCTGTTCTGATCACACATGTCCAGGCAAAGAGGTGGGTGGCCATTGTTGTTGTATTTCCCTGCATTGTTGTAAGCCCCTCCCTCTCTGGTTGAAGTGACAATGTAAGGACGCAGGTGTGAATTAAACTGACTCCATGACAGGCTTCAAGTTTCCCCTCTGACCTTGGAGGCCTAGGTGTCGGTTTCTCAAAATCATTAGACAATAGAAGGGCACATGTTGCCCAAGGCAGGAGGGACCACCCTTGTAACACCCAATCAGGAAAGGCCAGCTGACACCCTTAACATTTCTAACCGCAGGCCTAAAGATAGAAGCTATAAATAATCACCTATTGCTTAAGGCTGGTCAGCCCTATGTGAGGGTCCTGGGCCCACTCTGTAATTGGTCAGTACTCTAAATGTTGTGATTGGGTCCTGCCAAAAGTAACAATGTATATGGCTAAAGTTACTGCCAATAACAATAGGCGATAGTGATTGGGTCCTTATACCTGTGTCACAATATCCTGTAACTCCCCCTTCCCTAACCCATAAAGGCCCTACCCCGCCTTTGTTCAGGGCTCACAGCACGGATCCACTGTACTGGTGAAGTCTGTGAACCTGAGTTTAGGCCCAGCCAGCCTAAACCCGTAATAAAGCCCTTTGCTTTTGCATGCGTGACTCGTCTCCCTGGTGGTCTCTGGTTTTTGGGGATGATAATGAAATCTTGGGCATAACAACTTCTAGGTGATTTAAAGGACCCGTGGTTTTCCTCTCCTTTCATTTTTCTCTTTTTCCCATTTTTGGAGCCAGACAGTGAACACTAGGACAGTCAAAAGCAAACTCATATGGAGGAAATTAGGAAGTCACTGTGCATGCTGAGAGAAAAGCATAGGTTCAAAAAAAGACCTGGAAGAACTAAAGTTTACACCCCAGCCTGATTTGCAGCACAGAGACAGCCTACAACAATTAAAAAAAACAAAAACAAAAACAAAACTTGGCAAACCCTGGGAAAAGGGAAGAATCTGATTTCACAGACTTACTACATTAAAAAAAATTTTTTTTTCAGTATTCTCTACACCCAACACAGGACTAGAACTCACAACCCTGAGATCAAGAGTCACATACTCTCCCAACTGAGCAAGACAGGCACCCCCAGACTTACATTATTAAATTCATATGTCCAATTTCAACAACAAAAAATCATAGTCCATACAAAGAAACAAGAAAGTATAGCTCATTTAAAGGGAAAAAAACAAACCAACAGAACTTATTCCTTTTTTTAAAAGACAGAGCTATTAGAAAAAGACTTTAAAGGGGTGTCTGGGTGACTCAGTCAGTTAAGCATCTGACTTTGGCTCAGGTCATGATCTCACAGTTCGTGAGTTTGAGCCCCATGTCAGGTTCTGTGCTGACAGCTCAGGAGCCTGGGGCCTGCTTTGGATTCTGTGTCTCTCCCTTTCTCTGCCCCTCCTCTGCTTGTGTGCATTCTCTCTCTCTCTCTCTCAAGAATAAATAAACATTAAAATATTTTTAATTTTAAAAATAACAGTCCAAAAGATGCTTGAAAATCTGAAAAGAGTTGTAGAGAAAGTCAAGAAAAACAATGTATGAACAAAATGGAAATACCAATAAACAGATAGAAAACCTAAAAAGGAACCCCCCCAAAATTCTGTAACTGAAAATCAAAAATAATTGACATGAAAACTTCATTAAGGGGATTCAAAGGCAAATTTGAGCAAGCAGAAGAAAAAAATCAGCAAACTCAAAGATAGGAAAATGGGAATTATTGAGTCTGAGGAACAGAAAGAAAAGTTTGAAGATTGAAGAAAAGTGAGCAAGTCTAAGGGACCTGTGAGAAACCATCAAGCAGACCATCATATACAATATGGACGTCTCAGAAGAAGATAATGAGTAGAGAGCATATCTGAAGAAATAATGGCTGAAATTTCTGAAATTTGATGAAATACATGAACATAAACATCCAAGAAGCTCAATAAGAGACATTATAGTCAGACTGCCAAATGACAAAGACAAAGGGAGAATTTTGAAAGCACCAGGAGGGAAGTGACTTATCACATACAAAGGATCTTCAATAAGATTATAAGCAGATTTCTCATTAAAAACATTGGAGGCTAGCAGGCAGTAGACTAATAAAATTCAAAGTGCTGTAAGAAAAGAAACTACCAATCAAGAATCCTATACCTAGCACAACTGTCCTTCAAAAGTGAGGGAGAGCGACACCTGGGTTAAGTGTCAGACTTCAGCTCAGGTCATGATCTCATGGTTCATGAGTTCAAGCCCCTCATTAGGCACTAACAGTGTGAAGCCTGCTTGGATTCTCTGTCTCCCGCTCCCTCTGCTCTTCCTCAGCTCATTTTCTCTCTCTCTCAAAAATAAATAAGTAAGCACTTTTTTAAAAAACCTTCGAAGTGAGGGAGAAATTAAGCTACTCCCAAATAAACAAAAGCTGAGGGAGTCTGTTGCCAATAGCTCTGCCCTACAAGAAATTCTGAAGGTGGTCCTGCAGAATGAAATGAAAAAGGGTGCTAGAGAATAACTTGAAGCTGTATGAAGAAATAAAGACCATAGTAAAGGCAGATATGTGAACTACATTATTGTGACAGTAGTCACTTTTTGTTTTCTATACAGTTAAAGAGGCTAATGCATTTAAAAATATTAGTTTATATATATATGTGTGTATATATATTACAAACAATGTATAAAGATGTATCTTTGTAACATCAACAACTGAAAGGGTAAAAGGCTGAGCTGTTAAAGAAGGAGGGTTTTGCATGTTACTGAAATCAAGCTGATATAAATTTAAATCAGAATGCTATTGCCTTAGATTGTTAATGCAATCACAATGGTAATCACAGAGAAAATCACTAAAGAATATACACAAAGGGAAATTAGAAGGGACTTAAATGTTTCATATGAAAAATAAACATAAAAGCAAATAATAATGCATGATTTGATGAATTAAAAGCTATGAGGCATATAGGAAAAAAATAGCAAAATGACAGAAGATAAGTCCCCCTTTATCAGTAATTAGCTTAAATGTAGATGGATTAAACTCTCCAAAGACATGGATTATCAGAGTGGGTTTTTATTTTCATTTGTTTTATTTAAGTAATCTCTACACCCAACATGGGGCTCAAACTCACAACCTTAAGATCAAGAGTCACATGCTTTTCTGACTGAGCCTGTCAGGCACCTCACAGGAATGGGTTTTAAATAGTCATCCAACTATATGCTATCTGTAAGAGGCGCTTTATTTTTTTATTATTTTTCTGAGGGGTGGTGTGCAATCATGAGAGAGGGGCAGAGAGAGAGAACCCCAGGAGTGGCAGAGGGAGAGAGGGAGGGAGGGAGAGAGAGAGAGAGAGAGGGAGGGAGAGAGAGAGAGAAGCAGGCCTCACCTGAAGCAGGGCTCGTGTTTATCTAAAGTGGGGCTCGAGCTCACCTGAAGTGCATCTCCAGCTCACCCAACATGGGACTGGAACTCACGAACTGTGAGATCATGACCTGAGCCAAAGTCAGATGCTTAACAACTGAGCCACCCAGGCACGCTGTAAGAAATGCTTTTTTTTTTTTAATTTTTTTTAATGTTTTATTAATTTTTGATACAGGAGAGACAGAGCATGAGAGGGGGAGGGTCAGGGAGAGAAGGAGACACAGAACTGGAAGCAGGCTCCAGGTTCTGAGCTAGCCGTCAGCACAGAGCCTGACGCAGGGCTCGAACCCACGAACGTGAGATCTGACCTGAGCCGAAGTCGGAGGCTTAACCGACTGAGCCACCCAGGCGCCCCTGTAAGAAATGCTTTAGATCCAACAGCACAAACAGATTGAAAATGAAATAATGGAAAAGGCAATTCCAAGGAACTAGCAACCAAAAGAGAGGAGAGTGGCTATACTAATATTAGACAAAATAAACATTTTGGAAAAGGTTAGAGGAGATAAAGAAGGATATTATATATAAAAAGAGGTTCAACAGAGCAAGAAGGTACGAAATTGTAACATTTAGGCACCTAATAACAGACCAGCAAAATATATGAGGCAAAAATAACAGAAGGTAAGGGAGAAATAGACAGCTCTGTAATAACAGTTGGAGACTTTAATACCCTATTCTCAATAATGACAGAACAACTGAATAGAAGATGAGTATGGAAATAGACTTTAACAAGATAACAAACCATCTGGAACTAAGAGGCACATATAGAACTCTCTACCCAACAATAGCAGAATATACATTCTTCTCAAGTGCACATTAGACATTTTTCAGGACAGACCGCATGTAAGGTCACAAAATCTCAGTAGATTTAAAAAGATAGCTGCTATATAAAGTACCTTCTCTGACTACAAAGGGATAAAGTTAGAAATCAGTAACAGAAGGAAAACTGAAAAATTCACAAATTTATGAAAATGAAACTGTACTCTTAAACAACCAATGACAAGGGAAATTAGAAAATCCTTTGACATGAATGAAATTGAAGAGACAACATACTAAAACTTACGGAATGCAGCTAAAGCAGCGTTTAGAGGTAAATTTATACCCGTAAATATCTATACCAAGAAAGAATAAAGATTTTTAAATCAACAACCTAACCTTCCACCTTAAGATACTGGAAAAAATAAGAGAAATAAAACTCAAAAATAGCAGAAGGAAGGAAATGATAAGGATTAGAGCAGAGATAAACAAAATAGAGAATAGAAAAATGAGAGAGGAACAATGAAACCAATAGTTGGTTCTTCAAAAAGATCAACCAAATTGACAAAACTTTACCTGGGGCACCTAGGTGGTACAGTCAGCTGGGCATCTGACTTCAGCTCAGGTCACACTCTCTCTGCTCATGGGTTTGATCCCCATGTCCTGCTCTGTGCTGACAGCTCAGAGCCTGGAGCCTGCTTTGGATTCTGTGTGGCCCCCTCTCTCTGCCCCTCTCCTGCTCATGCTCTGTCTCTCTCTCTCTCAAAAATAAATAAAACATTTTAAATTAAAAAAAAAAAA
>NC_043702.1:78485502-78494340 GCF_006229205.1 Suricata suricatta
GCATGAGGGAATGCCAAGTGAAGACACAGGGACACGCAGAGAGGACATCCATGTGAAGACAGCGGTAGACAATGGAATCCTGCTGCCCAAACGCAATCCACATTCGAGGCTACAAATTGGGAAGGAAGGAACCTCCCCCAGAGCTTTCAGAAGGAGCTGATTGATACCTAGGTTTGAGACTTCGAGCCCCCAGGACCGTGAGAGAATACACTTCTGTTGTTTAAGCTACTCTGCTTAGAAACTGACACAGGGGTAAACCAAGTGGCCAGTTACTGCAGAGGTCCAAACAAGGGAAGCAGGTCCTCAGACAGGGAGGTGTGGGAGGTGTGGTTTATTGTGAAAGCAGAGCGGACGGAAATTTGCTGATACATCGTGTTTTGGGGAGAGATGCAATAAAAGAATTAGTTGGCCGGGAACACATTTGAAGAGCACTTTGCAAGGGACTCCAAGACCAATATGAAGTTTGAAAATTCTGGCTCTCAAAGGGAAGAGATCAATCAAGGGAATCCCTTGATAGTTATGGGAAGCAGGGAACACAGTCAAGAATAAACAAGTTAGGGGTACCTGAGGTCACCAATGCTTTGCCTGTTTCTGTGAGACAGCATTAAGAAATGGGACAGGCTAGAATATATTTAAACCAAATTGACATATCACTGCATGACATGTGCCTACAAGTCTTGAAGACATTCAGGAGTTACCTGTTGTGGCACAGGAGCTAGTCTATCCCACCACATGATGGTGGGTAGGAGAGATTTCCACATGGAATGAGGCCCGGTGCAAGGACAATGATATTGCCCCGATTTAAAGATGAGGAAAGTGAGGCTTACAGAAGTCAAGAAACCTATCCAAGACTACATTGGGAGCAGCAGCAGACTTCAAACCCAGGGCCATTTGACGAGAAGCCTTCGATCTTTCCATTATATCACTCAACATGATCTTTCTTTTTTGCTACTCAAAGGCAGCCCATGATTCAGCAGCATCAGCATTCCCTGGGAACATCTTCAAAATGCAGATTCTCAGGCCCCAACCGTTCCTAGTGAACCGGAATCTGTATGCTAACAGGTGAGCCAAATGCATGAGGCTATGAGAAGCACAGCTCTATTTAGTCTTTAAAAGGCCTTTGATAAGGGGCTCCTGGCTGGCTCAGTTGGTGGAGCATGTGACTCTCGATCTCTGGGTTGTGAGTTTGAGCTCCACCTTAGGTATAGAAATTACTTTAAAAAAAGCCTTTGATAAACATCAACTCCAAATCCAACTGCCTCGCTTTACAGATGAAGAAACTGAGGGTCAGAGAGGACCAGCAAGTGCCCAGTGTTCCTGACTCAATGCTGTAACAACATGGTGGAGCACACTTGAGGGTCCCCGCCAACATGCTGCTGTGGGCAGAAGGGGCAGTCACGTGACGACAGCTGTCCATCAACAACAGCAGTGGAGTTGAAAGAAAAACGTGGTCCCACCTGTCACAGCTTCCCAGTCCCTCACCCAGCTCTTGTCCAGTCTCCCTTGGAAGAGTTATACTGATGCCTCCCCAACCGAACTATGAGCCCCTTGAAAGGAGGAACGTTGTTACTTCTTTTTTTGCACCTTCAGTGCCTGCATATATACTGTGCATACAGTAGGTGCTCAGTTGTGCTTGATGACATCACTTAAGGTAGTGGGTGGGCAGGACTTGCCCAAGGGATGAGGCCCAACAAGAAGGGGTGAACTAAGACAAAGCCTGCGCACTTGCTTGGGCAGGCCTGCCTGTCCTCACTCCCCATTCACTTCCTTTTAATATTTATTACTAAGTATTAAGCTGCTTCAGCAACTCGAATCTTTTCCAAATTTCTTAACGGGAGTGCCAGGAAGTGTGCCAGCACTTTACTTCTTGCCCTGACCCCATTTTCTCCTCAATACCATTACCACTGCTGAAATTGCCAAGGCACTTTGGCTGAGCTTTAATGCGCAAGGGCCACTGAGTCCTAGAGGATCAGCAAAAACTCTGGACACGAGCTGGGGATGAGTACCCAGCCCCTCTGCAGCCCCTGATCCCCAGGCCCTGCCTCACCTGCTGCTCACCCCTCCTGGCCGCGTTTTTGCAAACTGTGAGCATGCTGACAACAGCCGGACCAGCACACAGGGAGCCTCCCAGGATGGGCCTCCACCAGGCAGGCCGCCTGAGGAGCGATGAAGAAGCCAAGAAGACCAAAAGGCCAGCAGAGCTTCATGCTCAGCCCACCGCCCCTCTGCTTGTGTCAAGAATGTCCTTGCCCCCAGCTCCACCTCTGGCTGCAGGAGCAATCCTGCATTCCGTGCCCCTGCAGGGGAGGGGGTGAGGAGGGGGCCCTTCCCCAGGGTCTGTGCCTGAGGCCAGCCCCTTTACTGTGCGGCTCAGGTTTCCAGGCCTCTTGGATTCTGAAGCCAGCCACCGGCTGCGTCCTGTGGTATATTTCTGTTCCCTCCTACCTGAGCTCAGACTCTGGACTCAGCTCCACTGACTTACAGGGAGTCTACGTCATTCTGTAAGTTTCTGGGTTTTCCTATTCTCAGGCTCTGCATTCCAGGAGCCCGAACTAAGACAAAAATAACTTCCTTAGGAGGTGGTTGTAAAGACTAGAGGAGATCATCTATGTAAAGCTCTTGGAAGAGAAACAAAGCACCCAATGACTGAGAAAGGAAAAAGCAGCGCCCCCGCCCCAACACCTGTGATCAGCTCTGCCACTCAGGGCCAGCCTCAGAGTTGTTAGAAGCTCTGCTGAGGCTCACAGCTCAGTCATGTTCTCCTGCTGGATGTAAATGATCTCAAAGAACACCGCCAGACACTGGCACTCTGATACTCTGATAAAGGGAGACAAAAACACAGTTGCCCTGCAACCTACAAAATACCAACATTTCGCCCCTCCCCCCATGTGTCTCTTGCTGTTTTTCTCCTACAATGATTGACTGCAGCTACTTTACCAATTACAGCTTTAGCCTTACTCTAGTCTGCCTCCCTATAGATAAGTTTTATTAAGATGATGCCCAATCATAGAATTGTCCCACTTACCACGCATCCAATCCAGAGCAAAGCCCCCACTCTTGACCTTCCTGGGAATATTCTAGCTGAAGTCTGCATCCTATGAGCTGTCTCTGCCGGCAGAGAGGACTTGACAGGACAGGCAGGCGAGGCCTGGAGGAGGTGAGGCCAGAAGACAGGTCCTCCTTCTGCACCCTCTCAGCTGTTAGCAGGTGTGTATTGACACGTCCGGTGAGGACTGCTGAGCAGCGGAGGGCTGGTGCCCAGCGGAAGCACTCCTCCTGCCCTGGAGGATGTTGTGAGTGAATTGGGAAAAGAGAACACACGTGTGAGCAGGCAGCGCGGGTCAGTCTGGGTAGTTTAAAAGAGCAAAATTCCCACCCTAATCGGCCCTTCACTGCTGCTTCTACTGTCTTTTACTAGGTTGGGTGAAGCCACAGAGCCTTTATGACATCAGACTTCATGGAATATTTGTTATTTACGTTCTCTTGTTTAAAAAAAACCTCTAGGGGCGCCTGGGTGGCTCAGTCGGTTAAGCATCTGACTTCAGCCCAGGTTATCATCTCATGGACTGTGGGTTCAAGACCCGTTATCAGGCTCTGTGCTGACAGCTCAGAGCCTGGAGCCTGCTTTCGATTCTGTGTCTCCCTCTCTCTCTGCCCCTTTCCTGCTCATGCTCTGTTTCTATTTCAATAATAAATAAACATTAAAAAAAAACCCTCTAGGGGAGCCTGGGTGGCTCAGGCCATTAAGCATGGGACTCTTGATTTTGGCTCAGGTCATGACCTCATGGTTGTGGGGTCGAGCTCCGAATGGTGGGCTCCGGGCTGACTCTGTGCTGACAGCATGGAACCTGCTTAGGATTCTCTCTCTGTCCCTCCTTCATGCACGTGTGCACACACACTCTCTCTCTCTGTCTCTCAAAAAGAGAAAAAAAAAGACTACATAGGGCTAAGAAACATGTTTAAGAGTCATGTTATAAAACACCTCTGATAATCAAGTGTAACATCATCCGTGGTAAGTCATGCTGGTAGATTAGACTCTGGGTATGCTGTGATAAGAATGTCACTGTACCTCTGTGGTCTTCCTCTCAAACACCCATACTCCAGTCTAATCATGATAAATGCATCAAACAAGCCCCAACTGAGGGTTATTTTGCCAAATGCTCCATCAATACTCCTCAAGATTGTCAAGGCCAACAAGAACAAGGAGAGGCTGAGAAATGGTCACAGCCAAGAGGAGTCTAAGGAGATGTGATGACCAATTGTTTTGAGGTATCCTGGATGGGTCCTGAAACAGAAAAAGGACCTTAGGTTAAAACTAAGGAGATCTAAATAAACCATGGGCTTTAGTTAATAATAATGTATCAGTATTGGTTCATTAGTTGTGAGGAATATTACACAGTAAGGTAAGATGTCAACAATAACATGAGCGTCGCACCTCATGCTGGCGGCTTCCTGTTCAGCCGCCCCTTCTTGTCATTGTCCTAGAACTGGTCATCTCGTGATTACTCTGATTCTCACTCATTTGTTCACTTCTTTGCCCACTCATTAATTTGTGTGTGAAATCAATATCTGTTGAACACCTACACGGCCCCAGACTAGGGCAGGAGGTGGCAGGAGACACAGAGAGCTCCCCATCCAGCCACTGTCGCTGCTCCCTCATTGGCACCAAGCCTTCCCCTCAGCCTTGCCGAGCCTTCCACCCCCAAGACTCAGTTTCTCCAAGTGTGATCCTTGGACCACCTTCATGGAATCACTGAGAGTAGAGGTAACAAGGACCTGGGCCCTACCCGAGGATACTGAGTTAGAAATTCAAGGCCAACCAAGTCCCTATGTGTGGCTGAAATATGTCATCCCTTTTTGATATTTTAATAAAGTTCCCTAAACTAATATGTTTATATTAAAAATTCAAATACTATCAAGTAAATAAAATAAGATGAAACTCTGCTCTTATTCCCACTGAAAGTCTGCTCCTCTCATTGGAGTAAAGAGTCTGGGCTTCCATTTTACTTGTATTTACAAACATACAGAGTCTTCTTTACATAAATGGAATCACTCGGAATGAATTAGGCACCAGAAAGTTTTCTTTTATGTTGTTCTTTTATTTCCCTCTGCCTTTTACTTCCAAGGATCTTCTGTCTTTTCCCTCCCTTAGTTATTTGAACATGATATATTTTATTTCTATTTATCTGATGCTACACTTACATTTTGACAAAGATATTTAAGCATTTTTGTCTACCAATGAGAATTAAGTAGCATCCATAACATTCATATTTAAGCAGGATAATGCTATTATCAAAATTTTGTTCCAGTCTGCCTTTTTAAAAGCATGTATTAGGGGTGCTTGGCTGGCTCAGTTGGTTGAGCATCTGACACTTGATTTCAGCTCGTCATGGTCCCAGGGTCGTGGGATCAAGCCCTTCATCGGGCTCCAGGCTGAGCATAAAGCCTGCTTGGGATTCTCTCTCTCCCTCTGCCTTGTTCGCTCATTCTTTTGCTTTCTCTCTCTCTAAAATAAAAATAAATAAATAAATTATCTGAAGAAAAGAAAAAATAAGAGCATATATTATGGAAAACTTCAAATACAAATGAGAGTAGACCACTGAGTATGAGTGCCTCTGTAAACCTCGTCAGCTTAGCCATGAGGAGTAGGTACCACCAGTGACCAAGCCCACTTCACCTGTGTCCCATCCACCTGCTTTTCTCATATTTTAAAGCATATCCTAGATGCCATATTATTCCATGTGTAAAATTTTCAGTATCTATTTCAAAAGGCATAAAAACTTTTTTATTTGTAACTGTAATATCAGTATCACAACCAAGAACCAATCAATAATATCAAAACTCTAGGGGTGCCTAGGTGGCTCAGTCAGTTAAGCATCCAACTCTGGCTCAGGTTATGATCTCACAGTTTGTGGGCTCAAGCCCCATGACAGGCTCTGTGCTGACAGTCTGGAGCCTGCTTTGGAGTCTGTGTCTCCCTTGCTCTCTGCCCCTCCCTTGCATATGCTCTGTCTCTCTGTCTCTCTCTCTCTCTCAAATAAATAAACATTAAAAATTTTTTTAAATCTAGTAAATATTCAGAATTCCAATGGACTCATAAATGTCAATTTTTTTCTATTGCTTGTTTGAGTTGGAATCCACACACTGCAATTGGTTGATGTGTTCAGACTGTCTTTTAATCTACAGATTTCCCTTCCATCTTTTTTTCCATTATATTTAATTTGTTGGAAAAAAAAAGCTAATTCATCTTGTGAGTTCCCAAGTCTGGATTTTGGTGATTGCAACCCACAGGTGCTCTTTAACAAGCTCCCCTTTTCTCTGTATTATTGGTAGTTCGATCTGTGGGCTTGATCAGATTCAGAAGAGCAATTTTTGGTAAAGAATTTTGGTAAGAATACTTGCTAGATGGTGGTTGGAGGCCCATACTGTCTGATTGTCTTTCTTTTTGTGATATTAATAGCTAACAGTGCTCCTACATCCAAAATTAAGATGTATATAATCCATTCTTCTGTCTTCATTTATTTGCTGGAAATCATCTGTCAAAGTAAATGTCTCGTGTCCTTCGTGTGCTTTGTCTGGTGATACAGTCAGTAAAGAGAAGGCAAGATACATGCTTCATTCTTTCCTTTTATTTAGAGTTTTCAAAATAATGTCTCAGTTTCTCAGCATCTTCCAATGGCAGTCAGTTGGACTTACATTCGTTTTGTTGCTGGCTCAATATTATCACACACTCGCGCACTTTCACGTGTTCCAAGTACTTCCGTTTACTGCAGTCACCATCCCAGCAATGCCTATGTTGTCCAATCTTTGGCCAATTGTTTGGTTTGATCCTAAGAACTGGCTGGGTTAAGACCTCATATTGCAACATCACATTTTGGAGGGTAAATCTCTGGCAAATAGACAAGTTGAAAACCCATTTGGGGGGGTGCCTGGGTGTCTCAGTCAGTTAAGTGTCTGACTTCGGCTCTGGTCATGATCACATGGTCCGTGGGTTCGAGCCCTGTGTCGGGCTCTGTGCTGACAGCTCAGAGCCTGGAGCCTGCTTCAGATTCTGTGTTTCCTTCTCTCTCTGACTCTCCCTGGCTCATGCTGTCTCTCTCTCTCTCTCTCTCTCTCTCTCTCAAAAATAAATCATAAAAAAATTAAAAAAGAAAATGTTAAAAAAGAAAGAAAGAAAGAAAAAACCCATTTAGAATGGCTTTGCCCTATCCAAAGATTTTATGTATTCAAATCTCAGAGAACGGAAAGCTTCTTAACCTGGTGAGAGAACTATATGAGCAGAGAGAAGATACTCCTCTGCAGAGGGCACATATCCTTGTCCACCTCCTTTTAGGCACAGACACTTCCTCTGATCCAGGCAAAAACAGCTGGTTGTGAACTTGGCAGCCACACATTCAGTCGCCTTGCAGTATCCCTTTTTTCACCCCCCCACTTAGAATCTCTGCTGTGAAATTTTATTATCTAATTTTCTCCAACTTTTTCTTACTGAGTTACATACAATCGCAATAAAATGCATAGGCTTAATCCTAAAGTTAGGTTTTGACAAAGGTACATACCGTATATCTATCGCCTCTAGCAAGAAATAGAACATTTCTATCTCCAAGAAAGTTTTCATGCCTCTATTTTTTTTAATGTTTATTTATTTTTGAGAGAGAGAGAGATGAAGTGCAAGCAGGGGAGGGGTAGGGAGAAAAGGAGACACAGAATCTGAACCAGGTTCCAGGCTCCAGGCTTTGAGCTGTCAGCACAGAGCCTGATGAGGGGCTCAAACTCACAACTGCAAGATCATGACCTGAGCCGAAGTCAGACATTCAACTGATTGAGGCACCCAGGCGCCCCTTCATGCCTCTTTCAAGTCAACCCCATCCACCCATTCAGACAAAACCACAGCTTTGTTTTCTGTCACTGTAGATTAGGTTTGTTTTTGGCTTCACATGAACAGATTCATACAGATACACTCTTCAGTGCATGGCTTCTTTCTCACAACATAATGTTTCTGAGATTTATTTCTACTGTTGTATCAACAGTTCATTCATCTGTAATGCTGAGTAGCACACTGCTGTTTGTTGATCTTTTCACCAACTAATGGACATTTGGGTTGTTTCTGGTATTTGCCTATAAATCAAGGAACTATAAACACTTATGTATAAGTCTTTTGTAGACATGTGTTCCTTTCTTCTGGGCTGGGATCGGAGTTGTATTGTAAATATATGTTTAACTTCATGAGAAACTACCAAACAGATTTGCAAAGTGATCATACCATTTTACACTCTTACCTACAATGTATGAGCTTTTAAAATGATTCACATCCTCACCAACACTGGGCATTAGTAACTTTTTGAATTCCAGCCATTTCAATGGATGTGATCTCTTATGATTTTAATCCACGTTTCCCTAATGGCTAATGACATTGAACACATTTTTATGCATTTATTGACTAATCTTATATCTTTTGTGAGGTGTCTGCTTAAGTCTTTTGATAACTTTTGGTATTAGGTTCTTTATCTGTTTATCACTGCTTCGTAGGGAATTCTTTCTATATTCTGGGTACAAGTCCTTCATCATATATTTGTGTACTGTGAATATTTTCTCCTAACCCTTGGCTTGCCATTTTGTTTCCTTGGATTTCATTTTTAATTTTATTTCTCACTTCATTTCTACATTTCAGCATGTTCCTTCAGTGGCAATGACAGCAAGTTGAAAACTGTCAGGAGCTCAAAGCAACCCAAGCTCAAAGTAGAACATACCATTTATTTTGTTGACTGGGTGTCTCAGTCAGTTGAGCGTCCAGCTTCGGCTCAGGTCAGATCTCACGCTCGTGGGTTAGAGCCCCGCGTC
>NC_043702.1:78494440-78786948 GCF_006229205.1 Suricata suricatta
TGTTTCCTCCTCCCACCCCTCCCCCCAGGAGGCAGCACCAGACATCAGCTCTCAAAACCAGGTCCAATTTTGGAGGCTGGAGCAATCTGGGAACCATCCAAGGTGTCCTTACAGGCAGGCAGTCACAAGTCGGAAATGACGTCTGCATAGGGGTTTCAAAGTTGCGTGCAAATCGTCGCTCCTGACACTTTTCAACTTGCTGTCATTTAATGAAGCTTCCCGCTCTCTGAGGAAAGCTGGTACCAAGTGGGGGAGGATGCTGCTTTTCTTTTCAGCATTCTGCTTCGCTCTGCATAGCTCCGTCCTGCTTCGGCTTTGGGAAGCTGAGCTGGGGTTCCTGAAAAGCCAACGTCTCCGTTAAGTGGGAAGGGAGAGAGAGCCAGGGAGAGGTAGGCTTCTCTAAAATAAGACCCATCTTGGTTTTTTCTCCCTGTGCTGTTTATAGCTCATAGCAACAAGCCCAGAAAACCCTTCTGTGTTCTGGAATCAGAACCTCGGTGTCACTCAGTTGAGGGTAAGTCAGAGGAGAAATTTAATGTAATATTTCTGTGGAGCTTTGAAAATTACCGTCATCACTTGGTTGTCAAAAACACACAGAGTGTGCAATACAGCATTGAATATTTTTTCCTGGCCCACAAACTTTCACAGATTGAATATGGAAGACTTGCTGAAGGGAAACAAAATGATCCACATCAGGACAGACTCTCTCTCCAGGGAGCTCAGGTGTGATGCTCTGCAAAACAGGGACGTGTAAGTTTCAGGAGTGGACACTAGGGTCATGGCCACCTCAGGTGGTGGCTGATGCCTAAAGCACTCCATCTAGAGCAGTGGTTTTCACAGTGTGGTCCCAAGGGGCCTGAACCTGGGAGGCATCTGACTTCAGCTCAGGTCATGATCTCGAAGTTCATGGGTTCAAGCCCCGTGTCGGGCTCTGTGCTGACAGCTCAGAGCCTGGAGCCTGCTTCAGATTCTGTGTCTCCCTCTCTCTCTGACCTACCCCCGCTCACACTCTGTCTCTCCCTCTCTCTCTCTCTCTCTCTCTCAAAAATAAACAGCAAAAAAAAAACCACCCCACAAAATGTGGTCCCAGGGCCAACAGCATAGATGTCACTTGGGAACAACACGGTAGAAAGGCAAATTCCTCACTCCCATCCCAGACCTACCGCGCCAGAAACTGTGGGGCTGGAGCCCAGTGATCTGTGCTTTAATGAGCCCTCTGGTGAGTCTGATGTCCCTTAAAGCTTAAGAACCAGTGATCTAGTCTAGATTCTCAAAATCATTCTTGGAAAACTTGAGCGCTACTGCATTACAGGCAGGAGGCAGGCTAGAAAGGGCCTGCTTCAAGCATTTGAAGCATTTCCTGCTTGGTGTCAGGGGGAGAGGGGTTGGGTGGATGGTGAGAACTCCACCCAGAAGCAGAACAACAGACTGGCCGAGCCGGCAGAGAAGCATCTTTTCTGAGGGGGCCACCTTCCTGCAGATTTTCCCTGGGGAAGGAGGACACGTTGCAGGGCGATAACAAAGCAGCTCCATGAGTGGGTTCCCACCTTCTGTTTCAGGGGCACAAGGTCTGCAAACCTATCTAGGAAGGCACCGCGATGGGTTGGGGTTAGCGAGGTGGGGAGTGGGAAGGAGGAACAGTTTTTCCAGCCCAGAGAGAAAGGGGCCACCTCTAGGCACACGCAGGGCCAGCTGGGTATCAGCCCTAACTGATTGCTGTATACAACCTGCGCAACTAGAGGCGGCAGGCCTGCTCCGGAAGTAGCTGAACCAAGCAGGAAGTTCATTCTCAGAACGAAGGAGGATGCCAGGGTTGGGGAGGAGATGGATGAAAGGTGGATGAGCCCCAGAAGAGGGTAGAAGTCAGGTTAAGGCATGCAGTCACCGAAATGACTGCCACCAAGTTTGCTGTACTCCAGTCCGTTAGAAACAGGAGGCGGGCTGCGCCGTGCGAGGGCCCCCACCCTTGCACTGGAGTCGGTCAGGAAGCAGAGGGAAGAGAAAAAGTGGACAAGGAACAGCTGCGGCCAGGCCAGCAGGCTTAACACTGGCCGCTTGAATCACTTCAGTGGGTCCTGGGGCGCAGGGATGTCCCTAGCCGTCTGGGTCGTGGCAGGTGACTATGGCTGAGGAGTAGTGGCCAGAAATGTGAGAGCCCCGCGGAGGAGGTGGCTGGGTGTGGACTCTGGATTGGTTGGATGGTCTAGGAAAGGCACACTTTCCGAGAGGAGTTCCTGGTTTGCTATCTTTGGGGATCAAGTGAGAGGCAGCCCCTCCAGGGTCAAAGCAGAAGGATACCGAGAATCAGAGATGTGGCTAATACACAGGATAATTGAAGTAGGATCTGCAAAGCTTGGCCGCTTAACTGAGCTACCACTCGGTTCCCAACCATCTCTGACTGTGCTGGGACACAGGCGGCCCCCAGCTCCACGTGGCTACGGAGCACTTGAAATGGGGCCAGTGTGACAAAAAACTGCATTTTACTTTTTTATTAAATGTTAACCAATATAAATATTAAAAACTAAAGCGGTATAAAATACTTTCCCCTTATAGATGTAGTAAGAGTGTCAAATATCACAGTTATTTGTGTATTGAGTCCATATTAAAATGAGGTTTTGGATATATTGGGTTAAATAAAATATACATTTAAAATGAGTTCCACCTGTGTCCTTTTACATTTTTAAATGTGGCCGCTGGGAAATTTAAAATTACAGATGTGGTTTACACTGTATTTTTGTTGGACGGCGCTCGCCTATACACTTAACAGTGACTGAAAATAAAGTCTGAAACAGCAATAAAAGACTGGGCTCCCCCAACAGGTGGATGCTCACAGAGTAAACATGGAGCACGCCTTCCTCTTGTTGGAGGATGCCGCTCTCCATATTGGGGATTGGCATACGCTCCTCAGGATGCAGGAGAAAGGGGTGCAGTAGCCGGAGATGTTGATGTGGCTGAAAAAGATTCATGCCCCAGCAATTTCTTGAGAGATAGAAAATGACCTTGGTGCCTGCAGTCCAGCAACAGCCATAAAGCCCAGAAGCACTTAGCAACATTTACTGGCTGCTGCAGTCCATAAGGGCTGCCAAAATCCTCCCAAGACCCCCTGCTCCTCTCTTCTGCCTCAACTGACCACTCCCTGGACGGCAGGGCCTGGCAGAGGCAGGAACCGCATAGAAGGCTGAGTGCAAGGACCCAATAAAGGGTTCCGCACAGCCCGCTGTGCTGAGCCCCCACTCCTAGGCAGCCCTCCACCCCGGGTGTTCTTGTGGGGCTGCCAGCCCCGGGAAGGTACATGACTCACAGACATCCTCAAGGTTAGAATTTTGGGACACTGTGGTTATAAATTAGTACAAGAGGCTTCTTGGCACTAGATCCAGGAGTCCTGGCCCTGTGTCACTGCAGGCAGTCTTCTCGGCTAATGGGAGGGGGAGCGTGGTTTGGATGGTGGGGGTAAAGGGGCCAAGGCTTCCTGGGTCAAGGACAGAGGCAGCAAAGGTGCCACCAGGCTCACTAATGGTAATCCACCATCGGGCAGGAGGGTGGGGCCACATATGAAAGGGTGACCTGGCATAGCTCCAGGGGGTGAGGGGCCACAGCTGGTCATCATCTGAAGCCACACACTTTTGTTGGGGGAGGGGCACTGGTCTCATGCATGTATCACCTGAAGTTCTGGGTCCCATCCTTTAGTCAACTGGGGATGGACCCCTTAGTGGAGGGCTCTCACAAGAGGGGAAAGAGAGCTCTCTACATGGTCCAGAACAAGGACTGTTTTGAAAATGGGAACAACTTCCTTTTTCCCACTGATAGAAGCAATCCAATTCACTCAGTTCAACCAGTTATATTTTTGTGCCTAATAAGTGCCTAATATGCCTAACTGGCACTTGAGGTCCCTCCCTGCCCTGAAACAGCTTAGAAGCAGATGAGGTAACTGTGTAATGACTAAAACTGTTGTGAGGCACCTGGCTGGCCCAAGCAGTAGAGCAATGCGACAACCAAGGAGTATAAATGCTAACAACCCAAGGAGGAGCTGAGGGCTGAGGACAGTTTTTCTAGCTGAGGGGTTTGCACACACAAAGGTCTAGATGCAAGACAGAGCCTGGCTTGCCATGGATTCAACACATTCATGGATTTATTAGCCACACTAGAAGCAGATACGTTTTGGGTATGATTGTACCATCTTGATCTGCCCGAGAAGTTACAAAGACAATAACATGCAATAGTTCTCATTTGTTTATCCATGTAGCAGTCACGGGGCATCCATGTCATGTCAGGCACAGGACCTCATTATTAGAAGGCAGCAAACACCAGAGAGCCCAAGGGATAGAGGCACAGAACAGGAGAGAGTTGGGAGTGCTGTGGGAAGGACAGGGAATCGAGGGAGAGGGTGTTCAGTTCTGAGATCATGGCCTTCCTGCCTCGAGAGCATGAAGTGTCAAGCAAAAGGCCCCGCACGCGACCCAGAGCTTGATGCAGGAAGGTCATGGCTCCCCTCCCTTTCTTGCTTCCTACGATTCACCATTTGTCATGTGCTAGAAGTTCTGCTTCCCTGTTGTCTCCTGTCTTGACTCCATCTCCACTGGCAGCTCAGAGTCCCATGAATACCTGACTAGACAAAACCACCGCCTAAAGCAGCTTATTAAAACACAAGGATCAGAAGAGACTGAAAAGGATAACCTTGGCCCTGAAAGCAGACTGGTGAGTACGATCACTGCCCACCAAGGACAGGGTGAAGAGTTGGTGTGATGGGGCTGGGGGCGCCCGTGGCGTGTCGGCGGCTGAGCTACACGGGAGGACCAAGGAGGAGGTGCCCGCGTGGCAGGAAGTACAGAGAGGAGCAAGGAGGGCAAGTAAAGGTCAGGGCATCTGTTGGTGATACAAAAAAAAAAAAAAAAAGGCAGTAAATTAAGGAAGAAATCATGGTTTTCCAAGTAATTTACAAGAGCAAAAACCATTCCTGGTGATAAGACGACAACGAGTATGCAAAGATATTCGTGGGTAAATTCCATCCAGTTGATCCAAGATTCAATACAATTCCAAGTAAATCACCTACAGAGCTTTTCTTAAGAAAACACAGATTCTAAAATTTATTTGGAAAGAAAAATTGCAAGAATAACCAAGGTTACTTACAAAATGTTTTCTTGAATCTACTGAATACCAAGAAGTATTAAAAACGATAAGAATTTTTAAAAGGTGGGAAGAGGGGTTGTTACATGTTCAACAGTGTTTAAATAAAAAAACTAGCAAAGATGGAAAATGGCTGGGAACAAAGAACATCATTTATAGTAACATAAGCTTAAGTAAGTACTTTTAGTATAAAAAGGTAAAAACAAAGAAATGCATTACTGACAAAACTGGGTGCTAGAGAAGAGAGGGTCAGCAGGGCAAGGAGGACGCAAGCTAATCAAATTCTATTCGTGGTAGGGAACAAACAGGCAGTGATTAAAAGAAGAAGGAAGGCTATTATACAGACATACACACGCAAAGGGAACCATCAAAACAAGAAATGGAAGCCTTCTTAAACGCAACAAGAACTACAACAAAAAGATGAATCAAAAAACCAGTCCACGTAATGAAATGAACACATGTACAAATATGCATACACACCTATAAACATTCATACAAACATTAAACATAAAATAATATCAAATAACCGAGACAAAACGTATCTCATATCAAAACATGTAAATGGGCTCAAATTACTTAAAAGCGACAGACAACTCTATGCTGTGGCAAGAGACATACCCAAAACAATGTGAATGATAATGATTATAAATAAAAAGGTGGATGGGGTGCCTGGGTGGTTAGTGACTTAAGAGTCCGGCTTCAGCTCAGGTCATGATCTCGCGGTTTGTGATTTCGCCCCTGAGTCTGGCTCCGTGCTGACAGCTCAGATCCTGGAGCCTGCTTCAGATTCTGTGTCTCCCTCTCTCCTGATCCTCCCCTGCTCACATGTGCATGTGCGCGTGCTCCCTCTCTCTCTCTCTCTCTCTCTCTCAGAAATAAACATTAAAAACAGACAAATAAAGAGGTGGGCAAAAGCGTAGCTTCCACATGTCAGTGGAAACTGAGTAGGCAGCTCCAAGGACCCATTCCTCCACAGAGACATCAGAAAATTAAGGAAAAATTTTTAGAATCAACTTTGTCAACTATGGAATCAAAGATTTACAGGATCAAAGTGAAACTTGTATCAAGAAAAAGGCAACCTGGGGGACCTGAATGGCTCAATCGATTAAGAATCTGACTCTTGATTTGGGGTTAGGTCATGATCTCACAGTTTGTGAGTTAGAGCCCCGTGTTGGGCTCTGCGCTGATAACGCAGAACCTCCTTGGGATTCTCTCTCTCTCTCTCTCTCTCTCTCTGCCCCTCCCCTGTTCACACACACACTCTCTCAAAATAAATAAATACACTTAAAAAAAAAAGAAAAAGGCAACCTAAAATTGGTAGGAACGCTTTGTGATGGCTTTGTTTGCTCTGGTCCCACCCCCTCTGTGGTATATGTACGGACTTGAAGATGGTATCTCATGTTCCCGGTGTAGGACTCTGGTCCCTGAGTCCAGTTTTAGTATATGTGCTGCCGAAGCGAGCACTCTGGTCCCTGATTCCAGAAGGAGTAGAATAAACCTTACCTGCAAAGAATTATGTTTGTCTAGCCTCACCTGTCTGAAGGACTGACACAAGTGTCTTTGTTTTGCCTAACTTGTAACTTGCTCAGGGTCAGAAAAGTTGTGGACATTTCTTGAAAACATCGTAAGGTAAATCAGTTACCTGCATTGACATGGCACAAACAATTATGGTTGAAGTATGTGATACAGGGACAAAAATCTGGGGTGGACGAGCTTTGGAGAGTGTTTCTTCAGGAAATTAAGGGCATTCAAAAGGACCCATGCATAACGAGGAATTTAGGAAGCCAAGTGCATGCCCAGGGCAGAACACATGCCAGAAAAGACCTGAGGAGAACCTAAGCTTTCAACTTTGGCTGATCTCTTGGTTTAGTAAAAAGAGGAAGTGAAGCCTTAAAGTAGAGATGTAAATGGACTGGCTAAGCTTCAATACTTCCTTTCAATAACAGATAGAATACCGAGACAGAATAAGGAAATAGAGGACTGTAACATTCTATAAATCCACTAGGCTTACCAGACACCTATAGAAAACTCCTACCCAACAGCAAAATACACATTTTCCTCAAGTACACAGGGAACATACACCATAAGAAACCATATGTTAAGCCACAAAACATTTTAATAAATACAAAAAGAGTTAAACTATACAAAGTGTTTTCTCTGTTGACAATTGAGTAAAGCCAGAAATCAGTAACAGAAAGAAAACTGAAAAATTAACAAGTACTGGAACAACACACTTTTGAACAATCAATGAGCCAAAAAAATCACAAGAGTTTAGAAAATACTTGTGATTAAGGAAAATGAGAATACAACATGCCCAAACTCATGGGTGTAGCAAAAGCAGTGCTCAGAGGGAAATTTATATCAGTAAATGCCTACAGTAAAAGCAAATAAAGATCTCAAATCAATAACCTAATTTTACATCTTAAAAAACTAGGAAAAAAAAACCAAACTAAACCCAAAGCTAATAGAGGAAGGAAATAAAGATTAGAGTGGAGATAGGTAAAATACAGGCTAGAGAAATGATAAAGGGAATCAATGAAACCAAAAATTGATTCTTTGAAAAGATAAAATTGATAAATATTTAGCTATGTTGACAAAGAAAAAAATAGAGAAGACACAAATAACTAAAATTAGAAATGAAGGGGTGTCTGGGTAGCTCAGTTGATTAAGCAACCAACTCTTGATTTTGGCTCACATGATCTCACAGTTGTCCAATTGAGCCATTTGCTGGGCTCCACGCTGAGTGTGAATCCTGCTGAGGATTCTCTCTGCCCCTCTCTCTCTGTCTCTCCCTTGCTTGTGTGTGCTCTCTCTTCCTCAAAATAAATAAACAAACTTTAAAAAATTAGATATGAAAATGGGACCATTACTACTGATCTCACAGAAATCAAAAGGATGGGAGAAAATAACTTTGAGCAACTGTATGCCAACAAATTAGATAATGTACATGAACTAGACAAATTCTTTTCTTTTTTAATGTTATTTATTTTGAGAGAGAGAGAGAGAGAGACAGCAGGGGAGGCGCAGAGAGAGGAAGACAGGCTACATGCTCAGTGCAGGGCCCAAGGCTCAGTCTCACAACCATGAGATCGTGACCTGCGCCAAAATCAAGAGCTGGATGTTTAACTTACTGAGCCACCCAGGTGCCCTGGAAAAATTCTTACAAACACATAAAGTACCAAAATTGACCTAGGAAGAAATTAAAAATCTGAACAGATCAGAACAAGTAAGGCGATTTAATCAGTAATAGAAAAATCTCCCAAAAAAGAAAAGTCCAGGACTATACAGCATCATCAGTGAATTCTACCAAATAGCTGAAAAAGAATTAACATCAACTTTTCTCAAATTCTTCCCCAAACTGGAAGATATAACACTTCCTAATTCATTCCTTAAAGGCAATATTAACCTGCTACCAAAGCTATACAAAAATACCTCAATAAAGCTATGAATCAATACGCTTTTGAGTATAGATACAAAAATTCCCAACAAAAGTGTTACAAAATCAAATCCAACAGTATAGTAAAATGATTATATAGCAAGGCCCAGTAGATTTATTTCAAGAATATAAAAATGGCTCAACATAAGAAAATGAGTCAACACAATAAACAACAATAATAAAACTACAGGGGAAAAAATTTCAACATATGATAATCATCTCAGTTGACACAAAAAAGGCATTTAACAAAAGCCAACACCCTTTCATGATAGAAACAGTAATATAGGAGTAAGAGGGATCTTCATCAATATCATAAAGGGCGTTTGTGGAAAACTCTATAGCTAATCCCACACTCAGTGCTGAAAGACTGAAAGCTTTTCTTTTAAGATCAGGAACAAGACAAGCATGCCCATTTTGACCACTGCTATTCAGCCTCACACTGAAAGTGCCAGCCAGAGGTAAGTAGGCAAGCAAAAGGAATGCAAGGAATTACTTCAATTAGGAAGGAGAAGTAAAACTCTTTATTCATAGATGACATGATCCTACATATCAAAAATCTCAAAGAATCTACAAAAATAACTACCAGAATTAATAAATAAATTCAGCAAAGTTACAGGATCCAGAATCAATATGAAGAGTGAATTATATTTCTATACACCAGCAACAATCAATCCATAAAGGAAATTAAGAAAATTTTGTTATAATGGTATCCAAAAGAGTAAAATACCTAGGAATATATTTAACCAAGAAAATGAAAGACTTGACTACTGAAAACTACAAAACATTGTGAAAGAAATTAAACATCTAGATAAAGGGAAAGATAATTATGTTCATGGACTGGAAAACTTAATGTTGTTAAGATTGTAATACTAGTCAAAGATATCTCCAGGTTCAGTGCAGTTCTTATAAAATTCCAACAGTATTTCTGCAGATTTGGAAAAGCCAATCCTCAAATCCTCAATCATGAAATT
Source organism: Suricata suricatta (assembly GCF_006229205.1). Taxonomy (NCBI): domain Eukaryota; kingdom Metazoa; phylum Chordata; class Mammalia; order Carnivora; family Herpestidae; genus Suricata; species Suricata suricatta. Next base: position 78,503,972 of record NC_043702.1, read on the forward strand.
GTAAAGGCCTCAAATAGCAAAAACAATCTTGAAAAAGAAGAACAAAATTGGAAAACTTATTTCCTAATTTCAAAACACATTGCAAAGCAACAATAATGAAGACTTTCTGATAGTTGTACAAAGGGATATCTATTTATCATCTACTTATATAGATCAGTGGAATAGAACTGAGAATCCAGAAATTAACCTGTACATCTATGGCCAGTTGATTTCTACAAGAGTGCCAAGACTACTCACCAGGGAGAGAAGAGTGTTTTTAATGAATGGGGCAGGGACAACAAGAGATCACATGTAAAAGAATTAAGTGTGTCCCTTAACTCATAGCTTATATAAAAATTCAGTCAAAATGAATCAATCATCTAAGTTTAAGAGCTCAAAACCAAAACCTCTTATTAAAAACACAGGAGAAAGTCTTCATGACCTTGGATTTAGGAATGAAGTTTTAGATAATACTAAAGGCACAAATAACAAAAGAAAAAATAGATAAATTGGACTTTGTCAAAATTAAAAGCTTTGTGCATCAAAAATCATTAGGAAAATGAAAAGATTAGTTATAGCACTAGAGAAAATCTTTGCATATCATATAAGGATTTAATATCCAAAATATGTTAAGAACTCTTAACATCTGGGCACTGGGTGGCTTAGTCAGTTAAGCATCTAACTCTTGATTTCGGCTCACGTCATAATCCCAGGGTCCTGGGATCAATCACCACTGGGCTCTGTGCTGATAGTGTGGAGCCTACTTGGGATTCTTTTCTCCTGTCTCTCTGCCCCTCCCCCACTCACATGTGCACACTTTCTTTCTCTCTAAAATAAATAAATAAATAAACAAGAACTCTTACAACACAAAAAAACCAAACAACCCAATTTAAAAATGAGTAAAGGACTTGAATAGACATTTCTCCAGAGAAGATATACAAATGGCCAACAAGGACACAAAAAGATGTTTAGTTTCCTTAGTCATTAGCAAAACAATGAGATACCACTTCATGAACACTCAATGGGCATGATTTTTTTTTAAGGAAAATAAAGTGCGAGGATGCGAAGAAATTGGAACTCATGTACTCAAAAAGTTCAACACAGCGTTACCATAGGATGCGGCAGTTCCACTTTTAGCTGTACACGCAAAAGCACTGAAAATAAGTTCTTGGGGCACCTGGGTGGCTCAGTCCATTGGGCATCAGACTTTGACTCAGGTCATGATCTCAGGGTTCATGAGTTTGAGCCCCACATCAGGCTCTCTGCTGTCAATGCAGAGTCCACTTTGGATCCTCTGTTTCCTCTTTCTCTGTCCCTCCCTTGATTTCTCTCTCTCTCTCTCAAAAATAAATATTAAAAAAATAGGTTCTTAAAGCAATACATGTACGTACATGTTCATAGCGTTATTCATAATAGTCCAACGATAAGAAAAGTCCAGAAGAAATACATCAACAAATGAATGGGTACGTAAACTGGGCTAATACAATGTGAAATTATGCAGCCATAAAAAGGAATGAAGTACTCATATATACTACCACGCAGATAACTTTAAAAACATTATGCTAAGTGAAAGAAGCCAGGCATGAAAGGTCACATATGGTTTTATTTAAATGAACTATCCAGCAAAGGAAAACCATAGAGACAAAAAACAGATTGATGGTTGCCAGGGGTTGGAGGGAGAAGTAAAAAATGACTAGCTTCTTAATGGCTAAGGGTTTTTTTTTAAATTATTTTTAATGTTTTTTATTTACTTTTGAGAGACAGAGAGAGACAGCATGAGCAGGGGAGGGTCAGAGAGAGAGGGAGATATGGGATGTGAAGACAGGCTCCAGGCTCTGAGCTAGCTGTCAGCACAGAGCCCAGTGCGGGGCTTGAAACCATGGACCATGAGATCATGACCATAGCTGAAGTTGGACGCTTAACCAACTGAGCCACCTAGGTGCCCCAATATGGGGGTTTCTTTTAGGGGTGTTGACATGTCTTGATACTACATAGAGCTGGGGTTGCACAATACGGTGAATTGTGTACTAAATATCACTGAAGCTCTCCCTATATTTATTTAAAAAATTTTTAATGTTCATCTATTTATCCACAGAAAGAGAGAGATAGCATGAGTGGGGGGGGGGGGCAGGAGAGATGAAGAGAGAAAATCCCAAGCAGGCTCCATATGCAGTGTGGAGCCTGATATGGGGCTCGATCCCATGAACCGGGAAACCCTGACCTCAGCCAAAATCAAGAGTCGGACACTCAACCAACTGAACTACCCAGGCGCCTCTAAACCGCTCACTTTAAAATGGTTAACTTTATGCTATGTGAATGTCATCTTAATTTTTTAAAAAGTATATCCATAAAATTCAAGTGTAAAGAAAGAAGGGGTCCCTGCATTAATATCAGGGAGGTAGAATTTAGACCATAAAATTACTAAACATGATAAAGAAGGGTACTCTAAATGATATGAGTTAAGGTTGACTTAGAAAATTAAAACAGAAAAAATATAGGCAGGATAACTGAAATAAAAGGAGAGCAATTATAGAAAACTAACACTATCAGATATTTAAAACACTGATAACCCCTGAGTATTTTCTTAAAACATTTTTCAATGTATATTTATTGTTGGGACAGAGAGAGACAGAGCCCAAGGAGGGGAAGGGCAGAGAAAGAGGGAGACACAGAATCTGAAACAGGCTCCAGGCTCTGACCTAGGTGTCAGCACAGAACCTGATGTGGGACTTGAACTCCCAGGCTGCAAGATCATGACCTGACCCACAAGACTGGACACTTAATGGGCTGAGCCACCCAGCCGCCCCAACATCTGAGTATTAAAACAGTAAGATATTGGCAACATGAATAGGTAACACCAATGGAATAGAAACAAATAGAAATAGACCCAAAGAATTTAGAATATGATAAAGGCAGTATATCATCAATGAAAAAAAAAATGTTCTTTTTTAAAGGATGTTTTAAATAAATAATCTCTACAGTCAGCATGGGGCTTAAACCCATAACCCAGGATAGAGAGTCCCAAACCCGACTGACTGAACCATCAGGCACTCCCCCAAACTGTACTTATTAACAAAAGCTTGATATAACCTTAGATAAAGTTGAATTTATACTTCATATTATTTGCCAGGATAAACTGCAAATCAATGAATATTTAAATATAAAAAAATTAAATGATACGAGTTTTGAAAGATAAGAAGGGAGTACGTCCTTTATAATTTTTGAGTAGAAAAAGCCCTTTTAACCATGACTTTATAACCAAAGGCAATTAATATTTTATATATCTGACAGCATAAATTAAAAAAATAAAACTTGCATGATATCCTAAGGAAAGTGCTAATTTTTCTGGTTTATAAAGTGTTCCTAGAAATAGAGAAAAGGACCAATAATCCAATAGAAAAATCGGTGAAGGGACATAAAAGTGGCCCTTAAATATATGAAAAGATATTCAATCTCTTTCATTATAAGAGAATTCTAAACTACACTTACCCTGAGGTGCCATTTTTCACCTTTCAGATTGACCAAAAGCTTCCTTTCTTTCTTGTTTTAAGTAGGCTCTCTGCCCAATATGGGACTCAAACTCATGACTCTGAGATCAAGACCTAAATGCTCTACCCACTGAGCCAGCCAGGAGCCCCAGGAAGAGCTTGCTAATAAAGCAGTCAGAGCAGAAATAGGCTGTACTGGGGGGTGAAAGAACCCAAGGCATCGCTTGAAATTAGTACATTAGTACATTGGGCCCTAAATCTGGGTATAAGTAAGAATTAGGGGCAGAGTGGGGGCAAGATTTAAAACCAGTTTCCTAGGACTCATCGTAGAATGAGTCAGACAGAACCTCTGGAGGCACAGCCCACATGTTAGTTTGTTTTTACAGCTTCTCAAGAAATCCTGGTGTAATCAGACTGGCACTGATCATGCACTGATTTATTCGGGACTATGCACTGAGCTCTAACTACATCCCGGCGGCTGTTCGAGGACAGGGCCAGGAATAAGACAGGCATTGCTTCAGCTCTAATGAGACTGACCGTCTAGAGGAGGAGAAACAGGCAACAAATAAAGGGATAAACGCACAAGACAATTCAGACATAGTAATACATGCTATGATGAGAATAAAATAGGGTGAAGTGATGGACAGTTTAAATACAGAACGTAGGACAGGTGGCTGGGAAAGGGCCCCCTGAGGAGGCAGTTCCCCTGGGAACTATTAGGAAGGAGTTCGAGTCATGTGAAGATGTGAACTAAGAGTGCTCTAGACAGAGGGAGCAGAGTGCGAAGTTCTGTGGAGGATGTGGATAAAACAGATCTAAGAGGCGGGCAGGGAGCAGGTCAAGAAGGGCTGTGTCGACCACGGTAGGAAGCTGGATTTTTCTCTTAAGGGGACTGTGAAGCCCCAGTTTGGGAACCCAGTTTGGGGGGGGGGGTGCTGTTGAAACATCCCGTCTCACAGAAGCCACAGCTGGAACCGAGACCCGGGTAAGCTGATGTCTGTTCCCATCCTCCTCCATTGAGACAAGTGTGTGTCTTTTTTCCCAGAAGGCCCAAGACTCCTGAAATTTTATATCCCCAACAGCACCTGAGGGTGTCTTAAATACCGTGAGTGGTCAAGGGTTGTGGAATAAAATGATAAATTCAGATATTCTGAGCAATCGGTAAATAAAATCAAAAGAAGGTACCTTGTCCAGAGTTCCATACAGTCTCTAGTGGATTTCTTGAATGCCATTAGCAGGAGCTCACTGCCTCAGTAGTTTATACTTTCCAGTAAAATTGCTAGTTTTAAACATATATCTAATTTAAATAGATGCAAATAATTATCTTTAGAAACCAATAAAATTAGGCCAAATTAGTGAATTTATGCAAAACCTCTGAAAAGTTGGCTTGCAATTTAAAATTTTTTAAAATGTTTATTATTTTTGAGAGAGAGAGAGTGGAGGAGGGGCAGAGAGAGAGGGAAACAGAGTCTGAAGCAGCTCCAGGTTCTGAGCTGTCAGCACAGAGCCGGACGCAGGGCTCGAAGTGAGATCATGACCTGAACTGAAGTCAAATGCTTAACTGACTGAGCCACCCAGGCGCCCCCATTGGCTTGCAATTTTTTAAAAAACCTGGGTAATTTAATGAACTTCCACTTCTCTGTATTAATCTTAAGTATTACCTTAAAGGCAAAAGGACCTTTAAAATACTAATTCCAAAGCATGCCGTTTTTAAGGGTCCTTAACCGATACAACGTGTTATGATAAACCATTTAAATGTCCATTAGTAACATGGCTATCTAACATTCTCAAGCTTAGAACTTATAAATAAGAGCTGAAAACCACATAAACAAGCATTTGTTGGACTAAGGTCATGAATATTCCGAAGCACACCAGAATTGGCAAATTCGTAGGGTCAGTTCCAGACTGGGCACCAATTAGCTGTGGCCAGGCTTCACCTGTCTGGGTCCTAGTATGTAGGTTCATATGTAAAATGAGTTGGACAAGATCATCTGTAGGGCTTTTTAGTTATAAAGTTAATCTATGCAATATAATCGAATATAATCTATGCAATGTATTTCCCAAGACAAGCTAGAAAAAGGTATAGCCCTTGAGACAAGGATTGTTCATCATTCATAAACACAGAAACAAATTTCACCTCCAGTATTGGAAGCTGGAGAACAGCACTTTCTAAAGCAGCCAGGACAGAATGGTTTACAGATGAAAAATTACCCCCGAGGCAAACCACATCTGGAGGAGAGCTGGGGTCATAGGTCAACAGCCGGGTACAAGTGTTACTTGCATTTTTTGGCAAACATCCAATGTGGCTTGGGTGTGGGGAAAGCATCCTCCCTCCAAAATATCTTAAGTGGAAAAGCTTTAATAATTCACTACGTTCCTGGTAAGTGTGTTGAAATTTGATTTTTTGATAAAAATATACCCAGAAAGCATAATGCAAAAGGAAACATTGATTAGTCACAAAACCCAGATATGAGTCTGACAGTAATCAGTGATGAAATATTTCCAGCTGACAAACACAATGGCAAAAGCAGCCACCACCCAGTCTGCTCCCGGATTTTCTTACACTTGAGCATGACTGCTAATTCTGTATAAATGTAAGTAGAAAAATAGCTTTTGGGAGTCTTAAATCAAAGCCTATTTTCTGCCACTATCCACCTACAACCATCTGCTGGACTATGGATTAAAGAGGATGACAGCAACCTTCTATGGAAGCTTCACAAAGAAAACCAGTTTCGGAAGCTATAGGTCAATCATTTGAAGCATAATTAAACTATTCAAGTCTGTTTGGTTAATAACTCCAAGAGAAATGAAACTATGTATAGTGATCACCATGGCTTGGTTTAAAATAACCATAAAAGTATAAAAAATAAAAAGGAAATCTCTTGGTTCTGTTTGATAGCACTAATTGTTATTCGTTTATCTGTTCAACAAATATTTCCACAACTACCATGTACCAGGCTTTGTGCCAAGTGCAGGCGATAAAACTGAGAGCAAGTTCCTGTCACCATGAGGTTTATGAGGCAGATGAAGGGACTAGAAAGCAGACTAATAATATAATTAAAAATATTTCTTTCATATCATTCATAGGTAAGAAACTGGGACAGAGAACAACAGAGGATGGCCAGAGATCATCTCTGAGGAGGAGACCCTCAAAGCCGAAAAGATGAGAAGTTCATAGGCAGAGAGGAGTATTTTAGACAGGAGTATCCATGTATGAAGACACTGAGGCAGGAAATCATTTATTAAAGTCAGGATTGGATCCTCCAGTGGACCCCAAGTGTGTGCTGTGAGGAAGTAATATAAGATGGGTTTGGAGAGTTTGGGGAAGGCAGAACAAGACACAGGGGGCACCTGGGTGGCTCAGTGGTTAAGCTTCCAACTCTTGATTTCGGCTCAGGTCATGATCTCAGTTCACGGGATGGAGGCCTGAGTTGGCCTCTGTGCTGACAGCACAGAGCCTATTTGGGATTAGAGAATCCCAATTTCTCTCTGCCCCTCCCCCACTTGTGTGCGTGCGTTCTCTTTCTCTCTCAAAATAAATAAACATTAAAAAAAAAAGATCACCTTCACAATTAAAAAAAAGAGCAAGACACGGAATATCTAAGTCATGGTAGGTATTTGGATTTTAAGTATAATGGGAGGACATGGGGGAGGATTTTTGAAGACAACTGAGATAATCTCTTTAAAGGGTCATTTTGCTACCATGTGAACTGACTGGGAATGAGCCAGAATGGAAGTGGGAAGAAGAATCCTAAGGGTCTGCAGTGCAAAAGATGGCAGTGCTCTGGTCAAGACAGTGGTGATCTTAACAAGGAGAAAAAGGGATGGGCTCCATATATATTGTTGGAGCTCGTGTCAAAAGACCTGTGGATGGACTCTAACAGGCGTGGGAGGAGGAAAGGGAGGAATCAAAATGACGAAGTGCATGAAGATGCCCGAGCTGAGATGGTAGAAGTGGGGTGTGTGGAGAGGTGGTGGAAACAGATCGGGGAGTATCCAGGAAGACAGCACATAGTGTGTTTGGGCATGTCTGTGAGACTTGCAAGTGCTGGTGTCAACGAAGCATTGGATGAAGAAGAATGAAATTCAGTGCAGAGTTCTGTGCTAAACGATTAAAATTTTGAAGTCATCAGGATAAAAATATTCAAATCCATGGCAGAAAGGAGTACAGAGAAGCAAAGAGGTCCTGGGAGAGAAGCTCCAATGCCATGTAAATGTCATGCAAGCACAATTCTCAACAGCTTCTTGAAGACAGTAACTTTGTCCTTCTAGTCAAATGCCACAGCAGCAATATACAGCTGGAAAGGGGATACTGACAGCTGAGGCAGAGAGAGCCTGAAGACCTGTAAAATGGGAATGAATGAACCTCTGAAAAGTTACTAGACCATCATGGGGGAACAATTGTCTCCGAGCACAGTGACGGCCTGTGGGTGACTAGATTAGAACTTTGCTTGAAATGGGAAAGTGTGAGGTATATTTACGAACTGCTGTAGAGAATTTAAATCATCACAATTTTAATTTGTGAACTGTAAGACTGAATTTTTTTAAAGCATATAATTTCAAAATCTTAAAGGAGTAGGGAAAGGCATTTGTTATAAGGAATTCTTCATATTCATCAGTAGTTCCTTTTTTTTTTAATATTTGTTTATTTTTTGGTAGAGCACAAGCAGGGGAGGGGCAGAAGGAGGGAGACAGAGATGTGAAGCAGGCTTGGTGCTGACAGGTGGGCAGCGGTGAGCCGAGATGGGCCTTGAACTCACAAACTGCAAGATCATGATCTGAGCCAAAGTCAGACACCCAACTGACCTGAGTCACCCAGGTGACCCAGCAGTATTAGTGGCCATGGAGCTTCCTCAGTGACACACATTCTTTGGAGCTAATGGAACTAGGGGAATTCTTTAATTCTCCTTATTTGACAGCTAAGGAAATCTGTTCTGAGCTTTTCGGTAGTTACTTGTCCATGTTTACAAGTAGTAAACAGAAAGATTAGCCTAGTTATTTCCAACCTTACCTCTTACCAACCAACACCATCTGTTGAACTTAAACAAAAAACAAATGAACCAACCCACCACATAAACAAAGAGACAAAAGAACTTAAAAAATACTGGTATCCCTACCCACTTCTGGAGATCTTGATTCCACCAGCCTGAGATGAGTTCCCACACATCTATACTTTTCAAACTCTCCGAGGTGCTTGTGATGGCCAGAAGGGCTGGATAGGACTTGAACTCAGGTCAATTTTTACCTCACTGCTAAACTCTCATCATCTCTATTTCCTTACCAACCACTCATGTCTACCCACTTGCACTCTATCTCTGTATATTCTTCTGAAGGAAATTAGCCCTCTGATCACCAGCTGCTCCTCCATGATTGCTACCCAAGTGCCTTCTGCCCTTCTCCCTTCCCCCCAGCCACATGGATGCTAAGGTTCCGATGCTCACTTCACTGCGTTTCCTTCCTTTCTCTACCTAGTCTCATCCACACCAGTGCCACAAGGCTTTCATGCAGATGATGGCCAGCCAGAGTGGACCTGACCTCCCACCTACCACTCAGGGCTGTGAAATTTATGATTTACAAAACAGCAAAATGTGTACAAGACCACCTTAAACTTTTATCTATAAAAAATATTATCTATGTTTTTCTATTTAAGTTAATCCAAGGTTTAGAGATGGAGGAAGACTGAGGTAAGCAGTAAGTGGGACAGTGCTAATCTCACTACTCAGGTGTGGCAGACACACTTATCGTGGCACTTATAATTCCCATCTCCTAGGATCTAGGTCTTTGTGGCAAGACCTGTAACTTGCTTCTAACTGGAGGAGAGCAAGTGAAAGGATTTTACAGATGTGATTAAGATCCTTCATCAGTTGATGAAGTTAAAGCAATCAAACTGCTTGGGCATGAGCTAATCAGATGAGCCCTCCAAGAAGACATAGGCTTCTCTGATGCAGAGCCTTCACATGGCAGAAACACTCTTCCATTGCTCTTCAAAAAGCAAACTGCTTTGAATTCTACAGCCACAGGAAGTGAATTCTGTCTACTGCCTGAGCAAGCTTAGAAGTGGATCCTTCCCTACTTGAGCTCCCAGGTGAGAACACATCGCCCCCTTTATTTCAGTTTAGTGCTAGACTCCTCACCCACATATACGGGTTGTTTGTAATAGTTTATTCCTCAGCAGACCGCACAGGTGTTATGCTGAAAGCTGAAATCCTGCATCTTGGCTACCCCTAATCTGGGCTCACGTGGTCACTGACTGATGTAAAGCTACTTATGGCAGTGAGACGAGCACATGAGACCAGCATCGGTTAAGACACGAGCCATGTGCACCCATGACCACCAGTGGCCCTGGCAGTGTTCTTCTTCTGTCCACTAATGGCTAGAGGCTTTCCACTTTGGCAAATGGAAAATGTCATTGCTGTAGAATATGCTATTGATCAATAGTTTGTATACTGAAAATGGAATAATTTTCTTTGTGATTGGAGATTCAATCCTTTTGTTCTAACAATAAAGGTAATTGCAGAATCCTAGGCTTTCCTGAGGATAATGTTCACTCTGAGGGAGGGTCATTTTCAGAGACATTTTATCATCTTGACTTGCAATATTATTCTAACCAGCTGGCCAGTGAAGGGGGTTTTATTCAAATATGCAATGATATTACAAGGGAAATTCCATGAGAATAACACAATATCTCAAGTACACACAGAATTCTAGGACACAGAGCACCTCATTTAGAAGTAGCCCAAGCCTAAAATGTGGTACCAAATAAGTCATTGCTAGAGAAATGTGTTTAGTGTTACCTTCTTCTTCCCTACATTAAAATTTCAAGCTTTGAAGTAAGCCACAGCTAAGAAATGCTTAAAGTCCATGTTTGAAATAAGAAATAGTTCCCCTTCGGAAAATAGGAAAAGGAAAAGGCATATAGGGTCTGATCTGTTAATGATCCTTTTGAATGGTACTGATAAGTTAATAGATAGTGACAATAGAAGGGAAGGTGACTTTTCTAGAAAAAAGGGAATCTAAGGAAGTGAGAGGTTGTGTGTGTGTGTGTTTTTAGGAAGTGGGGGTTTGATTCTTGTAGTAGCAGAGCTGGGGGAGATGTTACAGACTAATTTTACCACTTGTCCTATGATCACAGGTTCAGAGATATGATGAAATCACCTGCCAATTAAATGGTAGAGAAGGGATTAAGACCATACTCAAGAAATTCTCTGATCTTCGACTGCACTTATCGTCGGTCTTGCTTCCTCCACTGGCACCTCTGAAAAATATGGAATTCTTGGGGCTTTGTCACTAGTTGTTTAGAATTGCTGGTTCCACGCCAGCTCAGCTGTATTACATGATAGAATACAACCGTGCGTATGGTGGTCAGCCCTGACGACGTTAATGATTTAACAAAAAGCAGCTCTGGACTAACAGTATGCTCAGCCTTAGCTCCCACATAATTTACTTCCTTGGTGACAAACCACTGACACATGGGCCACACTTAGTCCTTCCCTAAGCTTGTCAGTGGCCTCCATTCTGGCACTTGCTCGTTTTACAGATGGGGAAACCAAGGTCCAGCAAGGGCTAAACTCCACCAAGTCCTGGCCCAGATCCAGCTTCCACGGCCATGTGCTGACTGAGAGCTTTAAACGCTTACGGGTCTGGCAGACAGAGGACAATAATCTGATTGGTTTGGGCTTGCCTGGCAGATGGCGAGAAGCCAAAGTTGGCTCTAATGCACTCAATCTGGGAAGCAGAAAACAAAACATTATTGCCTGGTGGTGTAAGAGTGGGGGAGGTTGTTTCCTAATTAAGTTTGAGACTCTGATGCTACAAATGCTGCCCATAAGCGAACTGAGAAGTCCTCCTTTGAAGGGCACTTCCACTTTAAGGATGGGAGGCGGTGGCTAGAAGTGTGGTGACAACCTGAGTCTAATTCCTGGCTCAGAAACTTTGCAGCTAGGTGACATAGGGCAGGTTATCTAATTTCTCTAAGCTTCATTTTCCTGATCTGTAAAATGCGGGGAATACTGGTACATTACATAATTGTTAGGACTAAATGAAAAAGTCACTAAGAGAAAACTCTACATGCTCCATGAGATTAGCCATGAGTATACTGCAATTAATAATGAAAAAACCCCCCACCCTCGTCTTACATGATGGAATAGTGAATTACTTGAAATACACTTAACCTTTTGAGATTTAACTTTACCCAATTAAGGAATGAAACATATCTGTTAAAAGTGTACTATTAATGAAAAAAAAAACCTGTCCAAAGTATAGCATCATATTCAAATATTATAGCAGTATATACTAAGGATGTTTCTGAAATATTAGTCTTCCTTCTTGCTCTTCTCCCCCACAAAAAAACCACCTTGGTAATAAACACTCAGCATAGGTACAAACACTGTATCCCCTAGTTTTTACAAAGAATGTGTGTGGGGGTAGGAGTGTGTGTGACGTACATAGTTTTTACATCTGCCCTCTAGATTCATTTTTTCTTTGGTCTTTATACAAAAGAGATATGCAACACATCCCCAAATACCGGTAGAGCTACACCATAATAACTGGTCATAAAGACGATCTTTAATTACTAGAAAAGGACGAGTACTCTCTTTAGGAAGGCAGAAAAATTTATAAATATTTCTAACTATATTAAATTACAAGAAAACCCAAGACAGGAGTTGCCCTTTTGCTTTAAAAAACAAAAACAAAAAACAAAAAAGCACCACCCAAAACCCAATCAACCAACCTAGTCATTCCATCATAAAACCCACATTCTCCAAAACTCTGGAAGCCCACTGAACTACAAACAGCAGTATTAGTTTCCTCAGAAAACCAAGATACCGTAGTACTGCCCAGTGAGGGGCCAGTGCAAAAACAAACTGTTCTTCAAGGTGAAAAGAACGCTTGTTGTTTGAAAGGTTTTGAGAAGCACTGGAAAAATGTGTGTGCAAGTTACTGAAATGCCACCTGAGACAGTTACAACCACCAAAATAAGGAAGGGCTTATTTTTCTATTTTACTTCAAAAGGAACAGATAAATTGGTCACCGGTCTTTGATAAGGCCTGGGTTTGCCACATCTCCAGAAACTGTACAAATGGATAGTTCTTTTGTTTTACTTAAATTATTTATAACATGTATATCACATAAGGCAAATTCACTTCATGCTTTACTTAGTAAAATGGAAAAAAAGGCTTTCTCCAAAATTGGCACTAAAGTTCTTAATAGCAAGGAGATACATCGAACTATAAGCAGAATGAACACAGTCATAATACATATCAAATCAAAATGATTTCCTTTATATCATCAGCAATGAGTAACTCCAGAGGTAGTATGGCAGAAACGAGCATGGATCCTATCAGGTCACAACCGATGAAGAAATTAAATTTATTTTTCTCTGTGGTTTTGACCATAAATTGCTTTACACATTTAGATCTGAATAAAAACCACTCTCAGCAGAAATCTTGGCCCATTAATTCAACTGACATATCAATTTACAACTTTCAGGAATGCAGGTATAAAAAATGTAAAGTATAAAATTATGTAAGTTTGAAATGGTTTTAATCATATTCATTAAAAATATTTACATTTCCCGGTACTTACTTGACAAACCCCCCTTGCAATATAGTTCTACTCTAAACTTTTATTTATAAAATGAGGCTCATTTATGAGATTTCAGTGAATGTTATACTGCAAATTACTTACATTCCGTAAACTATTTTAAGAACTTTTCATATCAAAGGTAGTTTATATTGGATTATCTGAAATCCAATAGTGCCCATTGAGGAGCGTCTTACAATTCTTTTCATTAATGCTTGGAAAGCACTGTGAAAATGAAAAGTGCTGTTAAGTGCTATCGTCTCCCTTAAATTCTCACTTATATTGTGTGCACATTGTGAAATAAACACATATGCAGCATGTCCATGTTTTGATATGTATTTTTATTTCCCTGCAGTTTTCACTTATCAAGAACAAGTAACAGGGAAAGTTGTCTGAACTAGTGCATAAACAAACATTCTGAAACACCACTACACGTATCTAATTTACAAGAACCGTATAAAAAAAGTCACTAAAACACTACACTATGAAGGTGTCCAACGCTTACAGTCAGACTTTTTCCAACCCGTTACTTGCCTTGTAGCCACAGGAAAACTCTCCAAAATTGAAAAGACAGTCTTGCCACAACCCTCCCCCCTCCCAACACCTGGGATGGCTCGATATCTAGACTTCCAATAATTATTGCAATGATATGATGCAATACATACCTGGTAAAATATCCTTTATGTGGTGTGTTACAGTTTTAAAGCCAGTTAAAATATGCAGTCTTCAGATAAAATGTAATCCTTGAAAAATTTTCTTATCTGCACAGTTTAAATGTGCTAGATGCATAATTTTTCCTAGTCCATTTTTCCTGTGTAATTATTTTTTATAAACTGGTATTATAAATAGAAATATACATTCAAAATATATGGAAAAGTGAGTTACTACATTAAATTTGCATGTATCGATCCATCCCTTTCCCCTGCACAGTAATAGAAAATACTATTTTGCCTTGAACTTCATATTTGACAGTGAAATGCCACTAGTATTTACCAAAAAGTCCATCTAGTCAAATTGTGAAACAAAATGAACCAAGTGAAAACTTTACAGTTTCTTTAGAAAAAAATTACAAGAATTTCATTTCCTAGCTATGAATCTTTAACTTTTTAGACACAAAGTTGGATTTATTTTTACAAGATACAAAATGTAAACATGGCAAAATAAATAGTTAAAACAAGTGATGCAGGATCCCATTTCATGCTCATGATCCCATTAAAGAATTATTTTTTAAAATCCATTCAGTTGCAAATTCAAGTGCAAAAGCATGATGATGAATATCTACTATTCAAGTAACAGAAATAATATTGATGATACAAATAAACTATTTTACAAGGTAGTGATTTTCCCAATTTTACAAAATATACATCATATATCGATTTACTATCCGATATACTGTAGTCCATTTAGGTCCATTGTTACGCTCTGTGACCCACAGAGTGTCGCCTTTTGCATTCAGCTGGAATATGAATGACTGCACACCATCCGCACAGGTCAAAGCCACATGTTTTAGGTTATGTCACTTCCATAGCTACTGTTGTCTCTGCTATTCCATTTAAACCCAATCTTTCTGGTTCATGGTTCTCTCTATAATAAGGCAAAGAGTAAAATAAACATTAATACTCTCTAGAATATAATATTGTCACTCAGTATTTACAGATACGGTTTTATGTAACTACAACTAAGCACACACTTCATAAGAACATTTCCCACTTTTAAAATTTCTCTACAGGAATGAGGAAAAGTTTTCTGTAGCTAAGAAATTCTATTATTTCCAAATTACTTAATTATAATTGTTTACTTAGGAAAGACAATAATTTAACATAACCCAGTAGAAGCCAATGATAAACTACTTATGAAATATGTAACATAGGACAATCCAAGTTTTTTTTAACAACAGATGAAGCATATGATGCTCAGAAAGAATAATCATCAGAAGTACAATGGTACTTAAATTACTTTCCACTATAGTTTAATTTTATAGGTTTAAGACCATGTAGTAATTCATGCACATCAAGCTTTTTTCTGATTCGCTGTTCTTATGCATTAGTATCACAGAAAGAAATATAAAAATACCCTGAAATACATGATCACAGGTTTAGCTAACCCCAGAACAGTCTCAATCTTAATATATACATTGAATAATTTACTTTCTCGTTATATAGAATATTGAAGAAAACACAAATTTTGATTTGAAAATTAAAGTTCTGATGTGGGAATTAGTAACAACTCTAACATTCCCAACTGTCTAAGCTACAAGAAACAGTAGAAGACTCAAGCTTCTAAAATGTTCTTTGATATTTTTGGCTTGATGCTTCCGAATTCAATGTGCTTTCCCCCCTTGTTGTTTAAACTTCTGGTTGGCATGTAAACATCCCACTAGTGACCTCAAACAAATAATCTAAATCACAGAGCTTTACCCTGAGCAGAACTCAGTATGTGTTAAAAAGCAAGTCAATCAACAGACATCTATTGCAGTAAAAAATGTCTTTTTCCTCCCATAGGACAGCCAGTAGACAGGGACAGGATGGAACCAGAAACACACACACACACACACACACACCCACCCACCCACCTTGCTATGCTGCTGATGGCACTGCTCGGAGTAACCTTTGGCACTCTGTCCATACTGGCAGCGCCCATAGGACAGCCAGTAGACAGGGACAAGATGGAACCAGAAACACACACACACACACACACATACACACACACACACACACCCACCCACCCACCCACCTTGCTATGCTGCTGATGGCACTGCTTGGAGTAACCTTTGGCACTCTGTCCATACTGGCAGCGACCGTGGCAAGTTTTAAGGCTGTTGGCGATGGTGCTGAAGTCCGTGTATTGATATGCACATTGACTGGAGAAACAACACTGACGTTATTGAGGTGCACTGCGTTTGTCAGGCAGGAATTGTTCATGGGGAGTGTTTGAGGACTGCTTGTGCACAACGCTGGGATTAAGTGGTTTGTAGTGGTGTGGCCAACTGTCCTTACAAGCTGTACAGCTGAAATCCCTGGGCTGGATGATAAAGCCATATTGGTGGAGTATAACGTTTTAGAGGTTCCTGAAGGAGAAAGTAAAATCATTTAATTTGTATCATGAGACATTAATTAAACTCTCAGAAAATCAGGAGTTTAATAAAAATCCATGCAAACATTTGTATTCTAATTAAATACCAAATTAATTTTCCACATAATGGCCTCTCCAAAGAGAGCTCTTGATCACAGTATACTTACCTGTTACAACTCAGACACATTTTTCTACTCGCCTGCATAAAAGCCTACATTTGCAAAGTAGGAAACCAGAGGGCAGAGACGGCCTCTCTGGAGGTTGAGAGCATGTGGAAATGACAGTTGGATTCCATCAGAATTCACACATGCAAGGAATCAGTAAGGAGGGGCAATCAGGATCTTGGGTGTATCTAAAAGCAAGTGGAAAAAGTCTAGGGTCTGAGTAGCAGCTGAAGGCTGATAGGAACAGCAAGGCTTTGAAGGCTCAGGGTAGTAAGACGCAGACAAGGATTCAGAGTAATACTGTATTTCAAGAGGAGGAGTCAGAGAAAGCAGTCCCATGAGTATGTGCTAGTGGGAAGGTAAACCCAATTTCAAACTTATTGACAGACCAACCTGCATTATGTTTTGCTTTTCTATCAATGGATGGATAATTCCAGGGAGATGGTTAGCAATTAACTCAATGTTTCTTAAGATGTGCAGCAACTGAGAGTATGTGGATAAAACCAGGCAGGGTGGAGAGTTACACAGGAAGGTGGGTGCAGGAGGAAACAGGGAGCAGGCTCTAGGAGAATTCTAGAAAACATTCAGCTATTCTGCCTCACCTATCCACAGAAATTCTGGAGTCCTGACTTCTTGTACGATTTTTTCCTCTTGTATTTAAAAAACAAACACCATATCTCCAATCAGTAAGTTACAACCTCGAGCTAATAAGTATCATGTGACACCACAGACTTACCTGAAGGCTGGACAACACCGTTTATGTTGTTGTGGCCAGTGTTCTGTTCCTTGGCTACCTCACTGCGACTTGGAACAGGTGCACTGACTACTGCGGATGCAGCAAAGTGGGCGCTGGCTGAGTCAAGTGTTTTAGACATACAGTCAGAGGTGCTTGAGCCCTATAAAATGAACAGAATTAAACTCTCAATTTTTCAAATGTGATTTCATGAATGTGAATATTAAGAAATGGGCAAACCCAAAAGGCAGTTTCCTTTTTTCATCTTGAACAGGTTTAAATGTTTAGATTAAGAGATCCAGGACGCCACAGACTATTTTTGGCATTTTTAAACAGAGAAGTGACTAAATACTGGGAAGCAACTATTTCTAAGAACTAGGGGGTTAAAAATCTCAAAGCTTTCATGCTCTATTAATTTTTCCAATAAGTATAAATGAATGTCTTTCAAAATACTTGACAATCTAGATACTAGGGACAAAATGAAATCAAAGGGTCTAACCATCATTTTTCTCACAATGTGAAAACAGGTCTTGCCTAATCTTGCAAGTAGGCTAGTTGCCCGAGAGATTCAGAAAAGCAAACATAGGCAAGTTTAATGGCCATTCCTCTTGATTCTGTATGAAACAGGTGAGCCAAGAGTTCCAGAATGCGGGCCAGTACCAAATCCACCTGGATGCTAGAGGAGTGCTGAGGGCTTCTGTTGCTGGATTCAGGATTTCCAAGGTGAGTGTATTTAATGACCCTCTGAGAATGAACGGACCTACTATCAGCAGGCGCTGGCCTGAGAGCTCACAGAATACAATGAAGATTGAGTTAACCTCAGTTACTACTCCAGAATTACTTTTGGAATTATGAAGTAACAAAACTTAAGACCTAAAATATTAGATTTCTTTCAGATGGCTCAAATTTGAAATATACTTTTCAATTACAGTTTTATTTTTAGTGGCTTAAACAACAGAAATTTATTCTCATACAGTTTTGGACGCCACAAATTAACATTAAGAGTTACAGGGCTCATATCAAGATGTGTGCGAGGTTTCTTTCTTCTGGCAATTACAATTTTATGAGGTATTTTGTTCTTACCCCTAGTGTATTCGTTTAATGGTGCCTATGGAAAACTTCCACCCAGTGGCAATTTTTTTCTTCAGGGAAATGTGATTCACAGAGGCAAGGGGCTATGTTGTTTGAATTTACTACATAATTCAAGAGAATTACTTCTTAGGTCATGGGGCACATCCAAATGGCACTTAAAAACACAGTTTAGGAAGGTGTTAGGAAGTGTTATATTCTTGGGAAAAAAGTTTTGGTGGCAGAGTAGGGGTGGGGATGACAGTTCTAAGAGTATATAATTCCTGCTGCAAATTCTCAATAACCCTTTAAAATGATGTAGTTTCTTTCCTGAGTTACAAATACCATATCTGACTCTAGTACTCTCCTCATTAAATATAAACTAGTTTATCAAGGTTATCTTGTGACTTGACTAAAATTGTACAAAACTGTGTAATTATGGGAAAAAGAGATAGGCTCACCTGTGCTTTTGGGTGCGTCTGTTGTGAGGAATGCTGAGATTGCTGTTTCTGCTGAAGCTGCGCAAGTTGCTGCCTTTGCATTTGAACAAGCTGCTGCTGATGTGTCTGAAACTGCTCTTCTGTGATACCCCCTGTTACTGGCAAAGGACATTCAGTTCAGAGGTATGTTTTAAAGTACTTTGCACAACACAAATAAAATACAATATAAAAATGACTGCACAATTAAGATGAAAAGCAATTGAAAATCCTACATCAGCAAAGAGCTCAATAAAAAGCAAAAGTGGTTTAAGTTAATATCCATGATCTGCTAAAATCACATGCTAAAATAAGTTCCCATGTGCAGTGTTTATACTGTGTAAAATAGTTCTGATATAAGGATTCTACTATTTATTCAGACTTCGTGTCTTTGGGATCATTCTTAGCTCTCTACGTTGTGGTAACTATACAATGAGAAAACTTTGATTTATGAATGCAAATAATAATAATGATGACGACCGAGTGATAGCCTTAATAAGAAAGCAGGTCCATCTACAGGACTCTAAATGATTCTTACTGCTGGTTCTCATCCAGGATGTTCTCTCTAGTTACAAATCAGATTAGAGGACAAAGATGTTCACCTAGCATGATTATTAACTACAGTTGAAGCCAATAGATCTGATGCTAAAAAGTCTTATCTATACAAATATGGGCTAAAAAAGTCAGAGAACTATTCAGAAAATTAATCAGAATGTATCCTCAGATGTGATCAAGGATTGACCAACTGTTAATAGATTTCAAGTAAAAATAAGACATCTAAAACTTTTGTTTACAAGGTTAGCCAAGAAAAAGTTGTAAAAGGAAAAGCATTTTTCTCAAAGAAATGTAAAAAACTTTGACTAATTTTTTAGGAAAATCGCTGATAAAATGATTTAGAGAACATAAAGCTATTTCCATAGAAGTTAGTATATTATCAGAATCAAGAAGTATTAAATCACATCAAAGTTTAGGTACTACTAGAGTAATTTTGTTCTATTTTTCTTCATTGCTTTCTTTCCTTTCTCCTATCTATTTCTTTCAATCAGTAAGTATTTACTATCTATGATGATGCAGAGTGCTACATTAAGAGTTAAGTGAACAGGGCAAAATATAAGGCAAAAAGAAGTTCCTGGCTATAAAGTCCTATAGTACAGTAGGAGAGAAAAGATATATATAAAGAAATACCAACTAATATGAGCCAACCTTTAAATGCAATTGAGCAATCTCATCAACAGGACCTAAAGTCTCATTAACAGGACCTAAAGGAGTTTAGCTAGAAGATGATGCTCTTAATTTAGGTTACTCTTAACTACTCCCCCCAAGTTTTCCATTTACTACAAATACAAATGAGAAATCTTAAAAAAAAATGTCATAGTCAATTAGACATATAACAAGTTATGAATAAATAAGTCTATTTTCTATTAAAAGGGAGTTAGGTCCCAGAGATGGACAAATCACTAAATATGCCTTCATTTCTGTTTCACAATGTTAGCATTAAAATTTGTATTGGACCATGAAGGAAACATAGTTTTAGATAGCAATTTTATTTTTAGAAGACTAAAAGACCTGGGGCTATGATCGTGCTCACTCTAAAATTTTTATATTACCTGTATTTTTGAAGGACACATTAGTTATCTTACTGAATTACCAACAAAACCAAATGTTTTTCTTTGTTTGCACATGTTAAATTCACTGCAAGTGTTCTATTCTTAAATGTAAAAAGTATTTTTAATTCTAAATTTATAATCTTCAAAATCAAATGAAAATGTGAAGTATTCATAAATTTCCAGTTGTCTGAAAACCTTGGGAAAGAGATGAAAAATAGTTTATTAGAAAAAAGGCAGAAAGAAAAACGCTTAAGTTAAACCCAAATAAATTTGTTTAATAAGTCTTATGTGTATAAAGGAGTGTGCCAATCAAGTAAAATGGACTTGGAATCTGGTGTTAGCATGGTCTACTGCCTCAAATCCAGTGTTATGTTTATCTAGAGTTAAGTTTTTTGTTGTGGTGAAAAGGAGGGAATCACCATGATTAACTCTAAATGAGGAATAAACCAAATTAAGTGATATAGTTAAAATGGCTACTTCAAAACTGAGAAAGAAATGAGAATAAAAATCTTTTTAAAAATCTTTTAAAATCAGAAATCATACAATCTCACTAATTCAGAGTAAGTATGTACCTAAATTAGTAGAAAGAACAAACGGCATTTTTTAAATTAAAAAATTGCTTTCAGGGGCCCGTGGGTGGCTTAGTCAGTGTATCTCAAAAATAAACAAACACTAAAAAAACTTTTTTTTTAATTTAAAAGGTTGGTAGTCCATGAGTAACATAAAGTGTTGCCAACTATAGGTAGTTCTTCTTGTCTTTCATGAATGGATGACCATTTATGTATACCTTAAAAAGGAATGCTGATAAAACAGCCTGTTTTTGGTGGGGAAGGGAGCTAACATCTGTCTACTTACTGCCCTGTTTTGTTGAGACCATTATTTTGCTCAGGAACTCCATTCTTCTCCCCATCGGAAACTCATTAAATATTTCCCAACCAATCAAGACTCAATCCAAATTATTCAAATTAATGGTCACAGTTTCCTAACCTTTTTAAACCCTGGCTGATTTTAATAATAAAAGTCACTCCTGATCCCATTACTGGTTGAGAATCACTACTATAAACTCAATTTAACTCTATAATATAGATATGCCTTAAAATATGACATTTATTTTTTTCTCCTCCCTGTAACTTCAAGCTCAGCATGTTCTATACATTCTTGACATCTAGTTTTCTTTAAAGTTCCTCATTCAGAATTTTCTAGAGCATTGTTCGTATCATTTTCAACTCTTTAGACAAAAAAGGGCAATTATTAATTGTGACACAGAATTGAAATACATACAAAACACCCTTTATAACTGACCTCTTCCTTTTGGTGAATGGAAATCAGTAAGATGTATGATATTAACAGCACAGACGCAGTACTGAATTATCATTCTTAGAGCTGACTTAATGGTAGGTGGAGGCAGGTATCTGATGGAAAGTACTTTCTCTACTAATTATTTTTCCTTTCATAAATTACTTAAGTATTTCCACAAGAAATCTATTTCTTATGTTGACATGCAGTCATCAAGAGGCAAAAGTTAAAACATGCCAGGAAAGGTCATAGTTACAGTGTAAAGACGACTGTTAGAGAATAGGGGCCCAGGTTTGAAGGGGGGAGAGGGGTTGTCATGGCAAAAAGGGGAACTGGAAATGTACCAATAAAAGAAGACTTATCTGCTTCTCTTGCTTAGAGCTAAGCCAAGTTCTTTCCACTAGTTGCTCACAGGTTGCCAGTTTAAAAGTGAAATATAAGGGTCATATATCTACCCTCCCCACGCCCTCCAATTCCTACCAGTTTACAAGTAACCACAAATCTAATTGCTTTGTGAAAGTAGCAATATTTCATTAATCCACATAGATGGGAAGTGGTTTTTTTTACCCGAGTAAGAAGTTTTCCAAATCTCTGTAGTTAACACATGTTGATAGGTACACAGATTATAGAATTCTCCTCTTTATATATGCAAATATGTCATTCTATACATTAGTGGTATACTTGCATTTCTAAATATGTTATGTATATAAACAAAAGTATGTTTTTCACTAAAGCTCCTAACCTTCCTGGCTATCTTCTTTGTATCCGGCTTATTACCTGTCTTAGATTTATCAGTTGCTTTATTCACCAGATGAATCTATGTAGTTTTTGTAAGAATACTTGTCACCATTCTTGGAATGTTGATTTTATTTTATTTTTATTTATTAAAAAAAATTTTTTTTTATGTTTTATTTATTTTGGATACAGACAGAGACAGGGCATGAGAGGGAGAGGGGCAGAGAGAGAAGGAGACACAGAACTGGAAGCAGGCTCCAGGCTCTGAGCTGGCTGTCAGCACAGAGCCTGATGCGGGGCTTGAACCCACGAACGTGAGATCTGACCTGAGCCAAAGTCAGAGGCTTAACCGACTGAGCCACCCAGGCGCCCCATGTTGATTTTATTTTAAAAAGTCCTATGCATTTGTCATTTCATCTTTCACCTTTCAAGGATGTGGTTCCTATATGGTGGTCTGCTAAGTTGACTGCTTATCAGATTTCCCTCCCATATTCTGACAGATCCACTAAAAATACACTCAAGGTATCTCCATTAGACTTTCTACTGGTTTAATAATTCTAAAGCCCTAGATCACTGTTTCTTAAACCTGGGCCCACGTATTCTTCAGTATGTGTGAAATCTTTACAAGTATTTGCTAACTTTGTATAGTTTTGTTGATAAACTAAAAAAAAGTCACAGATACACATTCTGGAACTTCTGGATGACCATTTCACAACAGGGTATGAACATATGGTTTTTTTGCTTGTATGTGCCTTTTATTTAAATTATTTGAGAGAGAGTGAGTGAGTGTGTGTGTGAGAGCAAGAAAAAGGCAGAGGGAGTGGGAGAGAAAGAATCCGAAGCAGGATCTGCACAGCCAACTGCAGAGCTCAACCTGGAACTGGATCCCACCAACCATAAGACCACCAGCAGACCCAACATCAAGAGTCAAATGCTTAACCGATTGAGCCACCCAGGTGCCTTTTCAAAATTATCTTTTAATAAGTGGGCTAAGAAAATGTATTCTTGGGAAGCTATGAATTTTTTAAACACTAGCCTAAACCAAGTTTTCATAGTGTAATAAAGAGCATCTAATATGGTAGTAAAGATGATCTAAAAGTCAAAATGAATATATTATCCAGTATTTCTTCATCTACAAGGTAGTTCTTTATTACAAAAGTCTTAATATACATTTTGTTGAAGCAAAGGTGACTATATGCATTTTTTGTTTTTTTTTTAAAGACAGATTTGGGGCTGATGGGGGTGGGGAAGACAGACAACCTATTTTAAACCTTGTATTTCTCAGCAAGGAGTCAGGTGAAAGTTC
Organism: Suricata suricatta; assembly: GCF_006229205.1. Classification (NCBI taxonomy): domain Eukaryota; kingdom Metazoa; phylum Chordata; class Mammalia; order Carnivora; family Herpestidae; genus Suricata; species Suricata suricatta. The sequence continues at coordinate 78,527,478 of NC_043702.1, forward strand.
ACATAAACCATCGGAGCTACTCTGAGGATGAATCTTTCAGTCTTAAAAGCTGACATTATGTGTCCAGGACTATATACATCCTGTAATGTAACTGTCACAATTAAAGGCAAAGTAATGAATAAACTGCAAAACTGTGGGAGTAGAAAGGGTGAAGGGGATGAGGAATGAGGAACAAAAGACATGTGAAAATAAAGAAAATAAACACCCACTTAAAGGGTGCCTGGCTGGCTAAGTTGGTAGAATGTGCAACTCCTGGTTGATCCTGGGGTTGTAGGTTTGAGCTCCATGTTGGTGTTGAGATTACTTAAAAAAATAAAATCTTTAAAGACCCATTTAAACTTCTGACACCCAACCTAAATAATTACAACTGAAATTTCAATATTATTTTCTTTAGCAAGCAAACTAAAATCTTTTAATTTCTGTAATCTGAATCTATGTCTCACCTTTGGAAGCAACTCTAACTGAAAAACTAAATCCCTGTGAATACCTTAGCTCACTGTTAAACTGTAGTTTTATCTACTGAAGAACTTTTTATACTTGCAAATATTTTATGGCAGTTTAAGAAAGAATAGGGTAGGTCACCTGGATCGCTCAATCTGTTAAGCATTCAACTCTTCATCTCAGCTCAGGTTGTTATCTCAGGGTTCATGAGTGTGAGCCCTGCTCCACACTGACAGTGCAGAGCCTGCTTGGGATTCTCCATCTCCCTCACTCTCTGCCCTTCCCCCACTTGCTTGCATGAAGTTGCGCTCTCTCTCAAAAAAAAATAAATAAACATTAAAAAAAAGAGAGAGAGGATGGGAAAAGAAACTGAAACATCAGGAATTTCTCTTGGAAAACAGTCCAAATTGTTGATATTCTTAAAAATTGGAAATGTTAAGATATTTGAAGTTGGTCAAAAAGCTGTTCGTATCTATTCAGTACACGAAGACAAATGAGGGAAAAAAAACCTATTATTTTGCAACCATGTATTAATCAAAACCTCAAGACTGAATGTAAACTAATCTATCTCTTCAAATCCAAACAAGCAAAGCTTCATTTATTCATTCATTTTTAAAGTAACTTCTGTGCCCAATGTGAGGCTTGAACTAGGTACCTCGAGATCAAGTCACAGGCTCTACCAACTGAGCCAACCAAGCACCCCAAGCAAAGCTTCTTTTCGATGTGAAATACAATTTCATTTCTGAGATTTCTGAGTTTGGGATTTAAGAACAGTATCTCAAAAGAAGAGCTAAATAATACTGCAGTTTCAAGTGACTGAAAGATAAAAACTTTTATCTATTTATATAAAGAATGTAATACTTGCCATGTGCTGCAAGCTCCTTGAAGGTAGGGTTCTTGTCTTATAAAATCCTGCAACTTTTAACTCTTAACAGAGTGCTTTCCACATAATAATTCTAAATAATTAATCTATGCAATGAATTTTCCTTGGTTATTCACTTGCATGCTTGGCACAATCCATCTTCCCTTTCTCTGTCCTGCTTCTATGCTTTCAAAAGAGTTTTTCAACTAAGAAAACAGATCTTTATTTTACTTAATAGTTAATAAAATATGTGTCTTTGCTTTAAAATGAAGTCTTTAGTTCTAGTTCTTCTAATACCTAGGACATACATTTAATTTAAGTCCTTTAAGTATGATATGAAAAATAACAATTAGATATTCTTATTTAGGACACAGGAATTATGACTTGAAAAAAATTTTTTTAAATGTTTATTTTTGAGAGAGAGAGTGTGTAAGTAAGTGGAGGAGGGGCAGAGAGAGGGGGAGAAAGGATCCAAAGCAGGCTCTGTGCTGATAGCAGAGAGCCAGATGTGGGCTAGGCCTCACAAATCGTGAGATCATGACCTGAGCCACAGTCAGATCTTCCAATGATTGAGCCACCCAGGTACCCCAGGACTTGAAAAATACTAACTGGGTTATTAACAGCATAAAAGTAAGAATATCCTTTGGTACTAGCCCTTAAGTTTTTATTAAGAACTAAGAAACTTGGGATATAAATAAATATTACTGTCCAAAGTATGGGGTTTCTACTTCTTTCTCTCTCTCTTTTTCTTTCTTTCATTCTTTTTTTTGAGAGAGGAAGAGAGAATCTTAAGCAGGCTTCACACCCAGTCCAGAACCCAATGCAAGGCTCAATTTCACAACCGTGAGATCATGACCTGAGCCAAAATCAAGAATGGGACTCTTAACCAACTGAGCCACCCAGGCAGTCCCAGTTTCTATTTCTGAATAATCTGTTTATTTGTTGAGATTTCCCAGATGTGAAACAGAAAATTCAGTACTTCTAATTTGCCAAGCTCAGTGACATACTCTACAAGGTAAAAATATGATGCTGTGTCCGTTTTGTCTCTTAAAGAGACATATGCTCTCATTACAAAGTCCATTATGAATAACAGAAGGCAACAGTATTAATAAAGACATAAAGATTAAATCAAATATATGAGGATCCATTTCTTTTGTCTATGTCCATCAAATATAAAAGTACAACTTTCTAAAACTACTAGATTCGTCTCTTTAGATGAAAGAATTTCTATCAACATTTACTGAATTGTAATGGAATCCACTTAAATTATCTAGCCCGACTGAGAGGACTCCGTAGTGAATAGAACTGGTACAAATGGGTACTTAAAATTGTCAGAGCTTTTCAACCGTTTACAAAAATGCTGTTAAAAAATGTGTTCCATTACAGACTTATATACCTGTGCCTAATATTTTGAAAGAAATTTATTGAAAACAAAATAAAACAAAACCTTGTGGCCTCCATGACTTGAGAGTCACAGCAGAAAAGGAAAATTTCAAACAAAATCCTTTAGTAACACAATTAAATATATATTTGACAAATTCTACTTAAAAACACTGATTCTATATAGCTCAGTTATTGCTTAAGCCTTGAGATTTGTCAAAGAAAGAAGAAAATAGTACTATGTTGAAAATACTAAAAAATGTAAGGCAGGAAAAAGTATACAGACCAAAATGACCATTTTTTTAATGGTAGGGGACAGGCAAAATTTAAAAACCTTACTGTCTATGCTGTTAACATCACATATTTGTCACTTAAATTACTTGAAAAATGCACGCATGCCTAAGATACTTAAAAGTTTATTTTGAGAGAGAGAGAGTGAGAAAGGGAGGGGGAAGCACATGTGAGGAAGGGGCAGAGAGAGAGGTGGAGAGAGTCTCAAGCAGGCTCCCTGCTGTCAGCACAGAGCCTGACTTGGGGCTCAATCCCACAAACCATGAGATCGTGACCTGAGCTGAAATGAAGAGTTGGAGACTTAAATGAATGAGTCACCCAGGAGTTCCATGTCTAAGATACTTTAAATGCTTATTTTATGCTGATGTACGGTAGAGTCACAAAATTCTAGAGCTAGTTATTACGGAATTATTAAAGTTATATTAAGTTGTATTCTGGATCAATACATATAGAGTACTGATGATATAGTAACATACACAACCACACACATTTTCTAGAAAACAGTTAAGTCAAATCCTTCTGGAGTATATTGGGAATGTATAGTAGAAAGCTGCAAGTATCTGGCTATGCTCAAGCTGAGATGAAACATAATCATTATTTTGGTATGGTATACATTGTTAGAGAAGAAACTCAATGTACTGTCAAATCTAATTATAAATGCCTATATTTAAGATGTTTTTATCTTTAAAATGTTTATTTTGAGAGTGAGCGAGTGCATGAGTGGGGGAAGGGCAGAGCAAGAAAAAGAGAATTCCTTGCAGGCTCTGAGCTATCAGCATAGAGCCCAACGCAGGGCTCAATCTCATGAAGCATGAATTCATGACCTGAGCTGAAATCAAGAGTCAGATACTTAAGGGACTGAACCATGCAGGTGCTCCAAGATGTTCTTAAACTCCCCTTCTGGCAAAAATTACTTTAAGTAATTTTTGATATAGGAGTTCTGGTTCAGTTAAATAATTTGAACATGGTTTTGGAGTCGGCAGGAAAAAAATCTGTCCTAATGTTCATGAACTTCCTACTACCTTTAGATTTCTAAGAAGCCTGCCATCACAAATCATATTACGTATTTATTTCAGCTTCAAAAGCTCATTAAACTTCACAAACTCATAAACTTTATAGAGCAGGATGCCATTTTCCTTACCTAAGTTTAAGAGAAAATTAACCAACTAATTTGGAGAAATGACATGTCAACTTCCAATCATTCACACAAATCCAATTTTCCATTATAATCTTTAAACAGATAAATGTCTAGGTCAAGTTTGAAAATAAACAGTCCAATACCTAAAAATGACTAGACACGATTGAGACCAAATTTCAGACACTTAAAATATTTAAAAATCACTTTAAGGAGGCTTAACATAATTTCACATAGTAAAATACACTTAGAAACACATATGTTTTATAAGAAGAAAAGATATCAACAGTGTAAGTCATGTCACATTTAGTTTAGTCTCTGGATACCATGCAGTGTTTGTATGTATCATAGGATATTCTAAATTATATCTACTTGCACATATGATAAAGAGAAGACTATCCACAGATAAAACAAATCAAAATTACATTTTAGATTGTCTAGATAGTATACATTTACAATGTACACATCATAAAAATATTAAATTGAGCACAGTGTTTCTTAAAATGAAAAATGCTTTCTAAACTCAATCAGAGGTTAGCTATCAGACAAAATTACAACTATTCATAGGGAGACTCTTAAAAAATCATTTTTCAGAAAGAAAGCTTTCAATAGTACTCTTGAGGAGCAATGCCTACATTTGAGCAAAGCTAATATACACAAAATGCACACTATGGTTATGAAAACCTGGTGGCAGCTTATAGCCACTTTACCCATGGGGAGTTCCCCATGCGCTTGGCCTCCACAGTCACCATACCAGGCACGCACACTGAAAAGATAAGTCAGAGGTTTTCTAGGTATCATGACATTGGTAAAAATGTGAACCACAGTAACAGGGTATAATTTCTTAGGCTGGAAAAAAAAATGTAATAGGTTAAGATAAAATTCTTTTCCATGATGGGATTATGAAAACAAACCTTCAAAATTTACCAAGCCCTTATTTAGTGGATAATGAAAATTAAGTCGGAAAAGAGCGAAGGGTATATTTTTAACAAAGTGACAGCTTACCTGAAATGCCATTCTTGCTGGTGTTCAATAAAGCTACAGATGCTGCAGAAACTCTTTTATTGTTCACAGTCTGCCCTGATTTTCTTGAGGTACATTCTTCACTATCACTGTCCTGTAAATTTAGTAGCCTTGGCTGGAAACACTGTAGTCGACATGATCTGATATTGCTTAATATTTCAGAAAGGGACAGTCTGTTTTCACAATGTTTACTGGAAGCATTGGTCCGAGTGAAATTAGAAGAAAAGTCTATAGTTTGGGAAGAGCTTGAAAAACCATTCAGCATTTCAGGGTCTATCTGTTTCAGGACTGGGTCATGTTCTGTGGATATTCGGTCCATTATGACCCTGTAAAACAAAACCAAATATTATCTGGAAGAATTTAGTAACATTTTCTCTGTACCTTCCCTTCCACCTTGTAGAACAAATATCAGGCCAAAACAAAGAGTTTACCTTCCACCTCTGCCAATTCGCCTCCTTGCAAATCCTATACATCTTCTTGGGACTGTGAGTGTTGTAAGGCAATGCCTGTATCTCAACTTATCTAAATCTGCCAATTCTGAATTTTCAAAAGAGTGGTTAGCTTGGTCCAAACGAGGCTGCAAAGAAAGAAAAAATTAAAACCCATGGAATAAATCTGAAATGAAAAAAGGTTAAATCATGATAAAAATAAAATTCAGCATTAGCACAACAAATAAATTTAGATATAATACTGTAAAACTGGGTTTTAACCAGATAAAATTTCATAAAACTGAATCAAAAGTTCATGTACCAAAATAACTCAAATTGAATTTAATATTTTAGAGTATAATATATTTTAAAAGAAATAGATCTTTAAAGAATAATATGGCTTTTAACATCTATTAGAAAAGTAGACATAGGAAAGTTAGTTATTTATAAGCTTCCTATTGAGATAAACCAGAAGGAAGGTTTTTTTTGGACCAAAAATTATAGTTCAAGCATGTATGGGTCAGGCTGATACTTCTTACTCTTAAGAATATATGGTCCATTTCTCTGCATTCCTATTTCCTTTATTATTCTATTTTTCTGGGTCTTAACACTTCTCTATCCTTTCATAATAATTTTTTCTTCCTCTCATTAGCATAACTTATAAATAACTTTCTACCTCTTCTACACTACTCTCTCTCTCACACACACACACATCCTAAATAAGCTGGAAGTGTAGATGCCATAATGCAACAAGGCAAATGGTCTCCACAAACCAACCATACATGAAAGGTATCCTCCTTAACTCTGTAGTTATATCTTATCTGAAAACCTGAGCATCTGGGAGTGAGGGTCGCTTCTGATAGAATGCTGTACCAAAATGTAATAGCATGAAGAAATTTCTAAGTGTATTAAAAAGTTATGAATATAATTATTAGATATAATATTGCCATGTAAAGAGTTTAAAGATGATTCTTTTATGTTTGATGCTTACTTGATACGTACACACAGGATGGGCTTGCCTAAAATAAATTTTAATGAATAACAACTAACAAAACTTCAATTAGAGATTCTGGGCTTATCTAACCCTAGCAGTGACCGTAAATTTTCATAACCGCTAAGTTATAGTTAAAGTCCAAAGTAAAACTAAATTATTAGAATTCTAAATTATTAATTTCCAAGTAAAGGATTATGATATTTTTGGATAGCCTCTGAAAGCACTAAGTACTTTTAGCATATTTTACTGGCATGTGTATAGGCAATATTAAATAAAAAATGCTGATGGACTTCCCATTTTTAGATCAAGACTAAGTTACCTTGACAAGAGTTACCTATTAATATCTGGTTCACAAAAACACTACAAAAAAAATAAAATTCTTACAGCATAATACTGGCATCCTGCTCGCCTCCTGAAAGCACAGGGACCATCAGGATCATTTTCTTCTTCAGGTTCTGATACTGGGGATGGTACCTAGAAAGAGGAGGCATGAGACATTCCATTTAGGAGTTAACAAAAGTCAACAGATCAATCTTTGTAATAGTCTAAAATCAGATTCTGATCACAAACAGAAAAAAACTCCTACATTACATATAGTAGGTAGTAAATTCCCCCAAACAGTTAAAAGACTAGCAATGATTTTCTATGGTTAAAAATGACTTTTTGGAATGGATTAGTTCTTGCAGGTATGTTAACATGGTGCTGTGTAATTGCTTCTGAACATGTAGGTACTTAAAAAAGAATTAGTAGTTTTTATAGATTTCACCTATATTTTCTAAACAATGTATATGGCTCTAAATATTTTTATTTTGACAGTTATGATTTACCTATATAGGCAGATATATTTTTATCCAATAACTTTTTCTCTGTAATAAAGCCAAAAACTAGAAAGTAAAGACAGTTTATGAATGTGCCCCCTCCACAGCCAAAAAAGGTCATACATTTTTTTCAAAGTGAGTCCCTTATTTCCCTGCTCACTTTTTTAAAATCACTTTTTTTAGAAAATTTTATTTAAATTCCAGTCAACATACAATGTAATATTTCAGGTGTACAGTTTCGTAAAACCACTTTTTAAATTTGGTAGATCAGAAGCAGAAAAATTAGAAGAGGATAGAAGGTTTGTTAAAGGTAAGCAGACTGGTTGCAGAGAGAAATGATAAGCCCACAACCTGACAGCAAAAGATGGAAAAAAGACTTTCAAAAAGTTGTCACATAATTAAAATTCATTCTGCCTGGAACCATGTGATCTTGGGTGAAATAGCCCTATAAAACTTGAGTGGACCCCTGAGGCAATACGATACATTAGAGCAAACTTTGTATGTTGTCATCAAAAACAGAGTAAATGATATACAAATATGCTCTGATACAGCAGAGAAATAATATGGTTTAGATAAATTTCTACCCATAATGGTTAAAATTTAAAAAAAAGTTTTGGTACTTAAGTTTCAGTAGTCTCGCAATTTCACTTTGGAGAACATCTCTTTTTCTGACAACGCTGGCTCAACCATATTTATTTTGAACCTCACAAATCCCTCTCTTCCTATTTTGAGAGGAAATATGTGTTCTCCACATTATTTCCAAACTGTGGTAATTACCACTGAGCAGGGTCATCCAGGGGAGAAAGGCATTTGTTTGAGGTTCCAATATACCTCCACCAATCCTATGGGGGAGACACAGAAACAGTAAGCTGGGGCTGATTCTTCTTCCTATGGAACCAAGTCCCAAACCTGACATTTAAAAGGAAATCCCCAGTGTGAATTTTATACTTTGGGTTCTTTGCAAATCATCTACCTCTTCAAAAACACACACAGAGAAGTGTCACAAAATCTTAGAAATTCTTTGCATAAAATATACCACCCCTTCCTCCCAACCACCAATCCAGGAGCGGATTCCAGGATTTAGTCACACAGGAAGAGAGAGCTGACATCAGGAGAATCAGAAGCATGATTAATAAAAGAGAGTTTTAATTCTGCTCTGCTGCAAATCAGTTGGAGAAGTTTAGTTAAAATGTTTGTTCTCTTCAGTCTCCATATTCCCTTCTTCCTTGTTTATGGACAAAGAAGCACATCATTATTTTACCGATCTTTTTAGCAACAAAATCCTGATTTTGTGTGAGTTCCATCCTAAATAGCTGCCTCACTGAATGATATCCAACTATACAGGTAAATACTTATTCTTTAGTGACAAGGGGTATCATTATGAAAACTGATGAGACTTATCAAAGACCTAGTAAAAGGACTCAAGAGGAACCTAAAAGTTTCAAAATACAATATGAAATTGTGATGTGGGTTTGAGGGCTGGGGACTATATGAATATATACAAGAATTTAGACAGAAACAAGAGTCCCTTAATGCGTGAGAAATATATGACTAATATGTAAGTGTGCCTTATATCAGGATGATTCCAGCATTAAAGGAAAAGTTTCTATAGGTCATAATATCCACAGTGTCATTCTTGAGGGCTGGGCGTGTACAACAAAACTTTAAAGCCTCTCCTCAGTACCACCAATATAAGGCTATTATTAATATATACAGAAACCATGTTATATTCTTACTTTAAATTCTTAAATAATATTCTAGTTATGTATAATGTAGCTAGAAGCCGTCTGCCACCTGGCTACTACTCCAAGCATCATCCTGTTCAATCTCTCTTCCCCTTTGTATTTTATGCTCGAGCAATGCCAAACTGCAAGCAATGCTCACCTACAGGCTCTAAGCCCTCTCTACACTTTCTCTCTGGAAAACTACTATCTGTTAGGACATTATTTTCCTCATTCCTCTAAAATGGCCACCTAAGTAATATCCCATGGCTCTTGAATGCACTGCGTCTAATTGGATGATCCTTTGACAAAAGTGCTTTCAAGAGTGTATTCTTGAAATTAAATTAAACCTGTATTTGTGCATTTGTTACAATGCATATATGAATCCTAAAGTATCTGGGATAGAAATACTAAATTAGTGATAAAAGAGTAATAAAAAATTACATAATCGAGTCAAAAAGGACACATTTTACGATTTTATGTAAACTCCAGATTTTAAATAGTTACAATCATAAAGTCTTTCATAAAACAGTCTTGCTTCCAAACGTCTGTAATGTTGGTTTAAAAAAATTTTTTCTCTTAAAGGAATGAAAAAAAATGTTAAAAATACAATAAAATGTATTTGTTACAGCATTCTCTTTAGGTTGCCTATACCATATAGAGGGTATGGATAGACCAGGCACTAAATTGTAAACATGTATTTATCTTTTAAAATTCATACTTTAATATATAAAGGTCTCGTTAAAAATTTTTTTTTAATGTTTATTCATTTTTGAGAGAAAGATGCAGTACAAGACGGGAAGGGGCAGAGGGAGAGGGGAACACAGAATCTGAAGCAGGCTCCAGGCTCCGTGCTGTCAGCACATAGCCCAAATTAGGGCTCAAACTCAAGAAACATAAGATCATGACCTGAGCCAAAGTCAGATACTTAACTGCCTGAGCCACACAGGTGCCCCATTTTAAAGGTCTTGTTTTAAAAACACCACTTGAGAAAGTGAAATTAAGCATTCAAAATTGCAGAGGTGCCTGGTTGGGTAAGTTGGTTAAGTATCTGACTCTTGATTTCAGCTCAGGTCATGGTCTTGTGGGTTTGTGAGTTCAAGTCCCATATTAAGCTCTGTGTTGATGGTGCAGAGCCTGCTTAGATTTTCTCTTTGGCCCTCCCGTGCTCTCTCTCAAAATAAACGAATAAACTTAAAAAAAAATTTTTTTTAATTGCAAACATCTTGCTCTAAACTGTTGCAATATAAACCAAAGAATTATCTTCATGATTTACAATTTGCATCAGTTCTTCGGAATCTTTAAAATTAAATGGTTATTGCCAGGGGCACCTGGGTGGCTCAGTCAGTTAGGCTTCCAACTCTTGGTATCAGCTCAGGGATTGATCTTGAGCCCCGCATCTGGCTGATGTGGAGTGTGGAGCTTGCTTCGGACTCTCTTTCTCCTCTCTCTCAAGATAAATAAATAAACATTTTAAAAAATGGTTATTGCCTAAATTAGCAGTTTACATTAAAGATTGTAAAATAAAATGCTGGTGGAATACTGCAAAAAAAGTTATTGTTGGTTATTCTTGGTGAACATTTATAATTATATATTAAATATCTTAAAATATTGATAATCTTTGGTTCAGTAATTTCATTTTTTTTAAGTTTACTTATTTTGTGAGAGAGTGAGGACAGAGAGAGAATCTCAAGGAGGCTCCAGACTGTCAGTGCAGAGCCTGATGCAGGGCTCAAACTCACCAACCATGACATGAGATCATGACCAGAACTGAAACCAAGAGTTGGACACTTAACTGACTGAGCCACCCAGGTGCCCCTCAGTAATCCATTTTTTTAAAGTAATTAATTAATTTTTAAAATGTTTTTAAAAAATTTATTTTAGAGAGAGAGAGACACACAGCATGAGCAGGGGAGGGTCAGAGAGAGAGGGAGACACAGAATCTGAAACAGGCTCCAGGCTCTGAGCTGTCAGCACAGAGCCCGAAGCGGGGCTCGAGCCCACAAACTGTGAGATCATGACCTGAGCCGAAGTCGGACGCTTAACCGACTGAGCCACCCAGGCGCCCCAATCCATTTTTTTTAATGTGTACTTATTTCTGAGAGTAAGAGGAAGGGAGGGAGGGAGAGAGAGGGAGAGAGAGAGAGAGAGAGAGAGAGAGAAGGAGAGGGCGAGAGTGAGAGCAGGCACAAGGTGAATGCTGAGTGGGGGAGGGGCAAAGAGAGAGAGAGACAGACAGACAGAGACAGTGAGAGAGAAACAGAAGTTCCAAAGTGGGCTATGTGCAGACAGCAGGAAGCCTAATGTAGGGCCTCATGAACTGTGAGATCACGACCTGAGCTGAAGTCAGCCACTCAACGAACTGAGCCACCCAGGTATCCCAGTAATTTCATTTCTAATAACCTACATTAAATACTGAGGGAAAGAACAGAAACACTAATTTTTATAAAAGAGAATGCTGAAAACCACCTAAATATTCCAGAGAATAAATTCTATCCAACTGAGAGAACATAATGGAAAATACCATATCAGTGGCTACATAAATAATGTGGAAAATGTGTACGCTATATAACATTAGGTGAAAAAAGTAAGAATCAAAACTAAGAGGTCAATTATGTTTTAAAATATAGCAATATAAAAGACTAGAAGGAAATGTCTTTAAAATAGTTTTAAAACAAGCACCTGTGGAAATTCATCTTCATCTGAGCTGTGAAAGTCATATTGCTTAATGTCACTCTTATTGATCACAGGCAATGTCTCAGGAGTGGGCTGCTGAGATGTTATCAAAGCCTCTGCTTTAGGCTTCTTTGGGTACTTCTTCTTTTGACGAACCACATCAGAAGCCTCTTCTTTCAAAGACAAATGATGAGGGTGCTGTTTACATGACGATTTTTCCCCCAAAAGGAAGAAATGAAAATCATTTTAGAAATCATGAAAAACTATACTGCTCTTTGAAAAACATACATTTTTACCCAGGAGGTGATTTTATTTACTGTTTTTAATATGTAAAAATTATGTGGTCATAAATTTAAAAATATTTTACTTTTTCCAAGTTATGATAAAAAATAATGGTACTTAAGTTTGCTTTCTGTATTATTATTTATACTTAAACTACGATGTTAGTGATTTTTAAAAGTTGCTCTACTATGCAATCCAGCATTTACAAGTACTTAAATTTTAATTTTGTTTAAATCCACTGTATTAATGATGATTAATAAACTTATTTTAAAAATAACTTGGATTATAAATTTGTTAATTTATTTCTACACTTATTTTCAATTTTTAAAAATGTCTATGGCTGGTAATTTTTTCGAGGAAAATAAGTTTATTAACTAGTAAAAACTTTACTTTTTTTTAGAATATAATTGCTGCCTCAACTGAACACTAATCAAACTTCTCCAGTGCCCTAGAGCTCTGTGAGGGCACCTAGGCCATCTGGCAATCAGACTGACAGACGGGGTGGGTTCCCAGCACCCCCTGCTTTCCACCCCTCAACGGAGAAGCTTGGTTACTGTTTTAACACGTGGCATTCCTTTTAATAAACAGTGTTCTACTATTTAAAAAGTTTGGAAATGATTATTCTAATAGAGCACCCAAGTACAAGCAATATCAAGGTGAAAAAAATATTTAAGAGGTTCTACATTTTCCCATGTAGTCCACATTTTTGTTGAAACCACTGCAGGGTCAATAATGGTACATACAATGAAAATGTTGCTTATATGGCAAATTATTTAGTGATATAGCTAGGTTTCATACAGTGGTTATAGCTATGGCATCAAAAAAAAAAACCCCAACCTTTTAGAAACTTCTATATTTTAAGGTGGAATGTATGACAAAGTAAATAAAGCTAACTGTGTGTGTAATGGGTAGAGCAACAATCAATGCAACCATTTCTCTAAAACTAGTAAACATTCTAAGCATTTATTCCTACAGATGATCTAAAATAAAAATCTAAAATATAATAAAGCCTGATTCTGTCAGTAATTCCAGGTTGAGATTTTCATATTCTATGTCTACCAATCGTATACCTGGAAAAAGCACTGGTTTATATTAAATGGATTTTAAAAAAGTAACTTAGAAAATTACATTTATTGCACTGACAACATTTTGGGCTATAGAGGCAAGTATGATTTAAAAAGAATCAAGTAGGTGGGCTAGATGCCTGTGATTAATAAGAAAGAACTTTTCGTGTTTGAATTGATCAGCTGATTAAAGAAGGAGTCTTCCTGCTCCACATTCTTCTTCACCTTTAACAACGAACCCATGAAAAGTAAGAATTGTATACATTTTTAAAAGATGAATTTTCCACAAACACCCTATGCTGCTTTTTAAATCTTGCCACACACATACTAAAGTTCTATTTCCTAAATGCTCAGTCAATACCTATTTCTTATTTAAATCTAAGCTCCTTAAAGGTTTTATTAATGAATACTTTAATTAATGTACCAAGTGAATACTGAATAAATATAATTCCTTTAAGTCTAAGAGACTTAAATAATCACTGAGTCTTTATTACGAGGAAAATAGGACCTGGAAGTTACAGGACTTCTTCAAATTACTCAAAGTAGATAGCATTGATTAATGCTGGTTCTAGAAGTGATAACGAAACTAAGAATAACTTTCAATAGCGTCAATGAAAAAAGCTTTAATCTTAGATTTTGATGCCTGCCATGACAATGCAGGATTTGCTAAGGCTAGTGATAACAACCAAACTTTATTTACCCATTTTCTCTAGAGAAGCAGATAGCATAGTGAAAAGCACATGGTTTTTGGTGTTAGACCTAGAACTAAATCTCAAATCAGCCACTTATTAGCTATAAGGATTAATGAGTTAATATGTATATAAACATTCCTAGCAAAGTGTTTGGCAAATAGTAAAAAGTAACACATGTTAATCACCTTCTTCTTTAACCAAAATATACTATGACAGCTGATGAAACCCCTAATTGTCTGAACAATATTACCATATGTGCTTCTCCCCAGAGGACATTCACCTTAGTTTTACATTCTTGGACTTTGTGATGATTTCCATTATGAAGAGTTGCTGGAGTGGCATATAACTCTTTTTCTGATCTACTGATTTTCACTTCATTAAGGATTTCACCACCATAGTCTCCCAAATGATATCTTGAAAAGGTAACAAAATATAAAAAATGTTTTGTAGTTTAAAAATAAATTAGAAAGAAAAACCAATGATATCCCAATTAACTAGAATAGAACTAATCAAACAGAGCCAACAATTAGTCAGATTATTCTTAAAATAAATAAAAAAGATGATTCTTGAAAGAGAAAATTTACAGGAATAAAGAAGTTCGTATTTGGGATATATTAAGAACAAAAACCAAAAAAACCCTCTAAGGTATACAGAAGACAAATTTCTCATTTATTTAATGTTTTCAAACACTGGGAAATGATGTTAGGAATGCTTACCTCAGGAATCACATAAAATTCTGTCAGGTGTAGTTTAGTTTAATTATGCAGGAAAAGGACTACTGCATTAGAGACACATTTTTAAAATGCGCTGAAACAAAAAATGTTTTCTACCTAGTCAGAAAATAAAATCATTTAAACATTCATTTCCCTCAAATTTTAATAGAAACTTTAACAAAAAGAATGGACAAAATGATCTCTAGATTCCTATCTAAATAAAACTCAAGGATTCTGAAAAAACAATTAAATATATTAGAGGATCTACATATAACACACACAAAAATATACTGCAAATTTGCAATCCAAACTGATAATCTAATTAAAAAATAGTAACACCAGAATTCTTCAAAAAATGTAGCTTTTGTTTAAGAATCAATTTTAAATATCTTTAAAGCATGGCAAAAAGTAAAACAAATCATTTATTTATATTCTGACCATCATTTGGCTAAAGTTACCATTAGTATATAACAGCAGCAAGGTTACCTTTTTTCCACAACTTCTAAGGTTAAGTGCAATAATTCTCGTTTTGTTTTCTCTCTTCTCTTAATCATTTCCAAAATTGTTATGGCTCTACTAAACTCTCGTCTCAATTTCAACATCTTTTCATAAGAGGCTTCATCATTCTTACGATTCTATTGAAAAAAAAATTTTAGAAAAATAATCCACTTACTGACATATTCATTTTCATTCAACAAAATCTTATGAGACCCAAATCAGTTTCGTAAAAGCAAAATGTTAAAAAAACTCTTAAACGTAAAAATGTTAAAAGATTGTTTTAAACAGCAACTACATAGGAGAACGTATCTAACTCTGAAAATGGACGTATAAGCAAATATCTCTCAAATGTTAAAAAAAAAAAAAGCTGCCCATTGTTGAAAAGATGCAATGACAGAAGGGAGAATTCCAATGTAAACACATTTTTCCCACTTCTGTAAACACATTTTTAAAAGTCTGCCTGAAACAAAATCTAGTGTATCGATCAGAAAATGTAGTCCATTCAAATTGACACAAGGCATTTTTCAGGGACAAAATCAAGGTTACCTAAAAAAAATAAAATAGCCAAAATGGGTCTCCGTCCATCCATCCACCTCTGTAACTGCAGGCTGTAGGGTTTAGTCTACCAACAATGTAAACACTCACAATGAAAATGACAAGCAAAACTTCCTGATCAGAAACTCAGATATAAAACTGAAAGTAGGAAAGTATCTCAAGAATGGGACTGTCATATTTCAAAGTAATAATGCCTCACTGCAGGGTAGAAAACAAAGGAAAACTCTAAATTTCAGTGTATTGTTAAAAAGGTCCTACTTTGAAGCCTAAGATTTAATCTTAACAACTCAGAATGAAAGTCCTGCTTAATAACTAAAGAAGGCTCAGTTGTAATTAGCAACTCTTTGACTAAAGTTACTATTAACATAAAATATTTTGTTCAGTCAAATAACCACAGAATATTTATAGGTAGGCATGGAACTATTTGTTTAAAAACAGACCATTACCACCTCTCATTCTATGTATCCAGACAGACTGCACTTAAGCAATTTTCCCATCCTTGGGTTAAAAATACAATATGACATTAGAAAGACCTCAAACCAGGTTTCATACTGGAGGATTATACAGGAGAAAATAAAATTTAAAGATTCAAAGTTTTACTCTTTTTTCTTTTATGCAGTTTCTTGTATTTGAAATGTAATCGTCACCTGTAAAACATAACCTAAGTCTCATTAAGGTACTGCACACCAAGTATCAAAATTTTTTTTTAATTGTTTATTTTTGAGAGACAGAGCAGGAGTGGGGGAGGGGCAGAGAGAGAGGGAAACACAGAATCCAAAGCAGGCTCCAGGCTCTGAGCTGTCAGCAAAAAGCCTAATGCAGGGCTCAAACACACGAGTTGCAAAATCATGATCTGAGCTCAACCAACCGAGCCACCCAGCTGCCCCTACACACCAAGTATTTTAAATGTTATGTTAGTAAGTCATTCTTTTATTTTATCAAAAGAAAATTAATCTTTTTACCCCTCCAGTACTATGTGGCAAAAGGAAAAACCTGAAGCATGGTTTTAAGTGTGTGTGAGGGGGGGTAAGACAAGCAGGAAGCAATACCTCCCAACTGAAAAAAAATTAACATTACCAAGAGCAAATATTAAAGTGTCCCTCTGTGCAGGGTATTGCACATGTCCCCTATCCTCAAAAGGCTTACAGTCTAGTAAGAATGAGACCTACAGATTCGAAAGATGAGTAATAACATAAGGCTACCTGCCAGCTGAACAATATTCAAAAGTGCACCCGAGCCTTTTAAGATTGCCCCCTCTTCACTAAACGTTTCTTGTGGGCTGTATGCTTCTGCCCTGTCTTAACCATTCATTTTCTGCTCTTTTTAGGCCCAAATTAACTACCCTTACTAATTTTGCCTTTCTCTAGTCCTTTCTACTCTTTTGTTTTTTACTTTTTATTTTGAAATAATTTCATATTTACAAAAAGTTAAAAAATAGTATGAAAAATTCTTCTGTATTTTCATCCAGATTGCCCAAATGTTATTATTTTACATTTGCTTTATCTCTATGTACCTATTTAACTTATTTATTTAGTTGAAACTCCAAGGCCCCAATGTGATGGTACTTAGAGGTAGGGCATTTGGGAGGTAATTAGGTCATGAGGGAGGAGTCCTCATAAACGGATTTGTGCTCTTATAAAAGAGACCCCAACGAGCTCTCGTGCCCCTTCCACCATGTGAGATGATGGCTTCTGAATCAGGAAGTAGGTCCTCACCAGACACTGAATCTGCTGGTACCTGTATCTAGGACCTGCAAGCCTCTGGAACTGTGATGCCTAACTGACTGAGGCACCCAGGGTCCCTATTTGAAAAATTTCTTGAGAATAGTTGGGACATGTACTGTCCCTTCATCTCTAAACACTTTAATATGTACTTTCTAGAATCAATGATACTCTCTTATATAACCAGTACCTTTACTGAAATCAGAAATTAACATTGACATTATCCTAGTATCTAACTTAAACACTTTATTCATACTTCACTTATTTGTCCTGTCCTGTCCTCAAATTGAAAACAGAGAGGAATAAAAAGACTACTGGAAAGGAGGAAGAGGAAGGTGAAAGTAAGAGGTAAGAGAAATCAGAGTGTCTGGAAAAAGCAGCACTAGTTATTGCACAATGAAGCACCTATACATAGGAACTCATTACTAGCAATTCTCAATATACACTAGTTAGAAAACAGTGATTTAACCTACTTAAGAATAAAGCTAATTTAAATATTTAGAATGTTGTTTACATGTCAATAAATACTGCTAATTTTAAGTTCTTCACACCCACTCACTAAAAGAAGTCTAATGGTATACTTCTTTCAAAAGACATTGCTAAAAGTCTGTTTTGGAATGTATCTGAATCAATTACATTTCCTTTAAAAAGCCATTAGTAGTTCATATTTTTCAATGATTCAGGTAAACCTCCTCTTCCTCATGTCTAATTGCCTGTTATTTACAAATTTACCTCATTCCAGTCTTTTCTAAGATGTTACATCTTCATAAAATATCTTAGATTTCCTTATCTAAGAACTAAAATGCCAAACTGAAAACTTGGCCTGGTTTAGGGAATGACATCTAAACTTGGGAAATCCAAGACAGACCTACAGAAACTGGTTATTAACCAGTAGGAGAATTTTTTCCAAAATATACTATTCCTGGCAGCTGTTCTGCTTCACAGCTGTTACATTAACAACGGACAAGGACAGCTTTTAATGTTAGGAGCAACAGGAATCCACAGAAAAGGGTTGGCCTCCAATCATACTTTCTCATGGCTTTTACATTTATATGTTCTCATTTTTTGCAACGTTAGAGAAGGTGTTAATGTGTATGGTGTTTACTGCTGATTATGGGAAATGGAAGACAATGACTATCCCCTGTGAAACAACACTTTCTTCTATACTGTGTCATTCCATAGCATGAGACCCTGTTTCTCTTATATAAAATTCCGGCTCACACTGCTTGTGAAAGACAGATGGGGACAACTTCATTAACTAGAAATCTGACACAACTGACAACTCAGAAAAGAAGAAAAAGATTCCACTGTTACTTCTGACTATTGGAAGAACAGGCTTGAAAGGAACCTTTCCTCACTTCCCATGACCCCATAGTAGCTAAAGGGAGTAAAGTTCATTTTTATTTCTAAGAATCAGCATATGGTTTCAAAAGAGCTATAAGCTCTTAAGCTTCCCAAACAAGAGGGTATGTATAGAATGTATAGTTTACTGAAGAACTCAAATTTCTGAGCTACATAAAGATGTGTAATTCCTTTTACTACTTCAACTGCAAGTCTGAAATGGCAAACTCAGGAGACTTATAAAGGGCATCAGAAATTGGATACTGTATCAACAGAAAGTGACCAACAGAAGCCACCGAAGAGCAGGACTGCTAATATTATATTCAACAATGTTATTAGCTCCCCTTTAGGTTCAAGGTATTCAAAATTATTGAAGTCAGCAGAAAAAAACCTAATCTTAAATACTAAGGTATATTAATTAAATCTAATTTGCCCATTACCTTCCGAGTTTGCATTTTCTCTGTTCTCCTCCGAAAGGCAACATAAGGGTCATTGTTGGTGGAGCCATCTCTTTTCTCTTGTTTTATCTGAGGAATGAGGGACGGCCCTCTGCAGTTTTTACGTTTTCTTACCCAGTAGTCATACACAGCTTTAATAAGGTAATCATCTTCGTTTAGCAGCAGTTTTGCTTCCTGAAGTGTTACAAGCTAAATGAAAAACATAAATTGTCATCAACTATAATGTCTGAAAAAGAGAAATCAAAGTTAAACTATATGTATAGTCTAACACTAATGATCAGACATCATGACTGCAGAAAACAATTCATTTCAATCTAACAAAGGATTTATTTATAAGGAGATTTATCCAAAAAGTTATATTTTCCCCTGAGGGGTAGTAAGAACCACAACTTAAAATATTTAAGAAGCCTGAACGAATATCAGTTGGGAAAAATGCAACAGATCTATGCCTCAGGTAAGTCTTGAATTAGAAGACACCGAGGGTCCATTACAAATCTGATATTCTGATTCTATACATTTGAATACCTAGTTTTCAACAGTCTACTAGGTTCTTTCTGTGCTTTTGTTTTCCAACAGAAACCACAAGATACAGAAGGTTTCTTGCTAGATCCACCTACAATGAAAGATGAATATTCTCCAATATATTCTCCAATATAACAAGTTTCTTTTGAAACTGTAAAAGAAGAAACTTTGCATGTTTCCAGAAGTTTCAATACCATGAAATTTTGAATTTCCTGTATGAATTACATATAAAGGCAATTCCTCTATCCAAGCTACTTAAGTACTACAGAATCCTTGTTATCAACATTCACTCTGCTAATAACATTGTTATGTCTGGACCGTGGCCCTAAGATGATTCCCGTTGGAGTTCTGACACTGGTATCTCAAAAGGATGTCCTTCTTCATTATTAATATAGTCAATAATATAATGCTGACATATCTCAAACTAAAGTTTGTAAAAATTTGCTTGGTCACATCTGTTTCCTTGTTCCTTGTGAAGACTGATCAGCTTCAGCAGGATGGATTATGGGTTATCCATATCTATTTACAGGAAACTCTAGAAAAAGATCATGGAGTTATGCCTGGAAAGCTTCAGCAAGTGCTATTATCACAATCTTTCTACCTTTCTACTTTTATCATTTTGGAGATGAAGATTCATTTTCAAAACAAGTTGAGGTATCTCTTAACAAATGTCTCCCTGAAACTTGGAAATGAAGGGAAAAATTTTCTCAATGAAACTATAAGATGAACATAGAAACTGATTTGATGGTTATATGAAGTCAACGGAAGACAGCAAGACCCACCAAATAAATTTCTGATCTCTGATTTCTCTTACTGGTATAACTTCACAGAATAAATGCAATCAATAATCATTTGGATTTCCAGCCTTATGATGGTGATTACTGAGGCTAATTAGTTGGTTTCTCATTATAATTTGGCTGCCACGATTGGCCACAGGAAAAGAGTACGCCAACAATGTCAACTCAAGTATTCTACTCCATGTAATGATTACATTTAGTGTAATGAAATTATATGTGGCCATACTTTGGCTTGTTCAATGGAGTCCGCTTCAATTAATTCACCTGAGGGTCTGAGTAACTTGGTCTTTAAAGTGAAGCGCCACAGCCTAGAATAAGAGACCAAACCAAAAGAAGCAATATTTCCAAACACCAACTTTAAATGGGCATCTTTGTTAGCTCAAGTTCTCTGGAATGGTCCAAAGTCTATAAGCCCAGTGGTAGAATAAGAATCGAGTTCTGGATCTAAGAAAATTCTACCTCAGGTCATCTGAGTGGCTCCATCAGTTAAGCATTTGACTCTTAACCTCTGCTCAGATCATACCTCACAGTTAATCATATCAAGCCCTGAATCGGGCTTTGCACTGACAGCGTGGAGCCAGCTTGGGATTCTCTCCCTCTCTCTCTCTGCCCTTCTCCTGCTTGTTCTCTTGCTTTCAAAATAAATAAACTTTAAAAAAAAAAAAAAAAGAACATTTCCACATAACCCACCTTAACAGAAAAAAAACCCCCAAAAACCCCACAAAAATCTTTATCTCATGCTTACAGCATCTTAACATCACGAGCAGCTCTCATGTGCTCTGGAGACCAAGGTAAACAATGCTGTGATATGCTACACACCTTCAGCTGTTCGGTTATTCTGCTTCTGATAAAATTTTGTAACCTTCACCAATTATATCAAGAACTTACTCTAACTTTAGATTGTGGAGGAGGATAGGTTTCTTTCCATCAGGCTGCAGAGTGATAGTGAGTTTCTTACCTATAATTACTACCAGAATAACATTGCTTCCCATCCTCCTGCAGGAAGTGTCATGGGATTAAAACACTGCCTCGGGTTTCCTTCTCTGGTGCTTCTTGCTCCTTCTAGAAATGTCCTTCTGCCTGGCTGATAAATACCCTCTTTATATCTTGGGTAAGAAGAATTCAATACGTTGTTTACAGTTAAACATCCTGACCTTTCTTTCCAGTGTTGACTCTATTTTCTCAGTTGACTGATGTTTTTATGTTGCTATACAGCAAATTTTTATTTTAACCATTCTGTTAGAAGTATCTTTAGCTATTCTAAGGAAATTAGTATCTCTGGCATCATTATGATCATAGTGACAGAATCAATTTGAGTGGGCAAAAACTATCTGCACATAAAGTAGTCTCAAATTATTATGACACATGATTAAAAATCCACAAGATTAGAATCTTACTACTTTCCTACCTTAAGAAAAAGGTTCTGCCATTTAACAATTTCTACTAGAAAGCAGTGGAAACCGCTATTTACTTGATAAAAGGTCTGTAGCAATATTTATTATTTTTAAGACATCTCTGAGTTGTTGAGTTTACTTACTTTGGGCGCCTGGAGATGAGGAGATAAAAAATTATTCTACTAGCTGGGCTTTTCTTTTAGACTACTTCTAGCTCCATGAAGACAAAGATCATTTAGTTTGCTTACATACAGATTTATGGCTTAGCAATTTCAATAAATACATTATAATATATAAATAATGTGTAAAAATTAATGTTTTTAAATATAGTCAATTAAGCAATAAGTAGTTAATAATCAACTACTCTCAGTTTACCATTGTGTTCAACAGGTTGTGGGGAAGACAGGAAAAAAAACTAAGATAAAACCACTACCTACAGAAATTTACAATATGGCAATGGAGGCAAAGCAAATACAGTTTAAACAGTAAGTGAACAATGTAAGAACTTTAGAACTGAGTATTAGTGCATTAAAATATATGACAGAATCACAAAATACTTCATCTGGGAGTGCCTGTGTTGGTAACTTAAGATCCAAGCATATATTCTGAGGACAGATATTGAGGGAAATAGCAACAAATATGATATAGAGGAACAATGGAGGAGGAGATGACGAAAGAAGATGACAAAATTCAAGAAATCCCAATACTACAGGAATATTTGTAGGATACAGTCTGAAATGGATGGATGACAATGAGAAGGTCATTGGTGTCCGGGGTACAATTTCAGTAAACTGAAATGGATTGTGATACAGGTAAAAGTTAAACAATACAGCTAATCTTTTAAAAATTTAACTGGTGACAAAGAGGAAAGACACAGGGTGATATTTTATAGAGAAAAATGGTGGTCAAATGAAAGGGTCTTTTGGAAATGGGGACACATGGCATATTTTTGGGCAAAGAGAGAAAGACTAAAGAAATGAGAGAAGAGATAATTAAAGATGAAATATTCATGGAATTTACAGCTACAAAAGGAAGAATTAGAATTAGACATTTAGGGACTGAAGGGATTAAAAAAACCCCACACCACTGTGAGTTCTGGGAATCACTGGAGAGATAAGGTACAGTACAGGATCATGTTGAGTTAAGAGAGTGAGAAAAGTTAAACTTGAGAGCTCTGTTTACTATCTAGGTGGAAAAGTCAAGGAGGAGCGTGGAAAGAGAAAAAAGAAAGTCCCGGAGCTTGAGAAAGAAGTCAAGGGTAAAGATATATGTGTTGTTACTCTCACAAAAATGCTTGCTGAGGTGATATTACCCCAAAACACACAGGATAAGATTATCAAGAACAGAATTTCAAGAAACTCTGATGTCTGCAGAAATTAATGAAAAGGATTTGGTAAAAGACAATTAGAAGGAATGCTCAAAGAAAATAATAAAGAAAAATCAGAAGAGAATGAAGTACATTCAAAACAGCAAAGGTGAGGTGTTTCAAGAAATAGAGCTCAATTAAAATAACTGAATGAGGACTGAAATTAATCACAGCATTTGGTAACAGGAATTCTGAATAATAACTTTATTGTCATAGTCTCCACAGAATGATGGGAGCAGCAGCTTTGTCTTAGTCTATCTTTTATGTCTTTCTCTATCAACCTAATAAATACTGCTTTAACCACAAACTTGATTCCTTGCCTTAAGATCTGCTACTATGTTAGCTGCCAAAAAGGAACAATAAAGAAATCCATGAATCCACAGTTCAGGTGCTTGGAACGAGGTGCCTTTGGTATCTTTAATCCTTAGTTCTAGTAACAGGACCATTATCTTGTCCCGAAGAGAAACTTCTACCTTTGTCTACACTGCCCCAAAGTAGGTGCTATTATGCTCCAAGCCAACCCAACTTAGGGCTTAGAAACTTGTCACGGAACAAAAAGAACTAAGATAGAATACTGTTGATTGTATGTGGACAGTTAACTGTATTGTTCACATGCTTGCTGTTTATCCTGTCCCAACTTAGATGAGAAGCTTCCCAAGGGCAGAACTTCTGTCACCTCTCTTGCTCACCTAAGCACTAAATAATTACTGACTGAAATGAAAGAAAGCAAATTACCCAACAGAGGACTGAGGCTTCTGATGATATAACTTCAGCCACAAAGAGCTGAGCAACCATGAAAATTAGCAGAAATACCAAAGTAAAGACTGAAACTAAGATTGCTAGAAAAGTTTGCATATAAAGAAGAAAAATGAAACTATACCTGTGATCAAAATCTTAGGGAAACTGTGAGCACTAACAAGAATAAATATTTCTGAGATTCAATTTGGTAGTTACAATGAATTTCCAATAAGAAAAGACAATCTTTCAAAAACCAACTAAGTTGAATTTTATAACGTTCAGTTTTCAATGTACTTCTTTTGATTGCACATCAAAAAAAACTTTCCATCTAAATGGGGGGGAAAGACTGGAAGAAAGGCTAAATATTCAGCAGGCATTTCACAATGGAAAAGTTTTGAAAAATGTTCTGAATAGCTGGTAATGCCTTAAGGATTTAGAGGACTTTAGCTGGGAAGTAAAAGAAAATAATGAATTTGTAAGGGGTAAACTATGAAAAGTGTTAACAGTCTACTATACAATGTTTACTTTTATCTCTAACTTCTTACTACATTAATAACAATATATTAATACACCACACAGGTACACCGATTATTTTTAAAAACCGTTTATTTTAAAAATCTAATTACAACCATCTATACATGTTCATTATAGTAAATTTAGAAAACAGAAAAACAGAATAAAGAACATAATAATCACCAATAATCCTATCACTTAAATAGAACCATTAGTGGTACTTTTTTGAATTTTTTTGATCTTTTATTCAATGTACACACATAAATGTAAATGCTTTAAATGAATTTTACAGTTTTGCAATTAAACAATCCCATATCCTTTTGTGAAATCTAACATTATGTAATGAGCATTTCTGTTAATATTCAAAATAATCATTTTTAATGGTTGTGTAATATTCCACCTCACAGACACCTTATAAGTTATTCTGAACACCTCTGTTCAAAAATCTTTGACATTTTCACCAGTTACTGTTTTTGAGAACGATTCCTAGAGGTAGGATTACTAAATCAAAAGGTACAAACATTTTAAGGTTCCTGACATATGCTGCCTAACTGCTTTCCAAAAAGACCATGCCCTTTTAAATTCTCTATATCATTTTTAGAATGACCCACAAAAAAAAGTTATTTCTTTGTGATTAACTTTTCTTCATTTAAAATTTTAAGTAACATATATGAGAAACTAAAATGATAATGAGTACCTTAATAAGTCTGAGCTTAACTAAGCCAGATTTGGCATGGGATATCTGCCTTAGAGACCAAACCAAGTAAATTTACTCCTATGAAGAGGATCAAGAACATTTATATACTATTGCAGCTAGTATTATTTTTATATCCAAATAAGAAGAAAAGTCAGAATAGTACTCTTCATACTCCTATTCAAAGAAATTATGCTGAATTATTCAGTTCAAGGAATACTGTAAATAGAAATTCTAAGATGTCAGGGAAATTTAAAAGGCAATATACTCAGGTCAAAAGAAAATGGAAAATAAAGCTGCTAATTGGATTAATTTTAAGACAGGAGACATTTTTATAAGGTACAGTACCTGATTAGAACTGGCTTTTTCAAGTCTGTCAATCATAATTTCAAATTGCAAAGGCTTAATTTCCATCTTTCTGTTAAGTCTATTTAATAAGGTCTCATCTTCTGAATCCATATCATAATCTGGTTGCTCGTTGTCTAGATTAAAGGCTAGAAAAGAACAGAAAAATTCTTCACACTGAGGAGAAATTATGAGTTACAGAGTATTTATATTTGATGACAGAATACTCCTAAACCACAATGCATTGACCAAAGAGGAACTCATGAGCAGACATCTAAAAACTGGTTTCGGAGTACACCCAAAACTACTATGACATACATTATATGTCGACTACACTCAAATAAAAAGCTAACAAAAAAAAATTGGTTTTGGAGACTGAAAGCACAGTATAAGAAAAAAATAAAGTCTTAATTCATACATGTGACTTAAAGTTTAACAGAAAAGTAAAAGTAGTAACTTAATCTATTTTTAAAATAGAGGCTCACACAAACTGCTGAAGATCTCTGCAAATGACATATTCAATAAGGAGTTAGTATCCAAAATATATAAAGAACTTACACAACTTAACACCAAAAATACCAAATAATCCAATTAAAAACTGGGCAGAAGACATGAATGGACATTTCTCCAAAGAACATACAAATGGCCAACAGACACATGAAAAGATGCTTAAGATCAGTCATCATCAGGAAAATACAAATCAAAACCACAATGAGAGATTACCTCACACCTATCAGAGTGGAAAAAAAAAAAAAAACCCAGCAAGTGTTGTCAGGAATGTGAAGAAAAAGGAATTCTCTTGCACTATTGGTGGGAATGCAAACTGGTGCAACCACTGTGGAAAACAGTATGGAGGTTCCTCAAAAAGTTAAAAATAGAACTACCCTATGATCCAGTAATTGCACAACTGGGTACCCACCCCCCAAATACAAAAACACTATTTCAAATACCCCTATGTTTACTGCAGCATTATTTACAATAGCCAAGTATGGAAGCAGCCTAAGTGTCCATCAATAGATGAACAGATAAACAAGATGTGCTATATATATTGGAATATTATTCAGCCATAAAAAAAAAGCTGAAATCTTGTCATTTGCAACAACATGGATGGAGCTAGATAGTATGTTAGCTGCAATAAGCCAGTCAGAGACAAATATCACATGATTTCACCCATATGTAGAACTTAAGAAACAAATGAATAAAAGAAAAAGAAAAAGAGAAAGACAAACAAAAAACCAGACTTGTAACAATAGAGAACAGATGGTTACCAGAGGGGAGGTAGTGGGAGACATATTACACTTAATAGGGATTAATAGTACACTTATTTGGATGAGCGCTGAGTAATATATGGAACTGGTGAGTCACTATATTGTGCACCCTAAACTAATATAACACTGTATGTTAACTACACTGGAATTAAAATTTTGAAAATTAAAAAATAAAGCATCATGAAATATATGCCAAAATAGCAGCCATTATTTAAAAGAGATGTTATATACTTATCAACATGGTAGTTTGGCAACATACTGAGAAGTTATCTAAGGAAATTAAGAATCTAGAAATAAACGCAGGTACAAAGCATATAAGAAAGGTATTTCAAATCAATGAAGATAAAACAGATTTTTAATAAAAAGGGATTACACATACTAAATCCCTTCTAAAAACTTAAGTTGGAATTCTACCTCATTCCTAATACCAATAAATATATTTAACAAAATTTTATGATAAAAAATAAAATGCAAAAAATGCTAGAAGAAAACGCAAGGGGAAAATGTTTGGGTAGGTACAAGCTCAGAAACCATAAAATGAAATTAAACTCATAAAATGAATTAAATAAATGCAAACACAGCAACAAGATGTATTTCACTTACCAGACTAAGATCTAAAACTTGATGGTATGCTATTTTAGAATGAATGAGGGAAGGAAATCTCAAACACCATGAGGAGGAAATTAAAACTGGTATTTAGTTCAATTAAAAACACCTACGCTTGGACCTGACAATTCTATTTCTAGGAATTATCCTATCAATAGAGAAATACTGTATAGAAGGGTTTGTACATACATGGAATAGACTGAAGCCCTGAAAATGGATGATAATGATGTATATATACTGATAGGAGATGACACCTATCTTAATAAAAGGTGAGAAAAGCTAAGGTACAGAATAGTGTACATGTGCTGTTACTTATTTCTTAAAAATATAAATAGAATATATTTATACACATATATACTCTTTTAATATTTCTTTTATTTTTGAGAGAGAGGGAGAAAGAGAGAGCTCTTGTGCACGCAAGCTGGGAAGGGGCTGGAAGACACAGAATCCAAAACTGGCTCCAGGCTCTGAGCTGTCAGCAGAGAGCCCAACATGGGGCTTGAATCCACAGACCGTGAGATCCCAGGTGCCCCATATATGCTCTTTTAAGTGCACAGAGTATTTTCCTATAGTGCACAAAAATACATTTTTATTTTATATTATTTAAAAATATTTATTTTTGAGAAACAGACAGAGTGGGAGCAGGGGAGGGGCGGAGAGAGAGAGAGAGAGAGAGAGAGAGACAGACAGACATGGAGAGGGAGAGAGAAAGAATCCAAGGCAGGCTCCAGGCTCTGAGCCGTCAGCAGAGAGCCCAACACAGGGCTCAAACTCACCAATCACGAGATCATGACTTGAAACAAAGTCAGACGCCCAAATGACTGATCCACCCAGGGGCCTTAAAGATGTTTTTAAAAGGTAAGGAGAAGTGAGCCTTGATTTCAGCTCAGGTCATGATCTCACAGTGAAGGAGATCGAACCCTGCATCGGGCTCTGCTGCACTGACAGCATGGAGCCTGCTTGGGATTCATTCTCATTCTCTCTCTCTGCCAAAAATGAATTTCTAGAACAGAGGTGGTCTAAAATTAGCCAATAAAGCACATACTATTTCTGGTTAATGGTACTTTTCAAAGTCCCTTAGATTACCTTTTACTTGGATATATTCACATGTCAAGTATCTGACAGGCATAACTATGTAGTGCAATGCAAATACAAAGAATCCGGAAGAAATAATACAAAAAAATTTCCCAGAGCTAATAAATGGCAAGAAGTTTTCAGATTAAAAGACTTTACTGACCATGGTACAAAGTGAGTGGCATGCATTTCAACGTGGCACATAATGATGGGCTAGCTACTTCCCATTACTTCATGATATTATTAAGAATATGAACATTACTACATAATATTATGCCTATTATATGTTGTGTGTTAAGGGGAAATGCGTGCTCCCCACATTTCCACTCAAATCTCCAGGAGGAAAAAGTACAGGAAAAATACTTTGTTTCTCTCCACCCCTTTAACCCTCTCCTCAGCCAAGGAAGGAGTGTTTTAGGCTGGTGAACTTGGGAAGAGGACCTAATCAGTTCAGTATCTCCAAGTCCATCATCTTTTGTGGTTCTTCCTTCTCTTGAAGAGGGGCATTCTAGTCAGCCCTCTACCACATGGTAAGCACAGGTGGCAACTGCACCCTTGTATGGGAAGACCTGTTTTGTCTCCAACTGGTGCCCAACCAATGGTGGGTAAGCCTAATTCAGGGGTTAAATAGGAGAAGGTCCACTGAAGTCAGGTATCTAGGTCTTGTCTTCCAACACCATTTTTATTAGTACTTATACTGTGTTTGTTTCTCAACTAGTTCCAAAGTAGAAAAGAAAAAGAATGTTACTTTTTGCCCTCCTAAGCAAAATTTGCAGGATACACTCAACAACTTATAAATGGTAATGTTTTGTTTTTTTACTTTAGAATATTCTATCTTCTATATGTCAGTCTCCATCATGTGGCCTCTACGATCACACATACTCTGCTCAGAGTTCATTCCACTCACCCTATTATATCTGGTTATTTACATAACCATGATGCAATAGCACATGTGGCATAAATACTCTTTAACATACTGAATATAAATGAGAGGGCTTTAAATTCCCAGCCTTGTAAAAACATAGATAACTTTCCTATCTATGGTTGTTAATGACTATATCTACCTGTGAACCCTCCTATGCCATGTTTGATACCATGCGACATTCCATTCTATAGGCAACTATACCATAGATGAGTAACTGACCCTCAAACACCTAACCCATTGGTGACCAGTGACCTATGAAATAGAACAGGTTTTAACAGGTTCTTTTTTGTTGTTGTTATTATTTATTTTTGAGAGAGAGAGAGAGAGAGAGAGAAACAGCGTGAGCAGGGCAGGGTAAGAGAGGGAGAGAGACACAGAATCCGAAGACAGGCTCCAGGCTCTGCGCTGTCAGCACAAAGCCTGAGGCGGGGCTCAAAACCCACCAACTGTGAGATCATGACCTGAGCCAAAGTCAGATGCTTAACTGACTGGGCCACCCAGGTGCTTTTCTAACAGAAATGTGAACACATAGACTGCTTCTGGGTAAAGAAGGCAGAATGAACACAAATATGTGTCACAAAATTCCAAAACAAAAGCAGAGCAATGTTGTTTTTTTTCAAATGGGATTTATCTTCAGAGGTGATGAGAACAAGCGAGTAAGAATTATCAATCAAATTTCTGGACTTACAGAAGACATGATTGAGAACACTGAAATATAAAAACAGTTGGGGGCGGGGCAGGTGGAGAGAAAACAACTAGAAGCAGGAAAACTACCCCACCCATCTAAAGACTTATGGACAGTTGAGATGAACGGTTACTCTCTGAAAGAGGGGGTAAAACACTTCTGAAAATAGGAACATTAGTTAAAAATTTTTACATGGAGAATTAGACCTTTCTCTCCTCCAGTGTAGCTAACCAACTACTTTTTCTCCCAAATGGTAGAAGCCTGACAGATGAATCTGCAAAGGCTGATCCAGAGAGCCTGTGGACTTTGGAGCACCAGGTGTACTGAGGGAAAGTGAAAGGCTCCATACCAAATGAGAAAGGGTAAGCAACAGGCTATGTGTTGAATCATGAAATGTGCCAGCACTGCCATCTCACCTCACCATCTCCACTCTCCAACTCAGCTATAAAAACAAAAACAGGGACGCCTGGGTGCCTTAGTTGGGTGAGTGTCTGACTCTTGATTTTGGTTCAGGTCATGATCCCAGGGTTGTGGGATAGAGGCTCATGTTGGACTCTGTGCTGAGTGTAGAGCCTGCTTGGGATTTTCCCACTCCCCCATGCCCGTTCCTTTTCCCTGGTTATACACTCTCTTGCTTTAAAAGAAAAAACAAAACAAAAAGCTCCCCCCAAAAATGTCAGCCAGCCACCAGATAAATGATCTTACTCCAATATAAATGGATAGTCAAGTAATCCAGATATTTAAGAAGAGACAGCAAAACAAATATAATGGAGTAAGAAACTCAGAGGAAACAAAGACAATGAAGAGAAGAAAAAAAGAACCCTTACAGAAATATTACTGCATCCACAAAATGAGAACAGAAACAGGACACCATACAAAAGGAACACTTAGAGAACAGAAAATTAAAATTTTAAACTATAATAGCAAAAATAAATAACATCAGAATTCTCAACAATGCTGGATGTTAAAGACAACAGTGTTCAAAATTCCTATGTGTTCAAGAGGCAAACCCTAGTACCTAAAAAGCCTCTACCCAAACTATCAATCAAGTATGAGGCTAGAATAAAAATAATTTCAGACATCCAAGAACCCCAAAAATTCACCTTCCAAAAACCCTTTCTCAGAAAGCCACTGGAAAGTGTACTCCATTAGAATGGAGTAAATCTAAACATAAAAAAAGTATGGAATCCAGGAAAGAGAAAAGCAAACACATGAGAGAAGCAAAGAAATTCCCAAGATGATAATGACGGGTGACATAATCATGTAGTAAGCCTAAGAGCAACCAATCTAGAATAAAACAGCAAAAATAATGGTTCCAGGAAAAAAAAATGTCCTTAAAAAAAAAACTAACAGATTATTCAACTGTTAGAACATATTAAAGGAGGAGCGCCTGGGTGGCTCAGTCAGTTAAGCATCCGACTTTGGCTCAGGTCATGATCTAACAGTCATGGGTTCGAGTCCCGCGTCGGGCTCTGTGCTGACAGCTGAGAGCCTGGAGCCTGCTTTAGATTCTGTCTCCCTCTCTCTCTACCCCTCCCCTGCTAACTCTGTCTCTCAAAATAAAATAAAGACATAAAAAAAGAAAAAAGAAAAGGACATATTAGAGGAGTTATACTTCCAAGGGAGAATTTGCATTGAATTAGTGAAAGGCACAAAGAAAAAGAAATAAACCAATAAGTGGTCTCCAGTGAAAATAAAAACCTAAGCAAGAAAGTAAATGTAATCACTGTTAAGTACTTGTTTCAGTTGTTGACATTTGCAGAATAATGCTGTATACACTGAATACTGATTTAATAATATAATTATAGCCAGGAAAAAAAAGGGCCAGGGAAAGTGTGCTGAGTAGAAAAGTGAAGAGAAGAAAATTTTAAATAGAGGAGAGAATATATCTTTCTAAAAAGCAGCTATCTCGGGACACCTGGGTGGTTCAGTTATGACTTCAGCTCAGGTCATGATCTCGTGTTCATGGGTTCGAGCCCCACATTTGGCTCAGAGTTTGGAGCCTGTTTTGGACTCTGTGTCTCCCTTTCTCTCTGCCCCTCTTCTTCTTACACTCTCTCAAAAAATAAAATAAAATGTTAAAAATAATTTTTTTAAAAAGGTGGACATATTTTTTTAAAAAAAAGTAGCTCTCTCTCAGAATGGGGAAAAGGCTGCTCTTATAAGGGAAAGAAAATCTCAACTAAGCCTAATGATAAGTATATTAATAGGATAAAAACATGTGGTTTAAGAAACCTAACCCCCCCCCCCCAAAAAAACCCACAGAGACAAGAAGAGTGTTACTGATGGGAGCAAAGAGGAGAAAAGGTACCATTTACAATGTGAGCCATGGAAGACCAAAGCTGTAGGTAGTAGGTAACAGAAGTGAGAAGGAAAAAAGGAAAAGAATTCCAGTTCTAATTTACAAGCATTAAGAATCCTTACAAATGGCACCCGGGTGACTCAGTTGGTTAAGTGTCTGACTCTTGATTTCAGCTCAGGTCATATCTCATGGTTTTTTAGTTTGAGCCCGGTATCAGCTTCTTGGGATTTTCTTTCTCCCTCTCTGTCTCTTTTCAACTCACGATCTCACTCTCTCTCTCTCAAAATAAACAAACATTAAAAATTTACTTAAGAATCCTTATACTAATTCCCATTTTGCTTTAGTTATCTGAATCATAATCACTAACCTTACAATCAAAAGTGTCTATTTAATACACTTAACCCTTTTTAAAAAAGATTTCCACAAGGGTCAGTACAGTTTATTTTGAGGTTTTAGGTTTTAAATAGAACTTAATTTTTCCTTTGATTTGTCATCCTAAACAATTCCAGTTAGTTTTCAGTAGCTTAATAAAACCCAAATTCTGCTGTTGCTTGTAAGCACTGTGAATTATAATTACTTGCAGCAGTGGTTACCGCTGATGCAATTCCTATTATCTCTAAATAAATGCTTCATATATGTTTTCTCTAATGTTGACCAAACACAGGAGGGTATGGTATTATATCTTCACTGCAAAGTAAAATTGAGATTTTAGAGGTGTTTCAATTAGTCTGCATCTTGTCACATAGAATTTGAACCCAAGTATGGTGGATTCAGAAGTACATACTATTTACCCTTTACCACAACTTGCCTAGAAGGAGTACATTTATATGTGCTCCCTAGTCTGTGGGTTGTTCTTATGATTCTTTTCTTGAACAGCTGCTGTCCACATAGAGCTCACTTGGGATCCCTGTCCCCCTCTCTTTTGCCCCACCCCTGCTCACATTCTCAAAATAAAATCTTGGAACAAAATCCCTAAGAATAAAAATTAAATGGAACACACAAAGCCAACTGTCATCTGGGTTCTATTACAAGTATCTTTAAAATATAGTAAAGTAATATTTCTAGTGGGAAATACTCTTAAGACAAAAGCAAAAATGAACCAACAAACAAACCAAAAAAACTTCAAACTCTTTTTGATAATTATATTATTGGTACAACATGTTGGGATTATTATTGAGACTATTATGGTGTAAGGTGGGATAAAACAAGGTAATTATGGACACTCTTGAGAACTGATAGATGTGAAAGTTTTAAGTCTGTAAAATTAAAACCAGGTAGTCTTGATTTAAGTAAGAAATATGAGTAAAAATTCATCATGTATTTTATCTTTCAAATTATAAAAGTATGTATTTCCCTATGAGGTCCACTAAAAAGTCTTAGAGACACTGGCCAACCCAGAAGCAATGTTCACTGTAGTCTCCAAATAGGATTTGCCACTAAAAGAAACATAAATACCCCAGAGAAATGGATGCTTTCAATCTGAGCCAGGAAATACACAAGGTGAGCCTATAACATTTTAGTTTTCTTGCTTTCAGGTATGGTAGAGCCATTTCAAAAGGACTTAAGAAGCTAACCTAAATGTTTTTCCTTATGGGTCAGAAATGGATGAATATGAGTATCAGTAAGGACAATAATGTAATGAATTAAATCATAATAAAAATATGTGTAAGTTCATGATCCATAATGACTCTAATAAGAGTAAATACCTCAGAGTCACTTTCAGAAGGTACTAAGAAACCAACTTCCGTCAGAAAGTTCAGAATTTTTGGTTCTCTCTCCTTTTGTTTTTAGAATCCAGAGAATGATTCCCCACCCCCAGCTCCCAGCTCATGCACAGAGTTGGACATACAGTGGAGTCCCATATAGGCTGGAGGCACTATGAGGGGTTAAGAGTGGTGAGGTGCCCCATCAGTCCCTGGACTTCAGTGTGAAGTGACTCCTTCCAGGATAGGGGGGAAGGAGGTGGCATTCCAGAGGCAACAAAGCAGGGAGGAAACCTGGAATGTGATTTTCTTCATTGTTTGAGCCCCTTGCAACAAGCAAAGACTGGCCACATATCTGACTCTGGCCTTTCCTTGTACCTGCAAGTGATGTGGACAAGTCGTTCTGCTGTGGAAGCCCAAGCCAGGGCCTGGGAACTGCTTTATCCCAGAATATTTATGAGCACAGGGCCTATGCCAGACACTGTTTTTCCTAAATGACTCTGACTGTGGAGGGAGATGATCATTTTGGTGCCTCTGAAGACCAACTACAGTCTATTTTTGCTTTTCTTTTTTCTTTTTTTCCATATTGTGTAATTTTATGTGAAATGTTCAAAAAAGACATACAGAAAGATTAGTGTTTGCATAGGGCTGGGGGTAGGAAAAGGAAGTGAATGTCAATGGGCATGAGCTTTCTTTTTAGGGTGATGAAAATTACAATTACAAGAGGAGGGAGGAGTTGGGGAGGCAGGAAATCAGGATGCAATGAGCCAGGTTAGCAATAAAGTAAGAAACTGTGATCTAGATTCGCAGAAAGAGGATGAAGAGATATAGTTTCCAGTCTGGCCAATCACAGTGAAATAGCATCATCAGAAAACTTCACAAGTGAGTGTGCTCTGCCTTTTGAAAATAAATCTAGGCGTTCTGTTCCACTCCATTTATATAATTTGTCAGTTTATTTGTGAGCTCAGGTCAATTCACAAAAAGACTTGTGTAACAAAAGACTTGTGCCCACTTGAAAGGCGAAAGATTTATGCGATCTGAAGAGAAACCATAGTATGACTTGTGCCCACTTGAAAAAGGAATAGTTATTAGAGATCTAGGCCAGTGAATTCCTGTGTTTACTTCTTTTAACACCCTTATCAGGATATCATCTATATACTATATGATTCACATGTCTTTAAGTGAATATTGAATGTACTTATAAAACATTTACTGTATCATATCACCACTATACCACATCAGCCTAATTGTAACGTCTCTCCTTCTGTGACGTTGGCAACCATTAACGGTCACCGCCTTGATCCATTAATGCCTTAGGGGTTGCAAACTAGTGATAGTCTATTATTCCTTCTTGTTTGGTTTTAGCTGGAATACTTCTATAAAGAGAAACATTCCCTCTTCAACCACTTAAGAGATACTGAGATACAGTTCATTAGAAAAAGCCAAGATAAATGCTCAATTCCCAATTATATTAAGAAAATGCTGTTTTTTAAAATTCTCAGATGAAATGACATTAAACTGGCTATATAAAATCATGGGGTAGAGAGAAATGGTGTAGAGGAACAATATTACAATGTTCAGCGATGAGTTCAAGGCAGTTTACTGTATGACTTTTTCTACCCTTATTCATCTTTTTTAAGCTTATTTATTTTGAGAGTGGGGGAGGGAGAGGGAGAGGGAGGGAGGGGGGAGCAGGCTGCGTAAGAGCAGAGGAGGGTCAGAGACCGAGAGAATCCCAAACAGGCTCCTGACAGATGCAGGGCTCAAACTCACAAACTGTGAGATCATGATCTGAGCTGATATACCAAGAGTCACCAAACGAGCCACCCAGATGCCCCTACTCTTTCTATTTTTGAAGATGTTGAAAACTTTTCCATAATAAAATCTTCTTAAAAGATAAACATCTAGGAATGCCTCAGTTAGTTAAAGTGTCCAACTTTGGCTCAGGTCATGATCTCACAGTTCATGAGTTCATGAGTTCAAGTCCTGCATCTGTCAGGAGCCTGTTTAGGATTCTCTCGGTCTCTGACCCTCCTCTGCTTCAGATTCTGTCCCTCTCTCTGCTTCTCCCCCACTCAAACTCTGTTTCCCTCTCTCAAAAGTAAACATTAAAAAAATAAATAAATAGAAGAGAAATATCTAAAATATATAGAATCTCTAAAAAAGGATCAGTAAATGACCCAAAATAAAGGTCCCAAAGATACGAAGAGGCAATTCACATAGCAAAATGCTTAACATCACTGTAATTGGGAAAAGGCAAATTTATATCACAAATACCACTTCCTATCCATCAGACTGAAAAAAATTATAAAAGCTTAAAAGCAAGTGTTGGTAAAATTATGAAAAATAAGAGCTCTTTACACACGTCTTGTAAAAATATAAACTGGTATAACCAGTTTGAAGAGCAATTTTGCAATACCTAGTAAAGTTAAATATGTATATTCTGTAAGACCCAGCATTTCCACTTTATAGGTCTATATCCCACAGATGTACTCATAAATGTGGACAAAACATGTACAAGACCATTCATTACTGCATTACTCACAAGACCAAAAAATTAGAGAAAAAACTAAATGTTCATCAAAAGAACACAGAAATGGATATATTTATAAAATGAAAACTTATGTTGACACAAAACATGCATATGAATGTTCATAAGCAACTTTATTCATAATAGCCAAAAACTGGAAAACAATCCAAATATTCTTCATCGGGAGAAGGGTTAAACAAACTGTGGAACATCCACACTATGGAATCATATTCAGCAATACACAGGATCAAACTAAGGATACATGCAACACCTTGGATAAATCTCAAGGGAATTATGACTGCTGAATGGAAAAAAGCAGCCAATTCTGAAGGGTTAAGTACTACAGATTCCATTTATATAACATTCTTGAAATGAAAAAATTACAGACATGGGAAACAGATTAGTAGCAATAAAACTAGGCCAATAAATGCACCCATCTCCTACCTAAGATTCTTGTCAGGATACAAAGAAATAATTTGTGCATATCATAGGGCCCAGTACAGAGGAAAAGTGCTCAATAAATGTAGGCTATTATTATTACTCAACTCGATTCGGAGACAGATCAAGACCATCCTGTGATTTAGCAGAAGTGATATTAAAGTACAGTACAACTTTATAGGTAGGTCTTTTTAGTATTAATTCCCTTAATAATCAGGGTATATAGAAATCAGGGTTTTTAGTTTAAATTCTTTAAAGCAGTCCCAATTATGAATAACTGAAAATGGTAATAGTTTATTGCAAAAAAGGGTATTCTTTTCTATTTCTCTGAAGACTTAAGACCTCCCATGTAAGAGCTGCTACATCTGTTTCTCTGGCTTATTTCCTTATCACTGATTTGTACCCAATGTATTAAAGTCACAAATGCTTTGAAAGAATCTGAAAAACTTTTCAGATTAATCCACAGCTTAACCTTGTATCCAGTCATGATTATACTTGGAAATAACTTTTTTTTTCTATTGTTCTCTAAGTCTGGACATGTGAAATTTTAACTTAAAGCAAAAAAGAAATAAATACCCAAGGGTGGGCAGGCTTGTTTAATGACTGACAATTATGTCACAAATGATTTCTTCTCCTATATGTTTTACCTATCAGAGGAGAAAAAAGTAATTTTAGGTTAGCTACCAGTGGATTTTAAATAGCATTTTAGTTAAAATAGTTAAATCAAGGAATGGCGAACTATGGCCTACAAGGAAATCTGGCCAGCAGTTTGTTTTCGGTAAGGCAGTGAATATGTAAAAAGAATTTTACATTTTTATAGAGTAACTAAAACAAACTGTTTTAAAGAGGAGAAGAAAAAAGAAGTAAAATATGTGGCAGAGATATATGTGGTACTCAAAGCCCAAAACGTTTACAATCTAGCCCTTTACAAAAAAAAAACTTGCTAACCATGGTCTAGATTAGTAAAGAAGAATGAACTGCTTCTGAAATACTGGGGTATGAAAAATAAGCAAAGATTTACTAGAGAAGTAGTTTTCACAATTTTACTTTGGAATACAGTTTCTTCTCTCTTGGCTCTCTCTCAGGCTCATCTCCCATGAACAAACAAAACAGTCAATATGGCAAGTTACTAGGAGATACTCCCTGAAATACTCTTAGGGAATGTGAACTAACAGCAAGAAACCTGTTGTTGTTTAAACAATGAAATCATCCTTAAGGACTATGTAGCTCTGAAAAGTTGAGGTCTGAATTTGGCCAGAACTTATTTCTAGGCCCTTGAAGTTACCTGTTTCTTTTTATGAACTGAAAAAAATCAGCAAGAGCTAGTCACTAATATGCAGAATGGACCACTATAATTTGACTAATATTATGAAAAAGTATAGACAATTCTGCTATAACATGAATCCATTAAGAAAATCCTTTATATGTAAAATTGTACACCAAAAATAACAGACTTACAGAAAACACCAAACAACTGTTACTGTTACATTAGCATATAAGCTGCTCATAGTGGCTGGCTACTACCTCAACGGATCCGAAAAACGCATGAAAATAATAGAATGGGATTGCTGACTTGTGGGTGCTGGGACATTACAGATTGGAATGGGTCTCTGCACTGCGGCTCCAAAAAGAAATGGAACCTGCCACTAGCTAAGAGCTGAGCAAGGCTGGGTACACCTCTCTTGGAAAGGAAGCCTAGGTGGCAGACACTCTATTTTAATTTTGTTAATATGGAGTTTGAAAGGGCTCTTGCATGTAAAGCAGCCAAGCTAAAGCCTTTGTGCCTCCTTGTTGAAGATTTTTAATTTTTTTTTTTTAGTTTATTTATTTTGAGAGAGAGAAAGCAAAGGAGGAGCAGAGAGATAGGGAGATAGAGGATCCAAAGTGGGCTCTGCGCTAACAGCAGAGCGCCTGATGCAGGACTTGAACCCTGGAGCCACAAGATCATGACCTGAGCTGAAGTCTGTCGCTTAAGTGACTGAGCTCCCCAGCTACCCCTGACGATTTTTAATTCTTTTCTCACTCCTCCAGTCCCCTGTGGCAAGGAAAAATTGCAAAAGAATCAGGACACCTTCCATGTAATATTGGCATCATTCCCTACTACCGCCTCACAGTGAACAATCACTATTGTTGAGCTAATTGGCATTAGAGAAACATGTGCAGCATAAGAAACTGTACAATAAAACTGTGTTTCTGAGGACAAAAGTAATAATTTTATCTGAATCACCTGTCCTGATATTATTTTTCTTATAAGATTCTAAATAATACAAATTCTCTATGCCACAGCTCTTTTTGTAAATAAGTGAGATAACTGAATAGAGAAACGTGCATGAAATATTTCACAAGCACTCATCTATATAATTATTTAGACATCTATGCTATTATCCATGTCCAATTTGTACTCAAAGAATTTTCGGGGTGGGGAGTTTATAAAAAAAATTGATTTTATTTTTTAATGTGGTAAAATACACAACATAAATTTATCACCTTAACTATTTTTTAATGTTTTATTTATTTCTGAGAGAGAGAGAGCGAGCGAGAGAGCGTGCCTAGGTGAGGGGTAGAGGGAGACACAAATCTGAAGCAGGCTCCAGGCTCTGAGCTGTCCACACAGAGCCTGATGTGGGGCTTGAATTCCTGAACCACGAGATTATGACCTGAGCCAAAGTCAGACACTTAACCAACTGAGCCACCTAGGCACCCCTCATCTTAAACATTTTTACATGTAACAGCCTGCTGGTATTAAGTATATTCACACTACCATACAACCATCACCACCACCCATCACCAGAAGGACCCAAAGGATTTATTCCGTAATTTCCTACTAACATTCCTTGTTATGCTACTAAAAACAAGGAGATAATTAGTATTATCTAGAAATAATACCTATCTCTTATGTGTATCACAGGAACTGTTTCCAGAATGAATCAAATAAAACCTAGAAAATTCCTGGCCTAGCACCAATTCTATTTATTAAGTGCTTACTTAATGGATCAGGTAGAGAGATAAGAACAGTAGATGAAGATATGTATCCCTGTCCTAGAGGCTTCCAAGTCCCTCATTCTAAGTATGATAGTATTGACTTTTACTTGCAAACACTCTTGGATAGGAAAGAACTTTATATCCATCATGGTTTTCCTCAAAAACACACTGTACCTTATGGTCACTGGGGTTAGAACACCGTTTGTTCATAGTCCAACAAATTGTTACCCTATATCCTTTGAATTACTTGATCATACCCAGTTTAAGTTTTTTCTATCCTCTGATTCGGAGGAGTAGTTTAGTTATATGTCACCCTTCTTTTGGTTATTTGCAATAAAGAGGTAAATTTAGGCACACACTTCTGAATTTTAGTTCTTTGGAAGGGACTTACACCACTGCTGGATACTGTGTGCAACTGATGAAGATGATGTAATATCCCTTTCAAAGGATCAAACCCCTAAAACAATTTTGTCAATGTCCCTCTTGTTTTTCCTTTTCTAACAGGTCCCATGCAGTATGGCCCCAGCAAAAAAAAAAACAAAGAAAGCCATTTCGCTATCAAAAAGAGAGTTGACCAGAGAATACACTCTCATTATTCACAAACATAACCACAGAACATGCACTCCACATACTAAGAGATTAAAAGAACTAAAAACTCACCATGAAGGAGATGGAATTACCAGCTGTGTACACTGCTAACAGGTTCAACAAAGCTGTCTGCTTTGAAGAAACAGGAATGTACCCTACCATATTTGAGTATGTTTGTTCAGAAAATATTACTAAAGATTTGCCAAAGAAGCTCTATACATTGGTCACCTATGTACATAGCCTCTTTTAAAAACTCGCAGAGGGGCACAGGACAGCAGTGTACCGCAGGGGGGCTGTGCATTCTTCTTTCCATCCAGAGTACAGGAGTAATGAGCAAACTGGGGTTATCTGTGCGGTCTACGATGCATTTAGTTATAAACTACTCTGCCCCAAGACCCAAGAGAAACTGCACTGTGCTCATCAACAACACACAAAATCTAGCAATGGCACAATCCTCACTTGCACTGGTCCCTGAACCACAGGGGCAATGCTGACTCCTGAATAAGACATTTTAAACAGCATAAAAACAAACAAACAAACAAATAAACAAACAAACGATATGATTAAGAATAAAAACTGCTGGGGTGCCTGGGTGGCTCAGTCAGGTTAGTGTCTGACTACTCTTGATTTCAGCTTAGGTCATGATCTTCTGATTGGTGAGTCTGAGACCCTGTTTGATGCTTGGGATTCTCTCTCTCCCTCTCCCTCTGCCACCCTTTTCAAAAATAAATTAAATAAACATAAAAAAAATTTAAGAACAAAGATTTCTGAAGAAGTTCCTCCTTCAGGGCAGAAAAACTTTCTTGAGGCCATCATGTTTGAGGGTCCGGCCAGTGTGGCCAACTGGCTAAGTTGATAGCTATGTTCTGGAAAGGAAGAAATTGGGCATTCCATCTATAGAAGACCAAAGGCCAGGAGAGGAAGAGGAAGACCTCCTCCCTCTCATCTTCGCTGCAATAAAGTAGTCTATTAAGAAAAAGTAATCTAACAAAAACCCAAGATAGTTAATGTGATTAAGAACTAATTATTTAAAACAATCATGAAGTTATAAAACAAGGTGGGGGTGGAGGTGAGGGAAGGCTGTAAAACCCAGGTTGCATACTTCCAGTGAAGAGGCAGACAGATTTATTACTTGACAGTTGTTTCCAACTTTAAGTCACTATCTGTCTTAAATACTTTCTTCCCTCACACCTCTAACAGTCACCTTAACTTTGAAATTAAAAAAAGTTTCTGTCTAAAAATTCACTCATCCACACACGTATTCTAATTTGATACAGCAACAAACTAAGCAAAGCTCAGATTTAAAACAGTTTTACAAATGGATAAAGTGATATAACTGAGAATAGCAATTCCGGATTTAAATTTTTTTTAACATCAAATTTACTCCTTTTTTATTAAGAAACATTTTTAATCTAAAGTTGCTTGTGTTCTAAGACAGGCATCAAAGAAAATAAAGAGACTGTAAACACTAAAGGTAGTGAAGATGGAGACACTATTCACTACTATCCTTTCAGAGTCCTTTCCTTATAAACTGATTTTTCTCAGAACTGAACATGTACTACTGAGGGTCTATAATTTGCTAGGTACTAACAATAGAAAGGAAGACTAAGGATGCCCAGATTAAATGCTTCCTGAGACTTAATTTTTTTCATCCTATGCGCAATTTGTCAAGAAGAAAAAACTGGAATAAACAAAGATGTGCTGGGAGTTCTATACTCCAATTAGCTTTACCCAAATTATATAGCAGTTACTCTTTTCTAGTAAACAGAGGTAAAAGTCTTAAAAATTAACAGTTCCTAAGGACAGTTATAGATCAGAACCCAGCTGTTCAATTAATCACATAATTCCTTTCCCCCATGTTGGTGGAAAAACAGCAGGTGTGGGAGAAAATTACATAACTAAATATGGTTATTCAAGCAATATTTTAATAAAGTAAAAATCTTCACGTCATAAAATAAAATCTGGATAGTTTTCATTTTTAGAAAGTTTTTTCTTATTTCTGAAATCTATTTTGAATTTTCTCCCTCTTTCAAATCTTCTTCTTTCCTCTTTCCTATTACCTTTTTCTCTTTCTAATACACTAGTGGCAGACTCATATTAAAAAAAAAATACAAAACAAAAGAAGTAAAGATCAGATATCAGCTAATTTACAGGTTAACACAAATAAAAGTCTACATAATTTAGAGCTGGAAACACCTTATCTTACAGATCAGCAAATTATGAGAGGTTAATAAACTTGGTGAGTTGAGCACAGGTTTCAAGGTTTTAATCCACAGAGCTCAGAACTCCCCCCATTACACTACAGACATGAAATTAAACCCTTCTAATCATAACAGCAGTAATGAAAAACTCTTTGAATTTCAAAGGGAGCAAAAATATAGACAAATCAAAAGACTGTTTTTGTTCCACTTTGGACTTAAATGTTTAAGCTTATAAATGATATTTAATAAGCAAAGATAATGCATATAAAACCAGCTGTTGTGAACCAAATGTACTAGTTACTCAAGGATTTGTTAAAAGAACAAACATTAAAAATTAAAAAGAGAACAAACTCTAATAGAGTTTTTTACTTAAAGTTATTTCAAATCAAGAACCCTTCCAACATTTTCCTATGAATTATCAATGGTAATATTTTAATGTAAAAGGAAGCAACATTCATTTGTATAAAGTAA
Source organism: Suricata suricatta (assembly GCF_006229205.1). Classification (NCBI taxonomy): domain Eukaryota; kingdom Metazoa; phylum Chordata; class Mammalia; order Carnivora; family Herpestidae; genus Suricata; species Suricata suricatta. The sequence goes on from NC_043702.1 coordinate 78,570,713, forward strand.
GCCCTTACTTTTATGCATCTTTAAACTTCCTAAGTGTCTAATTTCTGGAAATTATCTGCCAATATCCAAGCCCTTTAATTCAGGCAACAAAGTAAGACCAAGGTACAACTGTACCTTGTTTGCCAAGGCTCTTCGTTGAAAGTATTAACAACACCACTTAAAACACCGTTTACTTATAAACTCATTGGTGTATCTCTTCTTCCAACTCTGCATTTCCTTTCTATACAACTTTCTAAAATTGTTTACTGATCCAATGAACCTGGTAACAACTAATACTAACTGCACTTCAAGTACAACATGTATGACAGGCTCCCTTCTAAACTGCAATAGGTATCAAGGCCTTATGCAGCCCTGGCAGAGAAGAGCAGGAATATAGACAGGAAATATGCTTAACTATAAGAGAGATAGAAATGATCAATAATGAGTCTGGATGGAGGGCTCTATGATCAAATCCACCTTCATATAGCAGAAAAAGATTCAGAACTATATAGCCATAGAAGTTGTATGCACATATATAAAATGTATATTATTTTTTTTAAAAGCAGAGTTGAATAGTTTCACAAGTCTCACATCAGCAATGCCATCGTATACCTACCTAAATCTCAGTTAAATAGAACCTAGTGTACATTAAAGTGGGCTCTGACTAGGTAGACCTATGAACTAGGAAGCAGTTCAAATAAAACATCTTCCTGGGATCCCATACGTAACTTCTTAAACCCTAAGAAGGTCCAAGGATCTGATAAACACTCAAAAGTCTGTCCTTTACATGAGTATCATCCAAACCTTTAAACCAGTGTTTCTCAAACTTTAACATTCACCAGGATTATATGGATGGCTTGTAAAACAGACTGTTAAGCTGTTCTAACCATCAGTTCTAACTCAGCAGACCTAGAGGAAGGTTTACTATTTTGCATTCTTAACAAGTTCCCAAGTGATGATGAGCAACATTATGAAAAACTCTGATCTAAACCTAAATCTTTGCTCTTAAAGATCATAAACTTTACTTATGCCTAATTTGAAATACGCTGTATTTTTAAAATTTGTAAATTTTTAAGGTCCTCAGACTTCAAGTAACTTTCAAAGACAGATGATGACAGCTTAGTGTATCTTCAAGTTCAGAAGCAACATCTCTGCCTCGGCTTGGAGCTCTCCAAGGTTCTAAGAGCCAGCAGTTTTCAATAGAGCACAAGAGATCATGAGTGCAGATATAGCCAGAACTCTTGACTAAGTCTCCAAGACTTCCTACAATAGTAAGACTCAGCTAGAGACTTTACTTACATTCCTTACCCAATGTACAAATATAGCGAAGTGCAGAAGAGTCCAAGACCACTTCTACAAGATCACATGCTGATCCAAGTCTCTCTACTGACACACAAAAACAAACACACAAAGCCGCATCCCAGGTTTATACTATCATCAGGATTATTGTTAGTCCTTTTGCTGACTAGCCAACTAACTATATCCCTCTCCCTCTCCGAAGAATTCACATTTAAATAAATAACAAGTATTAATAGTCAAAACTAGTAGCAAATATGACAACTATGGGAACTGCAAACTATGAGAATCAGAAAGTGGATTCTTTGAGACTTTTGGGGGGAGATTTTCATCATTAGAGAGCGAGTACAGCCTAATGATGTCAGACAGGACCTAACAGATATAACAATGATTTAAAAATAAAATCTCTTAGTCTTCTTTCTTTTCCTTTAGACTACTCCTCTCTAGTTTTCTAACAACTCAGTAGGCAACTGGGTAAAGGACAGTAACAATTCAGAAGATAAAAATGCTAATGGCTCCTTTAAAAGAAAGACATTCAACTTCATTCATAGTAAGAAATCCAAATTAAAATTATACTAAGAGAAACTACAGTCTGGATTGTGGTCAATAATGACGTTCCAATATTGGTCTCTTAGGTTTGACACCAGGTGCCACAGTAATGCATCATGATAATATTAGAAGAAACTGAAACTGGATGAGAAGTATAAAAAAACCCCTACCTTTGCAACTCTTCTATAAATCTAAAATTTTTCCTAAAGATTAATTTATTTAAAAGAATAATGCACTGAGGTATATCATCTCTCACCTATCAGACTTGGAAAAAGATTTAAAAATCCGAAGGCAGTCTTTTGACCAGGCTATGATGAAACAGCACTATAATGCATTGCTAGTGGAAGTGTAAAATTGTAGAACTCCTATACAGAGCAATTTGGCAAGTTCTGGAAGAAGAAATATATATAATCATACCTTTATGAAATTCTGTATGTTCATAGTTATTCACAGAAGCACTATTTGTAATAACAAAAGACTGGAAACAATCCAAGTTCTCTTCTGTAGGAAATTGGATAATAATCTGGCACAACCAAACACGAAGAACTACCATGCAGCAGAACACAAATGAGGACACATTCTACATGTTGATATGGGATAATTTCCAGACTACAGTCTTGTGGCGGGGGGGGGGAGCAAGGCCAAAAAGTATATATAAGTATGTTAACGTTTGTGTAAAAGGGATATAAAAATATAAATACTTATGTGATTGAATTTGCATAACAAACCCCTAAAGGAACACAAAGCCTAAAAAAGTGGTTCCTTATAAGGGGAGGGTGACTGGAGGCCGTTTTTCATATACTTTTTATTTTGAAATCACCTAAATGCATTACCTATTAAAAATATAATCATCTTACTTTGTGAAAACAATTTTGCATTAAAAAAAATATTCTGAGTCCGTGATCTCTGTGTACCACTACCTGAGATTCTCCTCTACTTTATGTTCAGCTCTCATCTCTTTCTCATTTACTCTCAATGAGTCATTGAACAAATACAGAATGAGAGCAAGCGCCTCACTTAGACATCTGGATGCAGGCAGTATCTTAGCTTAACCAGCAAAAATTAATTCTACAATTACATGTGCAAAAATATACAAGCTATTAATAACTAGTAGTGCAATTAATAAAGTCAAAGAAAAACAATGTATCTCCATAGCCCACTAAACAGTCAGAAACATGAGAAATTAAATACCAGTATTCTTATAGATTTATTACTAGCAAAGCAGTGAATGGGCCCAAGGAAATAAACTTAGTACAGACATCATAAAGTTTTGAAATAAAAATCCTAAAAGATCTGAAAAATTCCAAACATGTAAAACATAAATTGGAGGGCAATGAATATTTCCTTTACTTGAGAGATTCTTTGCTAAAGAAGATTTCACCAAATGTTCTTTTTCAAAAACCAGCCCTACTAGAGATACATCTTATTCAAAAACACACATTTCAGGAGAGCCTGGGTGACTCAGTCAGTTAAGCTTCTGACTCCTGGTTTCAGCCCAGGTCATGGTCTCGCAGTTTATGAGTTTAAGCCCCTCATCAGGCTCTGTGCTGACAGTGCAGAGCATGCTTGGGATTCTCTCTCTCTCTCTCTCTCTCTCTCTCTCTCCCTCCCTCCCCTGCTTGCATTGTTTTTGTCTCTCCCAAAATAAATAAATAAATTTTAAAAATTCTATACATTTCAGATTTCAAAACATATTACAAAGCTACAATAATCAAATCAGTATTTAGGCATAAAGACAGACATGCAGACCAACAGGAGCAGAGAACCACAAATAAACCCTCACAGAGATGATCAAAAAGGTGTTAAAACTACACAATGGAGAAAGGAGAGTCTCTTCAACAAATGGTGCTGGGAAAACGGGAAGTCCATATACAAAAAATATTAAGACAAACCACCTTCTTACATTATGTACAAATATTAAGTCAAATAAATTATAAACCTAACACTTGTAACTATAAAACTCTTAGAATAAAATAAACAGGAAAAGCTTCACGATACTTGGGTTTAGTTATGATTTCTTTCACATGATACCAAAAGCACAAGCAGCAAAAACAAATGGGACTGCATCAAACTTAAAAACTTTGCAAAGCACAGTTAACAATCAGGAGAGTGAAAACGCAACCCATGGAATGGGAGAAAATACTTTCAAACCATATATCTGATAAGGAGTTAATATACAGAATACATTAAGAACTCCTAAACAACAAAAAACCATCCCAATTTCAAAAATGCAAAGGACCTGAAGGGACACTTCTCCAAAGAAGATATACAAATAGCCAACAAGCATATGAAAAGAAGTTCAACATCACTAGCCACTAGGGAATTACAAATCAAAACCGCATCACCATCATTAAGACTGCCACTATAAAACAAACAACCAAACAAAAATTACATTTGGTGTGAATGTGCAGACACTGGAACCTTGTGCACTGTTGGTAGGGTGGTAAGATAATGTAGCTACTATGTAAAACAGTCCTCAAAAATTAAAAATACAACTACTATGTGAGGGGAGGTATAACAGGGAGTTGTTCAATGAGTACAGAGTTTCAGTTACGTGAAATGAAAAACTTCTAAAGATCTGTTGTACAACAATGTGCATATAGTTAACAATATTGTGATACACACTTACACATTAGAGAGAACATGTTATATTTTTTACCACAATAAAACAACATCAACGATGACAGCATTTTAACCTGAATCAAGTCATGAAGAAACAGGCAGGCAAACTCAAACAGGAATATTCTACAAAATAACTGGCCCATACAAAGAAATGTCAGTGGTATTAAGCACACACACTTAGGAATAGCCTGAAGAGACATGACAACTGAATGCAAAGCATCATCTGAAGTAAATAAGGCTTTATCTAAAGAGTTCACTGTGCACTAGCTTTTAAAAAAGTAAAAATTATTAATTTTTTCAAAGCCTAAAATGTTTCTCCTTAAAAATGCAAATTAGGGGCGCCTGGGTGGCTCAGTCGGTTAAGCGTCCGGCTTCGGCTCAGGTCAGATCTCACGTTCGTGGGTTCGAGCCCCGCATCAGACTCTACGCTGACAGCTAGCTCAGAGCCTGGAGCCTGCTTCACATTCTGTGTCTCCCTCTCTCTCTGACCCTCCCTTGCTTGCTCTCTCTCTCTCTCTCTCAAATAAAAGACATAAAAAATTTAAAACAAAAAATGCAAATTATATTTTACTAATGAAATTACTAATTTGCCAATATTAACTAATACACAAAGTTATATTTTACTAATAACAAAACCACAACTAGAACTCTAGAACTCTCCTTGTTAATTATAAAGTTTGTAAACAAATAAAAACCTTCAGTACTGGCTTGCTTTCTTAGATTCCTGCTGACTACTGAAGGATATAAAAAAAATTCCTTGTAATATTATATAGCTTCAAAATTATTAATAACTAAAATTATTCAATAACTTGCAAAAATGCTTATTAACAGTAAAAAAAAGCAAAAATCACAAACCCGTACATGTATACATACATACACATCATATTACACAAATTTGGGAAAAAGGGAAGACAACTTTTATCTCTGTTGCTTACCGTTGGAAAATGGATTATATGTATATATATATTTTTAAGTAATCTCTAGATCTCAAATTCAAGACTCTGAGATCAAAACTCACACACTCTACTGACTGAGCCAACCAAGCATCCTGGGATTATTATTCTTTTCTGCAATTAACATTTTATTTACTTAATTTTTTTCATGTTTATTTATTTTTGAGGGAAAAAAGCGTGAGCAGGGGAGGGGCAGAGAGAGAGGGAGGCAGAATCCAAAGTAGGCTCCAGGCTCTGAGCTGTCAGCACAGAGCCCCACACAGGGCTTGAACTCATGAGCTAGGAGACCATGACCTGAGCTGAAGTCGGATGCTTAACTAAGCCATCCAGGCACCCCAGGATTTCCTTTTCTATCAGCAAACAACCTATCCTCTATCCTGCAATTTATCCATCACATACACACAAAACTTATGGAAAAATGAGTCCTTTACTCCCATTGTTGATTCCATCACTAAACACATTTGAATGAAAATGGATGTTTTAATGTATATCAGTATGTCCATCTTAGAATGATGAGCCATGAATGAAAAACAGTATACCAGAGTTAAACAGGCATACTCTAGAGCCAGAGGACCTGGTTCAAATTCTGACTCTTCCAGTTGCTAGCTCAATTACTTTGGGCTCTTTTTGTAATCTTTCTTAAAAGGGGATAAAAATACTAGCTGCCTCATAAACTAAGTACCTTTGAGGCATAAGTAACATAATATATGAAAAAGAGTAATAGGGCCTGGGAATGGCAATCAATCAGTATAGGTTAGCTATTTTACTAAAAGCCTTTAATGCATAACTGTGGAAAGAAAAGTTTAGTCTTCTATTAAAATTTTCAGGAAATAAGCAGCCCATTAAATGATATTACCAGGTAAGATGGAAGGGAATTTAGTCTTTTGTGGTAGATAGGGAGACAGACAAAATCCTAAAAGGTGCCAACTCTCAGGGCAGTGTGGTGTCACTGAGTAATCTTCCATGGAGATGCTAGTTGCTAGATGAATACGCTGAAAGCCTACTTCTTGTAACACCTATTAACAAAATCTGGTGTGCTGGGTTACATCACAGTATCTCTCTTGAGTGGCCCCACAGGAGAGTTCTAAATGATTCAGTGCCAGAAAACATGCACTGAAATATGCACCTTAAAACCAATCTCACTTTTTTCCTTTGTCTATTAATTACATCATGCCTAAAATATGCACTAGAATGCATCAAATTTACCTCTTACTATAGTTTGTTTTCTCCAGAATTTCTTTAACTAGGGTCTTTAATTCGTGATGCTGCATTTTACTCAAAGTCATCCCAATTTTTTAAAAAAATTTTAATAGTGGGCATAAATAAATGCATAAAGGCCCAAGGGGCACTCTCTTTGTAATCTTCATTCTTCTCTCTCTACCCAGATCACCAAATGGTTATTTTGTTTTTTTCCCAAAAACCTGGCATTACTTTAATACTCTGAGTTTGGGGTTTCGTCCTGCTTCTGGGATTACTAGCTCTCCAGGTACTGCCCTACTATTTCAGCCTCCATGCCCACATCTTTACCCAAGGAGACTCAGCATAATCCTAAGAAGAGAGAAAGATGCTTAGAGCCAGGGGATCTGAATGTGGATTGTCCTCAGGGCCTGGCCTGGCTTGGTGTCCCTGTTACCACACCTCCAATCACCCAAATCTGGGATCTAACTTCACCTGGAATGTGTTCTCCACAATCCGCTTCTATGCTCATGGCCTTTTTCTAGTATTTATTTATTTAAATGTGTGATTCATTTCATAAAATCTGTGCTCAATTTAACTGCTTAATATATACCAAGTAACAATTTTACAAAAAGTGATGTTTCTAAAATGCACCCTTTTCTCCAAGAAGTCTGACTGTATAAACAAAGCAATGCTCTTCATTTTAATCTTTCCAATCAAAACATGTTTGTCCTACCAGGGTAAAAGACCAATTATCATCATTTTTGTTAAAAGAACAGCAAAGGACATTGCAAGGATAGTGAGACTGAAGTGGGATGTTAGGCCAGCATCTACCTCACTCTTGCTGAAAACCTAGTGGAATATATAGGTCTACTTTACACTGAGTAAGTGGAATTTTTCTTCTTTTCCCAAAGTAGACTTGACAACGGTCAGCTTTAGCAGACTGAGAAGAAGCCACCTTCACGTGTACTAAGGTATAGTAGTAATCACACAAAGACAGGCACTTTCCCAGGGCTTTACTATCTTGGGTGCAGATACAAATAGCAGAATTCAATCTCCTTGTGGTGAGTTTCTTTGTCTGCCCTACAGATAACGAGGAGGTGCTACCTCCCACCTATCCTTCCTCCTGAACTCCTCTCTTTCAGCCTAGAGGCAGGTTAGATGGTCTACTGATCTGTGTGTGTAGGTGCAGTGCACTGAGAAGAGGAAGAGGCCTTTCCATTCAAAACAGATAAGCAGTCTTATTTTTAAAAATTTTTTAATATTTATTTTTGAGAGTGCGTGAGAGAGAGAGAGAGACAGAGATAGAGAGAAAGACAGAGAGAGAGACAGACAGAGCACAAGTGGGGGAGGAGCGGAGAAAGAAGGAGACACAGAATCAAAGCAGGCTCCAGGCTCCAGGCTCCAGGCTCCAAGCCATCAGCACAGAGCCTGATGCAGGGCTTGAACTCACAAACCGTGAGATCATGATCTGAGCTGAAGTCAGACACTCAACGGACTGAGCCACCCAGGCTCCCCAGCAGTCCTATTTTCAAGAACCATTCAGCTGAGTTCAAAACTAGACACAAATTAAGTTCAGAACACTTATAAAACAATACTGAAACAATATCTCAAGTTCCTTCATGTTCTAAAATTCTGAGATACTTAATGTCAACTGTAAAATATTACCATATTAAATAAAAGGAATAATGGAAGAACAAAATAACATTGCAATATAAACAAAGTCATTTCCTCAAAGAGAAAAGTTTGGGTTCTTAATCTGATGTTCATAAATTCCAAAAGGAATGAAGGAATTGTAACATCTGGGTTGAGGTTCCCAAAGTAAATCTGTTTTAACAATAAGTAAAATGGAGGTAGCATCTTATGTATGTGTCACACAACTGACCAGTGAGAAACAGATTGAGTATCTTAGGTCATCCAGACTACAAGCCTTCAAGAAGCCTCCACCGGGTATGTTGGAAAGACTACTCCAACGTGTTCTGATAACTTCCTCAGACTACCAATATGGGTGACTGTGGAGAACTGGTACCAAAAGACAATGGAAGGAACAGAGTTCTTGCATCCATATCAAGGCTGGAATCTTCCATTCACAACTCCTTCTTGGCATATATGTTTTGCCCTAAAATGACACTGTTGAAAATAACAGAACTCATTTTTCATTTCTAACTTGGATCCACACAGATCCTCAATTTCACTACACACACCAATAATTTTATTCTTTTTTAAAATTTTTATTTGTTTTTCAAGAGAGAATGGGGGAGGGGCAGAGAGAAAGGGAGACAGAGAATCCCAAGCAGGCTCCACACTGTCTGCATGGAGCCCAATACAGGGCTCAAACTCATGAACCATGAGTTCATGGCCTGAGCCAAAATCAAGAGTTGGACACTCAACCGAGTACCCTGGGACCCCAATAGTTTTATTCTTATTATTTGATCCTGTGTACAATTTTGAGCCCTACAAGACCAATGTCTCAAAAATGCCAATGTGTGTATACTTTTATCTTCAACCATCTATTTATTTATTCACTTGTTTACTTGTTCAGCAAATATTAAATTGCTTACCTAACCATATGCTAGGTACTATACTAGGCAATGAAATTAAAAGAAAAAAGTTCCTGCTCTCAAGGACTGTTATAGCTTAGTGAGACAATAGAAGGCAAACAATCACAACCAAAGGTGGCTAATGTCACAACGAGGGTGTACATGACACAGGAAGGCTTGAGGTAAACAGCGTCAAGAATTCTGCTTAGAGGGGCTCAGGAGAAGGCTGCTAAATGTAATCTTAGAGATGAGACATACGGAACAAGTTATATTTTAACAAGTGGAAGAGAGAAGTAAAGGGGTACATGAAGGTATGGAGGTATAAGAAAATATGGCATAAGTCAGAGAGCTGCAAGGAGCTCATAATTTTACAGCTGAAAAGTACGAAGGGCTAAAGGAAATGGAAAGTAAATTGTACTGAGACCATATTCTGGGGCTGTATGGTGAATGAGATAAAATTCTGCTCCTGAAAAAAATAGACCTTCACTTGTAACAGCTTATTTTGGTAAGGCTGGTGTCCCAGTAGAAGAACACAGGGAACTGTGACTGAACAGGCACAAAGAAGGACCTTAAATAAAAGTTAGGAGCACCTGGTGGCTCAGTTAGTTAAGCATGTGACTCTTGATTTTGGCTCAGGTTATGATCTCACAGTTATTGATCAAGCCCCAGTTGAGCTTTGTGCGAATAGTGGAGCCTGGCTGGGACGGACGGACTGACTCTCTCTCTCTCTGCCCCTCCTCTGCTTGTGCTCTCTCTCAAAATACCTAAGTAAACTTAAAAAAAAATCATACAAAATTTAAATTGTATCTGATATATAAGAGAGAATGTCTGAAAAACCCTAAACATAAAACTAAACATATTAGTGGCATTGTGGAATAATAAAGTGAGGTTTCTGCCAAAGCTCAGGGAACGAATGTGATGGATCTGAACTAGGTTATCTTTCTGTGGCAATTATGCAATGTCTTTTTCTAGCCAGGTAAATGGAGATTTAAAAAAAATTTTTTTATGTCTTTATTTTGTTTTGAGAGACAGAGATAGAGAGTAAGCAGGGAGGGGCTGAGAGAGAGGGAGACACAGAATCTGAAGCAGGCTCCAGGCTCTGAGCTGTCTGCACAGAGCCCGACGCGGGGCTCAAATCCACAGACTGTAAGATCATGCCCTAAGCCGGAGTCAGATGCTTAACTGACTGAGCCACCCATATGCCCCATGGAGATTCCTTCCACTCCATCATGTAAAGAAGAAAAGGAAGAAGCCAGAGAAACATTTTCTAGAATTCCTTCAGGACTCAGAAAGTAGTTATGTCAAAAAAAAAAAAAAATGTTTAAAAGTCCTTCCTTGGAGTGCCTGGGTGGCTCAGTCAGTTAAGCATCCAGCTTCGACTCAGGTCATGATCTTGCGGTTTGTGAGTTCGAGCCCACATCAGGCCCTGTGTTGACAGCTCAGAGCCAGGAGTCTGCTTTGATTCTGTGTCTCCTCTCTTTGCCCCTCTCCCACTCAGGTGTGCATGTGTGCGCTCTCTCAAATATAAATAAACTTTAAAAAGAAATTTAAAAAAATAAATAAAAGCCCTTCCTTGAGGGGCTGGCACCTGGCTGGCTCAACTGGAGGAGCCATCTGACTTTTGATCTTGAGGTTGTGAGTTCAGGCCCCACACTGGGTATACGGATTACTAAAACAATAAACAAACTTAAAAAAAAAACCCTCTCCCCTGAAAAAAAGATCTCAATGATAACTGAGTTTAAATTGAGTATAGAAAAGTTTAAGGCCAGTAATAGGCACAGAAGTAAGCAAACTGATAAATATCAATTTGATAGAAAATTAGTAGACACTGAAAATGACAATTACAGACAATATTCAAACCTGGGAAGCTTAAAACACAGGTAGAAAAAGAAGTATGAAAATTTGTATATGCAATAGGCTTTTTGTATATAGTATAGTATGTAGAATACATGCTGACAGACTAAAAGAGGAAAAAATGAAAATTAAAATAATTTTCTATTATTTTTATCCCATTTTCTGTGGTAACAGAATAAAATGAAATTTAAAAACCAACACAATTTAATGTTTACTGTATCCAATGTGCCTGACCCAGATTGGTTACATTAACTTCTTTGTTCTTGGTTTTCTAGACTGGTTTTTACATATGGCCCTGATGTCTAGCTACAGTGTTATTAAAATACAAAACAATAACAAATGGATACTTTGGCTTGAAAAATACTTAAAATTCCTATTAGGAACAGCTATCTCTTTCCTGATACAAAGATAAGGCAAATGCAACAAACTAAACAGACTCAAAGAATACAGAAGTAACAAGTCACATAAATAATGGCTGCATCATATTTCTCTTGAACGCTTCAGAGAAAAAAGTTTCTGGAAATGGTTGTATACTTAAAAGCCTTTTAAAAGCCATTTAAAAACAATTCAGTCAACAAACAGGCTATTTATTGTGCATCTGTAAGCCATCCATTTCACTGTAAAGCTACAAAGAGAAAATCAAACGTAGTTCCTGCCCTCAAGAAGCTCCTAGTCTAAAAGGAGAGAAAGAATGGTTACAGATAATTGCAATAAAATATGGCAAGTCCTCTAATAAGAGTTATATATAAGACACTGAAATAAGTAAAAAACAGAAGTAGAATTAAAGTCATGATAAGCTTCAGAAAGAAGTTAGGTCTTTAGTAAATTACAGGAGGTGAAAGATGACTTGAATAGCACATGCAAGGGAGAGTGAAATGTGAAATTACCAGGCAAATAGGAGTAATTTCAAGTTAGTTTCTATGGCTAAGAGACTGTGGGGAAGAGCAAACAGGAAATGAAGTTAATGGAGTAGACGGGGTAAACAATCACAAAGGGTCATGTATTCAAAGTAGAGAATTTGGCTATTACTGAATTCTGTCATATCTAAACTGCCGTCAGTTACAAGGTGCACCATGACTTTATGTACTATTAGAAAGCAAAAAAGCTTTCTGCTGCAGTCTAATAAGTTTAACAGAATACTCCTGCATAAACATATACTACCAAATGGTAACGATCTCAGTTTAAGATAAAAAAATAAACCAGCTATGCAGACAGAAACAGCAAGGAACTTCATTTCTTAACTTGAAAGGAGGAGAGAAAAATCTCCCCCGGAGAAATGAACTCCAAATCAGGTCTGCAGCCTGAACTAAAGCTATCAGTGTGGTCTAAAAACAAAACAAACAGGGAAGACTTTAAAGTGGTCTGCTGTTAGTAGCATCCCTAAATGCTTGGCAGAAACAAATGCAATGTTTCTTTAGATAAACTAGACTTGAGCCCAGGACAACAGCAATTTAATATGTAATATCATTTCAAAGGTGACCAATAAAAAATGTGCATCTTTAGAACAGATGGAAAATACTCAATTTTCTTGTCAGTCTTATCTGGAGAGGTTTAATAATTATCTGGGGAACTTTTAAAAATACTTATAATTAGGATGCATACTAATGATTCTCATACAGGTAGGCCTGAAGCAGAGCCTTGGAATCACTATTTTGACAAGCTACCAAGGCTTTTTCTTACAAAATCAGACAAGATACCAAGACATCAGGATCTGTCTACAACATCAGCTGAAAACTACTGGAGACAATAAAGAACAGTAGGATTTTAAGCCAGAGAATAATTTGATCAGACTGACACGTTAGGAAGACCACTCTGGTGCTGGCAGACTTTGTCGAGAAGACATATTAGAAGAGGGGGAAGGAAAGGCGATGGAGGGAGAGTAAATATAACAGGAGATTAATGAAACAGGTCTAAGGCAAGAGATGGTGATCATTGAAATAGCAACAATGGGGAAAACAGTAAGAGAATATCAAGGAGGCAGAAAAAGAATTTTATAAGATTTAGATGTAGGTAGAGGGGTAGAATCTAATTCTAAAACACTTCTGGACACTCGCCCCTAATCAGCATCATAGCCATCAGACCTTTAAAAATACATCTTAAATATGAGCACAGCAATCCACCAACTTTTAGTTGTATAATAAAATGTAAGTCCCACACTGAATCCTAATCTACATAAACATCAAATGTTCCAAATGCAACTAACGCTTAAAGTGACCTCCAAGTTCAGATGTTAAGCATACAAAGATTTTATTCCTTAATGTTTTACATTTCTATTAATCAGTGTGTATGAACTGAAAAATTAAATCTCGGGCATAAAAAAGAAAGGATTTCACTGGTTGATAAACTTAAATTACAAACAGAAAACAATGAATCAACAAACTTACGCTGAATATGAATGAACTGTTTTGGCTGTTTAAACTCTCCTTTGTACAAGCGATTGTAATAGTTGACGTTGCTCTCTGCCTCAGGAACTGGAATGACCATGCTCTCTTTTTTTTCTCTAAACACTTGCTGTGCTGAAATAGCTCGCTGTAAATGATGTTCCTGGAAAATGTAAAGTAGGCAACATAAGTCGTTTTAATAATGTTAATTCAATGCATAATTCTATTTAAAGTTTACTTTAATAACTGCAAAGTGCTTTAAGAATTATTTATAAATAGTTCCTTCGCCACAGAACTATAGAAAACATTGCCACTGGTGTCTTAATGCTGTGCTCATCTGATATCACCTTAGATATTTATAACTTTAGTAAATAGGATTTTCTTTAAAGATTAAATATATACATATTCTCAAACTAAAATTTAACATCTCAATTACAAGAAAATTGATCCCGTTTGCTAAATTAACAGAGGTATTTGGCACCAGTACCAGAATACAGGATAATATGCAAATGACAGGAAAATAACTATGTCACAGGTTTTAATTATCTTCTGCATATACACACCTGAAACTTTAACAGTACAAACTATTGAATAACTCAAAAAAAAAGAAAAAATCATGGTCAACAGACTAGATTACTATTACAGCAGGAAATATCTCAAAGCTAAGGTGAAACAAAAGTTCCCATGAAACACATCTTGGTTCTAGTAACTTTCATTGCACCTTTACCACTTAACGTCTACTTTTTCCCAACCACAAGAGACCACTGCCATTCCCAACAAAGCAGTATTACTTTGTGAAAGGCAAATTAGGTCATGTCACTCCGCAGTAGATCCCTTTATACTCAGATTAAAATCATCACTGACTTATAAGGCCTTATTTCTCTCTCTGACTTCTTCCTACCCATCCTTTATTCTAGCCACACTACTTCTCCTTAAGGTTTCTAAATTGCCAAATGGATTGCTTCTGAAATTCCTTCAAGTCTCAACTTATCAGACAGGGCTTCTGTTATTTCTTTATCTAAAAGATAAAAGAGTACTGGCTTGGAAATTTTTTTTATCAGTGTCATTCTTTCAACACATTTCAGAGCTTCTTTCAACACATTTCAGAGCACCCAGCAGACACCAGATACTACTCCTTTTACTCCGAATTGTTAAGAGTGAATGAGAGACAGACTCTGCTATTAAGAAACTTAGCTAATAGAAGAGAGATATCTAAGTATGCAATCATGTTTGGGCTTGATAAGCATGTCTCCTCAATTAGTCAAACACTGTCTAAGGAGGATATACCCACAAACAGCATCAAAAAAAATAGGAAAACTAGGTTTTGAAAGAGCAATTTCTGCATAATTTAAGCCTATACTTGCCTATTACCTTGCTGACATTTTACCCCTCCACGTCAAATAAAGTGATGCAATATGTAATGCCACCCTGTATTTATATAGGGTATTATACTTCTCAAAGTGCATCCACAATCACACACTTATTAGTATTAGCTCCTCAAATTTTTTTGAGACAGGGATATATAATAGCACATATATTAGTGAGTTCAAGAAACAAATGATTTGCTCTTAGCTGTGGTATAAATTACATGAGGGAGTCAATTTTCAGGACTCTGACCTAAATGTTCTTTGATTATTCCATTTTCACTAGAATGGGCTGTTAAAAAAAAAAAAAAAAAAAAACCCCATGATCTTTTATTGCTGGTAAGCTAGAAATATGGTTGACAAGAGGGAACTGAGCTAACTGGTAACACATTTATGATCTGAAGAGATTCTTTTGATATATTCATTCTCCTCTAAGTACAAAGCATTTTTAGGTATTATCCAATTATTGAAATACATCTTTAAAAAATGAAGACTTAATATTATTTTAATTTTACATGTGAGGAAATTTAAAAATAGATCATAGATGACTCTCTTCTTGTTAACACAGCTGGCAGATGACAGAGCTGCAGCCAGAAATTAAAGAGCCAGACCATGACACACTCCCCCATTTTAATTTACAGACCAAATTTAGCTCTAAAAATAAATTCTCAGCTATCATTTCCTTCCCCATATTATCAGACAGCCTCTCAACCTAAAAAAACTCACAAAACAACAACAATAATATGGCTTCTAGAGGCCTGTGCTTCATATAAGAACTATAGTCAGTGACATACAAAATTCTGGAAACAGGTAGGAGAATTTTCACTTATCTTTATTAGGTCAAGCAGTTGGTCAGAATAATGTTGATTCTGTTACATGTTGCATTATACACTGGTGAGGTTACTGGATTTTTAGAAGCATATTAAAAACCAAGCATGACTTGATTTCTTTTTCATTAAGAAGCATTCTTCTGACCCACCAACCCCACTTATGAAATTCATCAAAGTTAACATACAAATGGGCAACAATGACTAAATAAAATGCTCTATGGAGTGGCTCACTTGAATAAGCATCCTACTCTTGATTTCAGCTCAGTTCATGACCTCAACAGTTATTAAGATCGAGCCCCACGTTGAGCTCTGCACTAGGGATGGAGCCTGCCTGGGATTCTCTTTCTCTCTCACCCTCTGGCCCTCTCCCCCAAGTGCTCTCTCTCTCTCTTTAGATAAGTAAATATTTAGAGAAAATAATAATAAATGGCATTATTTATAACACCAAAAAAACTCATGAGGTCTAAATGGAAATAAGTAGGGATTTAGTTCTAAAAACTGGACTATGCATAAAGCAAAACTCTTAGATAGTAATAAACACCAACTAACACAGACCTCTACTAACCTGAAAAGATGTTAGGATACTAGGTAACAAAGTGGATTATAAAATAACATGTATAAATATAAACAAATATATGTGTAGAGAAAACAGACTGGAAGAATACAGTCTTTTATATACCTCAAAATACTTCTTAGGTGGACCTTATATTCTTCTGTGTCTGCTCTCTACTTTCTGAAGTAAATCTGTATTACTTATGTAAGTTTAAATAGGGATATAAAAGCTTTGCATCATAAACAAAGGGACTCACTACCAAAATAAACAAAGTCACTTCTTATGATTACTTTGACATTCTAAAATATCCTTTTGAAACTTATTATATTATACCTAAACATTTTTTGTTTTCCTAGATATTTACATTCTCTTTGCCTTACATTTTTCCTAGTAACATGTGAAATTATATGATAAGCCATTAAAAGAAAACAGAAAGAAACTAAGTAACTCATGACTTTCAGTCATAGATAATAAGGAACAAGCACAATCCTGCAAAGCACAGGACAGAATTTTGTTTTTTCTTTTGAAGATGCATAAACTAAAGTTCTAAGCCCACACTGGTGGAAATCAGCAGTTCTGAAGTGTGAATCATTGTATGTGTGTCTCTAATCCATTTTACCAAGCTCAAGCCCCAAATTGTTGGGTCTTAGAACGTATCGACGGAGATAGGCAGCATACAGAATCAAAGATTATTCACTGGTATTTTAAAAATTCACATGCAGTGTGCCTGGGTGGCTCAGTCGATTAAGCTTCTGACTTCAGCTCAGGTCATGATCTCACGGTTTGTGAGATCAAGTCTGGCCTCGGGTTCTGTGCTGACAGCTCAGAGCCTGGAGCCTGCTTCCAATTCTGTGTCTCCCCGCTCTTTCTACCCCTGCCTTGCTCGCACTCTGTCTCTCTCTGTCTCAAAAATAAACAAACATAAAAAAATTAAAAAAAAATTCACATGCAAAACCCCTAGCTAAAGACAACAAACTGAATGACTAAATTTATTTACTTCACCAACCTATAATAATAAACTTACCAGTAAAGGACTAAGGAGCTTATAAAGCCACAATAACAAAGAATGAAAACCACGCCATCAGTACAAAACAAGGTGTAGCAACATTCTAGGAGATCGAAATCAAAAGATGAAGTTTTGAATCCTTGCAGAGAAGGAAAAGATAAAAACTGAGTCCATCTGTCCTGTGGAAAACAAGATAATGGGGATTTTGAAAAACTAGCTAAAAACAACTAGAATAAGACAAGCCCTTCTTTGCTTATTCCTCAAAAAGGAGATGATTCTACACAGACAGAAGGCACCACAGAACCCAAAAACAGTGAACCACCTACAAATATGAAGAGAAAACCTGTAAGTCTATTTTTATTACTAAAAATAAAATTTTTTAAAATGCAAGTACGGTTTTAATGATAAATTCTCTCCACTCTGCATGAAGAAGGAACAAAAAAAAACTTCAATAAAATGCGCCAAACTTAAATATGCTCCCAGGCAGCATTTAGTGAACTGAAAAATATCTTTGAATCAGAAACTCAAAAACTAAGATCAGAGAAGGAGGGTAAAAGACTCAGGAAAAAATGGAAAGAGGTGACTAACTCAGGAAAAAAGAACAAGACAATTATCTCAGAGACGAAGACTGAAATTACTAGTAGCCAGTACACTCAAACAAAAACGTGTTGCATAAAGGTTGTCAAATGACCAAGAGAATGAAAATGAGGTAAAGAAAGTAGGAAAATGAATAAAAAAGATGGTAAGATGTCAAAAGAGACAAAGAAGGAATGACAATCATATAAGTGGAGTCCCTGATGAAGAAAACAATGCAACAGAACTAATATTTAAAACAACACCCCCCCAATTGTCTGGAATTAATATATGAATCTGCATATTGAAAAAAAAGCCCACCAGGAAGTAAGATGGCACTCAAGAACTTGCACCACCACAGACACAATCTGACAATGCTTGGTGTAAACAAGAGAAAACACTGCACACACTCTCTCTCTTGGGAGTAAGAATAGGATGCACATCCAACATTCCAGCTTTTTGGGAAACTGCCCAAGGGACTATAACTCCCCCTATAACTCTCCCCTAAATCAGAGGGCTGCCTGAACCAGCATTCTTTGGATACCTGGTAACTGGAGAACAAAGGAGAGCTCAAGCTCAGAGCCTTGGTGCAGCACCAAAGAAGGTATAGTACTGCAGAGGCATTAAAGGGAACTAAAGATTACAAGCAATATTCTCCAACTAGGAAATTATGTGCACATGCCCAGAGAAGATGTATCTCCAGAAAAGGTTTGAAGGGCTTCCAGATTCCCTGTCTAGGCTACCTGAAAAAGGTCTTCCTGGTATGAAGAAAATTTCTAGACACTGGGTGAGGTGGCTGTTTTTCTTTTTCTTTCTTTCTTTTTTTTTTTAACAGAGTCCACTTTTTTTTTTAATGTTTTTTATTTATTTTTGATACAGACAGAGACAGAGCATGAGAGGGGAGGGGCAGAGAGAGAAGGAGACACAGAACTGGAAGCAGACTCCAGGCTCTGAGCTAGCTGTCAGCACAGAGCCCGACGCGGGGCCTGAACCCACGAACGTGAGATCTGACCTGAGCTGAAGTCGGAGGCCCAACCAACTGAGCCACCCAGGTACCCCAGAGGTGGCTGTTTTTCAAAATGCATAAATTAGGGGTAGCTGGCTGGCCCAGTAGAAAGAGCATGTGACTCTCACTCTCAGGATCATGGTTCAAGCTCCACCTTGGGTGTGGAGATTACAAAAAATAAACAAAAATTTTTTTTAATTTGAAAACTAGGGTCCCTGGGGGGTTCAGCTGGTTAAGTGTCCAACTTCAGCTCTGGTCATGATATCACAGTTCAAGTATAAGCCATACATTGGGATCTGTGTTGACAGCTCAGAGTCTGGAGCCTGCTTCATATTCTGTTTCTCCCTCTCCTTCTGCCCTCCTCTGCTCATGCTCTCTCTCTCTCAAAAATAAATAAAAACATTAAAAAATAAAAACAATAAAAAATTTAAAAACTAAAATAAATAAAATGCACAATTATAGCAAAAAAAACCCACAAGATGCATGTAAGAAACAGAGAAATACAGGTCAAAGAACAAAATATATCTTCCAAAAATGACCCTCAAGAAATAGAGATGTGTGAATTATATGACAACAAAGTTTAAAATTATTTACATAAAGCTCAATGTGCTATAAATAAATAAATAAATAAATAAATAAATAGGCAACTAAATGAAATCAAGGGAAATGATGCATAAACAAAATGAGAATAGCAAAGAGATAGGAAATACAAAAAAGAACCAAACAAAGATTACACTAACTAACTTGAAAAATCCACCAGAGGGATTCAAAAGCATTCTCATCAAGCCGAGGAAAGAATTAGTGAACTCAAATATAGATCATTTGGAATGATTTACCCAGAGGAACAAAAAAAGGGGTATGGGGGGGATGAAGAAAGCCTAAGACATTTATATGACACTAATGACAGACCAATACATGCATTAATGAACTAAAAGGAGAAAAGAGAAAAAAACAGAGAAGTTGTTTGAAAAAATAATGACTGAAAAGGAAATCTGGGGAAGGATATGGACATTCAAATTAAAAAAGCTCAAATAATGCCAACAAAGATGAACTCAAAGAAGCCCACATTCAGACACATTGTAATCAAACCGTCAAAAGTTCAAAGACTAAGAGGAAATCTTGAGAGCAGCTAGGGAAAAAGGAGTTGTCATGTATACCGGAACACCCATAAAATTATCAGCAATTTCTCATCAGAAGTATTACAAGCCAGAAAGGAGTGGGCTGATATATTCAAAGCATTGGGGGGGAAAAACCCTGCCAACCAAGATACTGTATCTGGAAAAACTGTCCTTCAAAAATGAGCAAAGAATAAAAACCTACCCAGGTAAACAACAGATGAGCGAATTCATCTCTATTAGACATACCTTATAAGAATTGCTAAAAGGAGTCCTTTCAAGTTGAAACAAAAAGACGCTACACAGCAACACAAAAATATTCAAAAACATAGAACTCTCTGGTAAAGGTATATATACATAGGCAAATACAGAATCTTGGAATACTGTAATGGTGCATAAGTCGCTTTTAATAGTTTAATATGTGGATTAAACTCTCCAATCAAAAAACATAGAGTAAATGGGCCACCTGGGTGGCTCGGTCGGTTAAGCATTTAAGCATCTAACTGGCTCAGGTCATGATCTCACGGTTTATAAGTTTGAGCGCCATATTGGGCTCTCTGCTGTCAGCACACAGCCTGCTCTTGATCTTGTCTCCCCTCTTGCCCCTCCCCCCTGTGTGTGTGTGTGTGTGTGTGTGTCTGTCTCTCTCTCTCTCTCTCTCTCTCTCTCTCTCTCTCTCTCTCGCATGCACAATCTCTTAAAAATAAGTACTAAAAAAAATTAAAGAAAAACAAAGAGTGACTGAACAGACTAAAAAACAAGATCTAACTAGATACTGTCTACAACTCATTTTAGATACAAGCACATACATAACCATAAATGAAGGGATGGAAAAACATATTCTATGCAAATAGTAACCAAAAAAAGAACAGGAGTGACCATACCTAGATCAAAAGACATTACACAATGATAAATCAGTCAGCTCATCAGAAAACTGTTAACACTATATATAGGAATATATATTATATTCACCTAACAACAGAGCACCAAAATATATGAAACAAACAATGACAGAATTGAAGGGAGAAACAGTAAAACAACAGATTTCAATATCCACTTTAAATAATGGATAAATAATGGATATATCAACCAGACAGAGTATAAATAGGGAAAGAGAGGACTTAACAACACTAGAGAGCAAGTAAACCTAACATGTGTATACAGAACAGCCCACCCAACAACAGCAGAATACACATTTTTCTCAAGCATACACCAGAACATTCACCAGGACAGATCACATGATGGGCCACAAAACAACTTTCATAAAACTTAAAAAAGATGAAATCATACAAAGTATCTTTTCCAATCACAATGGAATAAAACTAAAAATCAATGGCAAAAGGAAAACTGGAAAATTCACAAATATGTGGAAACTGAACAACACACTTCTGAACAATCAGTGGGTCAAAAAAGAAATCAAAAGGGAATTTAGAAAATATTGCAACATATGAAAACATAACATAATAGAACTTAAGTGATGCAGCAAAGGCAGTATCAAGAGGGAAGTTCATAGTGGTAAATTCCTACTTACATTAGAAAATAAAGATTTCAAATCAACAACCTAACTCAACATCTAAAAGAACAAGGAAAAGAACAAAACCCAAAGTTTGCAAAAGTAAGGAAATACTACAGATTAGAGCAGAAATAAGTAAAATAGAGAAAAGACCCAAAAAATAAATGAAACTAAAAACTGTTTGGAAAAGCCCCCCCCAAAATGACAAAACTGTAGCTAACTGAACTAAGAAAGAGAAAAGTCCTCCAAACCAGAGAAAGACATTAAATGAGACAAAGAATCACAAGAGACTAATACAAATAATTATGCACCAACATACAGGGCATCTAAAGGTAACAGACAAATTTCTAGAAACATACAGCCTACCAACACTAAATCATAAGAAAAAAATCTAAACAAACCTGTAACTAGAAAAGATATTAAGTCAATAATCAAATACATCCCAAGGTATTTGAAAAGAAAAGCTCAACACAGATGGCTCCACTGGTGAATTCTACAACATTTAAAGAATTAATACCAATCTTTCTCAAGTTCTTGCCAAATAATTGAGGAGGAAAAACTTCCTAATTCATTTAACAAGGCCAGTATTATCCTGATACCAGAATCAGATAAGTACTACAAGGGGAGGTAGGAAAAATGAGTGAAGGTGGTCAAAAGGTACGAACTTCCAATTACAATTTTAATAAATTCTGGGTATGTAACATGGTGCCTATAGTTAAAAGTACTGTACTGTATCTTTGAAAGTTCTGGGAAAAATAACTCTTAAAATAACTCCAATTACAATTTTAATAAATTCTGGGTATGTACAACATGGTGCCTATAGTTAAAAGTACTGTACTGTATCCTTGAAAGTTCTGGGAAAAATAACTCTTAAAAGTTACTAAAAAATGCTAATGGACTGTAATACTTAATAAAAGAATTACCACAGAATCCAGCAATCCCACTTACAGGTATATATCCAAAAGAACAAAAAACAGAATTTAGAAGAAACATTTGCATATCCACATTCAGTGCTTCATGCTGACAGCTCAGAGCCTGGAGCCTGCTTCGGATTCTGTGTCTCCCCTCTCTCTGCCCATCCTCAGTTCATGCTCTGCCTCTCAATAATAAACGTGTTAAAAGAAAAAAAAGTTACAAAGACTAGGGTATAATGAATGGAATAAAAGGGATAAGGAAAGACAAAATTCTGAGTAAATGCCTCTGGATGGTTCTGAAGTTTTAAAACCATATTAAAATTCACCATGCTCTAAAGATTTAATTAAAATCAACAAGGATGTGGTAAGAAACCAAAATAGTACACAAAGAGAAACAACAAATAAACCTCCCTTATTAGAAGTGAATATTCATATATCCACAATGGAGAGAATGGGAAACAAAGATATTTAGATTCCTTTGGAAAATAATGATTTGAAATTCATCTGTAAAACTTAGATAACATACACTTCAAAGGATTGTTGTAATGGTTATGTAAGTTAGAAAGGTGTTCAAAGAGTTCAGGGCACATTCTAAGAGATAAACGTTTCCTGTTTTTATTAAAACATATCAGAAAGGAGTGCCTGGGTGGCTCAGTCGGTTGAGCATCTGACTTCAGCTCAGGTCATGATTTCACAGTTTGTGGGTTCGAGCTCCACATCAGGCTCTGCGCTGACCACTGGCTCAGAGCCTGGAGCCTGCTTCAGATTCTGTGTCTCTTTCTCTCTCTGCCCCTCCCCTGTTCATGCTCCATCTCTATTTCACAAAAATAAATAAATTTTAAAAAAATTTAAAAAAACATATCAGAGCTGTAATACGCAAAATAGTGGAATTTTAAGAACAAGGGGGAAAAATTAGAAATTCTGACAATTATAACCATTTTTTAAAGACCCATTCATAACATAAAATTCCCTGAAAGAAGGAAATGTCCCGACCCTGATAAAAGGCAGGTACTCATGGAAAACCTATACTTATTAACCATACTTAATGGTCAAAGGCTGAATGCTTTCCTACTGAGATCAAGTTTAAACCAAGGAAGTCTGTTCTCACCACTTCTGCCCACATTTCACCTAAGATTCTAGTCAGTACAATGAGAGAAGAAAAACAAATACAGACATGCAGACAGGGAAAGAAGTAAAATTACTTGCACATGATATGGTTCATGTAGGGAGACAATCTTAAAGTATCTCCACAGAGCTCGTAGGGCTAAAAAATGAATTTAACAAAGTTTTAAGTCAATATTAAACAATTATATTTCTGTATATCAGCAACTGAAAAATGTAAATAAAAAGCAATACCACTTACAACAGTATCAAATCTACTACACATACTTAAAGACAGACTTAACAAATTATGTGTAAAACTTACACAGCAACATAAATGGAAATATAACATGTCCCTAGATTGGAAGGTTTAATACTATTCCAAAAAAGGTTTACTTGAGTAGATTTTCCCTTAAATTACCTAAATTTCTAATGAATCCCTATTAAAATCCCAACAAGTTTGTTGTTTTTTATTTGACAGAAATGGACAAGAGGATTGTAAAATTCATATAGAAAGGCAAAAGAAAAATAGCCAAAATAACCCTGAAAAAGAATATGACAAGACATACACAATCTGACTACTAAATCAGAGTTATAAATTATATAGGTAAGTTAATCAACAACACCACTAACATATGAACATATAAAGCAACAGAAAAGTCTAGAAATAGACTGCCCCCCCCCATACACAATGAATTTAAGACAAAGGTGTCAATTAATGGGGGAATTAAATGAGGATAAGGATAGTCTTTTCAACAAATGGCCTGAACATGACTTTGGGGGGGAAATGAGCCTACACTCTTAACTCATACTTTACACAAAAATTAACTCAAAATAGATCACAGACTCTAAATATAAAACCTAAACTTATATCCATAAGAAAACAGGGAAAAAAAATTTTAGTGACCCTGGGTTTGGCAAAGATTTTAATGGACAACTTGGACTTCCTTAAAATTCAAAAATCATGCTATTCAAAATACAAGAAAATGAAGAGACATGCCAAACTGAAAAAAATATTCACAATATGTATGTGAAAGCTCTTCTATGCAGAATATATAAAGAACTGTTGTATCTCAATAATAAACCAACCCAATTTTTTAAATAAAATGAGTCAATGACTTAAACAGAAACTTCACCTAACAGTAATAATCAATAAGCACTTTAAAAGATGCTGAACATCTTTGTATCAGAAAAATGCAAAATGAATCAATAGAAAGTTTTTATTACACGTTCACAAAAATGACTAAAATTAAGAAACTGACAATACCAACTGTTGGTGGGAGTGTCAAATGATATCACCCCTTTGGAAAACTATTGAGCAGTTTCTTATCAGTATAAATAATAACCTTATCACATGACCCAGCCATCTTACTGCTAAGCACATACCCAACAAGTGAAATGCATGTTCACAAACAACTTGCACATAGATGTTAACTGCTATTTTACTCATGACAGCTCAAAATTGGAAACAATACAGAAGTATTTAACAGGTAAATAGAATGAATACATTCATTCACTGGAATACTACTCAGTTAAAAGGGAAGGATGGGAGAAGGGTCTAATGAATGACACCACACACACTGGCACAACAATGATGTATCTCAAAAGTATACTGAGAAATAACCATACACAAGCAGCCATACACCGTTGTGCTTCCGTGTGTAAGATGTTATGAACAGAGAAAACTAATCTATAGTGATCAAAATCAGATCAGTAGTTGACTGAAATGAGGGTGGAGGACAGGAGTACAAAAGAACTCAAAAGGGACTTTTGTAGGGAATGAAAATGTTCAACTTATTTTTTGGAAGGGTGGTTACACAGATATATTTGTTTACTGAAACAAAGAACCACATACAAAATAAATGCTTTATGCTGTATGTAAATTACACTTCAATAAAGGTAACTTTTTTTTTGTTATTTTTTTAAAAAATGGAATGCTTCATGAATTTGCATGTCATCCTTCTGCAGGGGCCATGCTAATCTTCTCTGTATCATTCCAATTATAAAGATGATTTTTAAAATGAAGAAAAGGAGCATTTTGCTGGCTTAGTAGAGCATGCCACTCTTGATCTCAGGGTTGTGAGTTCAAGCCCCACGTTGGGCTTTTAAAAAGCAGGGGGAGAGAAGGGAGAGGAATAATAACTTGTGAGGAAACAAAAACTTAGTGTAAACAAAACATGCTGGCAAGGCAATATTTACAATGCTAGTGAACTTGTGGTAAGTAAAATAGACACTTTCAAGAATGAGTACCAGTGAATGTGTTAAAATGTAAATTGAAATACAGTTTGGAAGATGTTTCTAAGCTTTAAATACACCGCCATTTAAGACTTCTTTAAAAAATGACATATGAAAATATGCATTAAGTAGAAAAAGCAGGAAACAAAACCACATACTGAAGATAATCTAAAATATAGTAAGGTAAACAGAATAAGATGACAGCATGAGTAAATGTAGAATTGTTTAAAAAGCTGGTAAGGAATGTGTCAAAGTAAAAGAAAAAGAAAGAAAGATTCAGAAGTATTAAATAGTGAAATTATAGGTGGTTTTCATTTTCTCCTTTACATTTTCTAAAGTTTACTCAAGTAGTATGTATTTTACAAAAAGCAACCAGTGTCGATCCTTAAAACTACTCATCTGGTTTCCCTGTCAAAGAAAGAAGAGATGGAAGACAACAAAAGGAAAAAAGACTCTAGATAAGTCCTTATGCTATTCTAATTAAACCTGATTCTGTTCTAGTACTTTATAATCTGATTCTCAGTCCTGCCAGCCTATTAAAATCACCTGGAAAAGTCGTATATGGACTACATGGAAGATAAAAGAGTTAAAAGGACCCAGTAGCTGCCTTCCATTCCAACAAACATCAAATACACACAGTGGAACATTATTCAGTCATTAAAAGCAATGAAGTACTGATGTATAATACAACATGCATGAACCTTTAAAACATTATATGATGTGAAAGTCATGAGACACAAAAGGCCACATGTTATATGATTCCATTTGCAGGAAATGTCCAGATATAGGCAAATCCACAGAGAAAGAAGTGTATTAGTGGTTGTCAGGGAGTGACAAAGTAGTAGGATGGAAAATGACTATGGGTATGGGATTTCTTCTTAGGGTGATGGAAATGTTCTGCAACAAGATAGTTATGATATTGTATAGCACTGAATTTATGATGTTGTATAGCACTGACTATACTAAAAACCAGTGAATTGCACACTTTAATATGTGAATTATGTTAAATTGTATTAAAATAGAAGAATCACAAAGAAAAAAAGATAAAGTGACAAGGAATGAATTCACATTCTACCTGAAGTGACAAAAAAAAAATCTGACGAGAATTGAAACAATGGTTTTCCAGACACTGGAGATTAGGCAATGAAGGACAATAATACTTGAGAGAAGTAAAACAAAACAAGTGGGGTCCTACAATTGCCTCAGCTTACTATGTTGGAAAAGTTTCCATGCCATGGAGCATGAAAGTGAACTAAGAGTCTAAAAGACTTCATGAGATGAAGAGACAGAAACAAGAGTCTGAGAAGATGAACCTAAGAAAAGGGCACCAAAAAGGAAAGAATTTCAGAGAATGAATCCAGGAGACTAGAGTTCTCTGAAGAATGCAACATAATACTCATCAGCATAGGTGTGTGAACTACCAGACACTGGAAAAAGAACTATCCCAAAGGATTAAAGGGAAAACTGCCTGTCACTCACGGCCAAGAACATCTGTTCCCATCAACTAGCCTGGAAAAAAGACATGCTAAACACAGAAGAACAGAGTAAAGATGACATTAAATTTCTCATCAGAACCAGTACAAATGAGTAGACGGGAGTATCATTTTTTAAATACTGGAAGAAAAACCTGCCAAGCTATAATTACACATCCAGCAAAAATATTTTCAAAAACAAAGGTGATGTTAGAGATCTGTTTCACAACAATGCACATACAGTTAATACTGTAATTTATATTTATAAAAACATTAAGGATAAATTTACTTGCTTTACCATATACAAAAATTGGTAAGAAACACTTTTAGACATGCAAAAGCTGAAGTATTCATCACCAGTAGACCTGCATTACAAGAAACGTTAACAGAAATCCTTTTGGGAAGAAAGAAAATGATACCTGATGAAAGTCTAGATGAAAAGCAGAAGTAATAATAACTACAAGGATAAATATACACATCTTTCACATCATTTACAAATATATGAAAAATAATCGGCTATTTAAATAAAAGTAAGTATGTATCATAGGGTTTATTACAAGTGTGAAATGTATGAAAACGATAGCATAAGGTCCTGGCAAGGAGTAATGGAAATAAACTATTATAAGGTTCTTACACTGTACACAAGTGGTATGTATCACATGAAGGTAGACTGTGATAAACTAAAGATATACAGATGGTCCTTGACTTTTATGATGGTTCAATCTGCCATTTTTTTCACTTCACAATGATTTGAAAATGATATGCACTCAGTATAAACCATACTTCAAAATTTTAATCTTGGTCTTTTCCTGAGCTAGCAATATGTGCTCCAAAACACTTGTGATGCTGAGCAGGGGCAGTGAGCTACAGCTCCCAGTCCACCACCCAATCATGAGGGCAAAATTTATAACCATTTTATACCCATACAACCATTGTGTTGTTCACTTTCAAGATTCAATAAAGTACATGAAATATTCAAAACTTTAACATAAAAGACCATGTGCTAGATGATTTTGCACAATTGTAGAATAAGTATACTGAGTACATTTAAAGTAGGTTAGGCTAAGCCATGATGTTCAGTAGGTAGGGTGTATTAAATACATTTCAACTTACAATATTTTCAACTTACAGTGAGTTTATTGGGACATTAACTCATTGTAAGTCAAGGAAGATCCGTATATTATTATAAACCTTAAATCAGAATTTCCCAATTTTTGCACTACTGATATTCTAGGCAAGGTAAATCTTTGTTGTGGGAGGCTGCCTTGTGTACTGGAGGATGTCTAGCAGCATCCTCCAGTTATCCATGACGTGTTGGTAGCACAAATTGCACCTACCCACACTGTGAAAAATCAAAAATATTCCTAGACATTACCCAACGTCCTCAGGGAAATAAGTCAGACCCATCTGACAACCATGTCCCTAAAGCAATCACTTAAAGTAAAACAAAAAACAAAAGTTATAGGAAATAAGCCAAAAGGAGAGATAAAATGGAATAAAAGGAAAACAAAACAACATAAGAAACAGAAAACACTGTTTGCTTCCACAGCACAGATAATAAAATTGGAACAATATGGAAATCAGCATGGCCCCTGTGCAAGGATGACACGCACATCTGTGAAGCATTCCATACTTGTTAGGGGCGCCTAGCTAGTTCATTTGGTAGAACACACAACTCTTGATCTGAGGCTTAGGAGTTCAAGCTCCACTTTGGGCATAGAATCTAATGGGGGAAAAAACCAGAGAAGAGTAAGATGACAGAGTGAGATCTAACCATATTAAAAATCATATTAAATCTCAGTGAATTGAAATAGAGGGAAACGTCCTCAACTCGACAAAGACTATTTACAAAATATCTATCTAACATCATAGTTAATGGTGAAAGACTTAAAGCTTTCCCATTAAGA
Organism: Suricata suricatta; assembly: GCF_006229205.1. Taxonomy (NCBI): domain Eukaryota; kingdom Metazoa; phylum Chordata; class Mammalia; order Carnivora; family Herpestidae; genus Suricata; species Suricata suricatta. Next base: position 78,599,652 of record NC_043702.1, read on the forward strand.
TAACTTACACAGCAAGAATGTCCCTTCCCATCACTTTGTTTAACATCATACTGGAAGTTCTAGCTAGTGAAATAAGACAAGAAAAGGAAATAAAAGGTATATAGATTAAGATACAAAACTGTCATTGTTTGAAAATGAAGTATTTCGTCCTTCCCTCAAACTGATAAGTAATTATAGCAAGGCTGCAGGATTCAAAGTTAATATACAAAAACAAAAAATAACTTTCCTATATACAAGCAATGAACAAGTAGAATCTGAAATTAAAAACACAGTTATCATTTATCCTAGCAACTCCCAAAAGGGAATACTTAGGTATAAATCTAACAAGTATGCACAATTATCTATGAGGGAAAACTGCAAAGTTTTGAGGAACAAAATCAAAGAAGTAAATAGATATTCCAGGCTCAAGGAGAAGAAAACTCAGTTTAAGAAGACCTCAACAAATGGTGCTTGAAAAACTAGCCGTCCACATGTAAAATAATGAAACCAGACACAGATCTTACATCCTTCACAAAATTAATACAAAATGAATCACAGACCTAAATGTAAAATGGCAAACTATAAAACCTCTCGAAGGCAACACAGAAGAAAATCTAGATGACCCTGGGAAGGGCAATGACTTTTTAGATACAACACCAAAGGCACCAGCCATGAAACAAATTGGAGATTAGGCCTCATCAAAATTAAGAACTTCTGTTCTGAGGAAAAAATTGTTCAATGTCAGAAGAAGAAGAAGAAGAAGGGGAGGAGGGGGAGGGGGAGGGGAAGGGGGAGGAGGGGGAGGAGGAGGAGGAGGAGGAGGAGGAGAAGGAGAAGGAGAAGGAGAAGGAGAAGAAGAAGAAGAAGAAGAAGAAGAAGAAGAAGAAGAAGAAGAAGAAGAAAAGATAAACCACAGACTGAGAAAAAAATCTGATCAAGAGCTGTTATCCAGAACATGCAAAGAACCTTTAAAACATAACAATAAGAAAACAAGCAACCTGATTGAAAAATGGGCCAAGGACCTTAACAGACACTTCACCAAAGAAGATATACACATAGCAAATAAGCATATGAAAAGATGCTTCACACTGTTTATCATCAGGGAAAACTAACAACATACCACTACACATCTATTAGAATGGCTCAAAACCAGAACAGGTGGCAACATCAAAGGCTGACAAGGATGAGAGCAACAGGAACTCGCATTCATGACTGGTGGTAATGCAAAAAGGCACAGCCTCGTTAGAAGACAGTTTGGCAGTTTCTCATCAAATTAAAATGCTGTTACCAAAAAACTCAGTTGTTGTGGCCTTGATACTTAAACAAAAGAACTGAAAACGAGTGACCACATAAAAATCTGCCGAGTATTTATTCATAATTATCAAATCTTAAAGGACTCAAGATGCCCATCAGTTGGTGAATGGATAATGTGGCACATCCAGATAACATTATGTATTAATCAGTGCTAAAAAGAAATGAATTATCAAGCCATGAAAAGACATGGAGAAACCCTAAATGTATACTATTAAGTGAAAAAAGTCAAAGTGAAAGGTTACCTACTGTATGATTCCAATTAAATGATATTCTGGAAGTATAAAACAATGGAAACAGTAAAAAGATCAGTGGCTGTGGAGAGTTTGGGGGCAAGAGCACTGAAAATAATCTGTGTATACCATTAGGACAGATACATGTCATACATTTATTTGTTGAAACCAATGGAATGTTAATGTAAAGTATGGACTTCAAGTGATTATGATTTCTCAAGGTTCACTAACTGTAACAAGTTTATCACTCTGGTGGAAAATACTGATGATGGGCAAGGCAATACATGTGGAGGACAGGAGATGTATGAGAAATCTCGGTACCTGCCCCACAATTTTGCTGTAAACCTAAAACTGTTCTAAAGTGTAAAATCCTGGGGCACCTTGGCAGCTCAGTTAGTTAGTACTGGATTCTTGATTTTGGCTCAGGTAATGATCTCAAGGTTCAAGAGATTGAGCCCCAGTGCGGCTCTGCACTGACAGCTTGGAGCCTGCTTGGGATTTGCACATTCTCTCTCTGCCCCTCCCCTACTCATGCATTCTCTCTCTCTCTCTCTCTCTCAAAGACACATGCCTCTAGATACAGAACGTTATTTTTAAAAAGTGTAAAACCTTTTTTTTAATGTTTATTTTCAGACACAAAAAATGAGAGAGCACAAGCATGCTGGAGAGGGGCAGAGAGGGAGAATCCCAAGCAGGCTCCATGCTGTCAGCGTAGAGCCTGACTCGAAGCTCAATCTCATGAACCATGAGATCATGACCTGAGATGAAATAAAGAGTCGGAGGCTTAACCAACTGAGCCACCCAGAAGCCCCAACAATCTGTCTTAATACTGGTGCTTACATCATTTACATTTAACACGATTTTTAAATGGGGATTTTATACTTTTAGGGGCCCCTGGTCAATCAGTCAGTTGAGTGACCAACTGCTGATTTCAGCTCATGTCATGATCTCACAGTTGTGAGATCAAGTCCCAAGTCAGGATGCTCAGCACTAGGCACACTGGGCATGGAGCCTGCTTGGGATTCTCTCTCTCCCTCTGTCCCTCCCCAATGTGTGCATGTGCATGCTTGATTTCTTAAAAAAAAGAGAGAAAGAGAGAGAGAGAGAGAGACGATAAGAGTAGATAAAAATAAGACCCTATTACAAGCTGCCCATAAAAATGCACTTCAAATATAAAGATTTAAGTAAGTTAGAAGTAAAAAACAAGGAGTGCCTGGATGGCTCAGTTGATTAAGCATCTGACTTTGGCTCAGGTCATGATCTCTTGGTTCATGGGTTCTAGCCCCACGTCCGGCTCAGAGCCTAGCGCTTGCTTCAGATTCTGGGTCTCCCTCTCTCTCTCTGCCCCTCCCCCACCCATGCTCTGTTTCTGTCTCCAAAATTAATAAACATTAAAAAACTTTTTAAAACTAAAGTGAAAAACAAAAACAAAACCCGAAAAAGATAAACCATGATAACACCTAGACTTAGTATGACCTATACTAGCATCCAACAAAGATTTCAGAACAAATCACCAGGGATTAAGAAGTTTATTTTGTTGGGGAACCTGGCTGGCTCATTTGGAAGAACATGTGGATCTTGATCTCAGGGTCATGAGTTCAAACCACAGTTTGGGTGCAGAGATTACTAAAAAAAATAAACAACAAAAAAAGTTTTTTTAATGTTTATTTTTAGGGGCACCTGGGTGGCTCAGTCGGTTAAGTGGCCAGCTTCAGCTCAGGTCACAATCTCACAGTTTGTGGGTTCGAGCCCCATGTCGGGCTCTGTGCTGACAGTTAGCTCTGAGCCTGGTGCCTGCTTCGGATTCTGTGTCTCCCTCTCTCTCTCTGACCCTCCCCTGCTCATGCTGTCTGTCTGTCTCTCTCTCTCTCTCTCTCTCTCTCTCTCTCTCTCTCAGAAATAAAAACATTTAAAAAAATCTTAATGTTTATTTTTACTTTTGTGACAGTGTGCACACATGTGGGGGAGGGGCAGATAGAGAGGGAGACACAGAATCCAAAGCAGGCTCCAGGCTCTGAGCGTCAGCACAGAGCCCAACATGGGGCTGAACCTCATGAACTGTGAGATCACGACCTGACCCAGAGTCAGGCACTTAGCTGACTGAGCAACCCAAGTACTCCAAGAAATTTATTTCATTATGCTAAAGAGATCAATCAGTCCAAAAGATATAACAACCTTACTCATTTATGCACCTAATAACAAAGCTTCAAGATATGTTAAACAAAAACAGAGGTTTTAATACCATATTCTCAATAACACATAAAACAAGTAGATAAAAAATCAGCAAAGATACAGTAGATTTTAACACTACCAGCTAACTTGATCTAACTTAAAAAAAATTTTTTTTAGTGTTTAATTTTATTTCTGAGACAGAACGTGACCGAGAGAGAGGCAAAGAGAGAGGGCGACACAGAATCTGAATCAGGCTCCACACTCTAAAGCCGTCAGCACAGAGCCTGATGCGGGGCTCAAACCCACAAACTGTGAGATCATGACCTGAGCCAAAACTGGATGCTTAACCAACTGAGCCACCCAGGCGTCCCTAACTTGATCTTTTACAGAATGCTCCATCCAAAAGTAGCATATGCCTTCTTTTCATGTTCACAGGGACCATTTACCAAGACAGAACATATTCTGAAAAGCGTATTACCAATTTCAAGAAAGTTTGCAAGAATTCAAACCACAGGTCTTCAGACCACCATGGAATGAAGTTAGAAATTCGTAACAGAAAAATGTCTGTGAAACCATTAAATATTTGGAAACTAAGTAAAACATTTCTAAATAACCCCAAGGTCAAAGAAATCAAAAGGGAAATTACAAAGTATCTTAAAGTGAATAAAAATTTAAACAAAAAGTTGCTAAAATAAATTTATTGCACTCAATACTTACATTAAAAGGTCTTAAGTCAATAACATTAGCTTCTACCCTATGAAACTAGAAAAAGAACGTATGCGATTCAAGTAAGCAGAAGAAAGGAAATGATCAAAGCGGAAATCAATAAAACAAAACAAAATCAACAGATAAAAACCAATGAGACCAAAAGCTGATTCTTTAATAAAATCAGTAAAATTGTAAGTTTCTAGACAGACTGATGAGGGTAAAGTGGGAAGACACAAATTACCAACATCATGAACTGAGAGGAAACATCACCCTAGAGTGTATTATGAACTCCATGCCAATAAAATTGTCGATAAGTGAAAAGGACAATTTCCTTGAAAGAAACAAACTTTTGCCAAAGGTCGCTCAAGAAGAAACAAATAATTTGAATGGCCCTCTATTACAGAAACTGAGCTATAGTTAAAAATCCTTCAAACAAAGAAAATTCCAGGGACAGATGGCCTCACTGGCAAATTCTACAAAATATTTGAGGAAGAAATAGCAACTCTACACAAATTTTTCTATCATACAGAAGTGGAATACTTCCCAACTCATTCTATGTAGCCAGTATTACTTGGATACCCAAACCAAAAAAAGACATTGAAGACAACTACAGATGAATATCACTTGTGAACTTAGATGCAATCATCCTAAACAAAAATTTAGCAAACAGAATCCAACATGTTACAAGGAGAAAACATAACCAAATGGGGTTTATCCCAGGAATGCAACATTGATTTCAAAATCAATGTAATTCACCATGTTAATGTTTTAAAGCCATGATCATTTCTATACACAGAAAAAGCATTTACAAAACCCAACATCCTTTCTAAAAATTTGCAGAAACTAAAATATAAGGAAATTTCTTCAATCTGATAAAGGAGATCTACTAAAAACAAAACCCGCAACATCATACTTCAGTGAAATACTGAATGCTTCTCCCCTAAAATTAGGAAGACAGGGATATCTGCTCTCAACATGCTATCTATCCATTCCTCTAATAGTCTAAATACTGCTTTTGTAAGTAAAGTTATATGTATTTCATTAATTTTGCCTCCCAAAGAAATATATCAGTTTTGGCTAAAAATCAATAAACAGCCACATTACTAAGGTTTCTGGGGTTTTTTTCCTAGAAAACTGCATTTAAAGACATTTATCAACTAAACAGATAAGTGCCATTTGCAATAAATTCCTTTTAGAATTTAATAACAGGGTAAAGATTTTTCTTTCTGAAAAACAGCTGTGTTAAATTTTAAATGAATAAGAACTGAATCACCCACAGCTTCTCTATCCTAACTGCCTGTGGGGATATGAAGAAAAGGGGGTGAGAGGACTTTAATGGCTAGAGTAACTGATACCTTAAACAGAAATGTAAAAGTGAAAGCAATCTTACTGTACAGATATATTTTATCAGACATGTTATAATTCTAGAACCTGACTTACAAATCCACTTTTGGAAAACAAATCAATTTAGAAGTTACAGAAAGCAACTGGTTCCACCTGATAAAGTAAAAAATGCTCAATTTCTGTTATCTAATTGTTGGGGTTTCCAAACCTTGGTTTAAATTGAGAATTTCCTGATGCTGACTTAAGACCATGACCTTCAACATCAACACTAATTTAGGAAGGTAATAATAACATCAATGGCTGGCTTGCTCTTAAATACCCACAAGCAACAACAGAAACAAGTATAGAAAATCCAAACTAAGGAAAAATAAATCATTGACACATGGCTTTAAAAAGCATTATTTGATGTTCCGCAAATTCATCTACTGATTAACAAAGTCGTTTCCAGTATTATTTTGCATTTCTTGAATACTATGAGTAGAGAGAGAGCTCTTACAGAAAATTTCAAGATACCTATATGTAAAAACAACCAAGAATTAGATCACTGGTTATGCAAAGGAAAAACAAGAACATTAGAAAAAAAAAAAAAAAGCTAGCAAATGGATTCATTCACCCGAGAAATTACACAAAAAGAAAGTATCTCTCACCCACAAAAAACTGTGCAGGCTATAGCGCTCTATTCTTGGAAAAATGCTTGGAAAGCATTTCTTCCAGAAACCACCATATTTGAAATGGGCAACAGACAAAAACCCTATATTGCCACTATGAAGGAAGCAATCATGGGGGGTGGGGCAGAATACTCTGCATTTATCATTATTATGTTAGTCGTTAAAAAACCAACCTGCATCTCCAGGACCCATTTGAGAATTTCATAGAAACACATCAAAACCCTCAGATGCTACAGAAAAAAAAGGCTGAGAACTACTGCTCTAAACTCAAGCTTCTCAAATTCTAATGTGCATATGAACCACCAAGCGATCTTTTTAAAATGCACATTTTTGATTCAATACGTGTAGAATGAGACTTCAAATTCAGTAATTTTTAACAAAACTCCCAAGTAATGCCATATCCACAGATCAAACTCTGTACAGCAAGGTTCTAAACTATGCATCTCACAAAAGGTATCTTTACAGTATAACCACTCTGGAAAACAGTTAAACAGCTTTTCAAAAAATTAAATAGTTTTAATATACCCACTATATAATCAAGCCCTTTAATCCCCAGGTATTTACCCAAAACAAATGAAAACAGATGTCCACAAATGTTCACAGCAACTTTATTTGTAATAACCAAAAACCAATTAACTGGTGAGTAGACAAGCTGTGGTATATCCATAAAAGACTATTCTCAGCAATGAAAAGGAATTAATTATTGATACCTGCTACAATATGTATGACTCTCAAACAATTAGGCTGACTGAAAGAAACCAGATCAAAAAAGAATATATGGTCATTGACCCCATTTATATAAACATCTAGAAAATGCAAACCACTAATCCAGAGTGACAGCAGATCAGTGTTTGCCTGAAAAAGGAGGAGAGGGGGCTTATAAAGGAGCATGAGAAAACAACTTCTAGAGGTGGTAAATATGTTTTACAGGTATATATAAAAGTCAACAAATTATACATGTTAAGTATGTGCTGTTCATTCATCAGTATACCTCCACAAATCTATGTGAGAAAGACATCTTTCAAACAGAAAACTCACTATATATAAACATATAAATTCTAACTTTTGAAAAGCTATGTAATACTGTGATAACAAGAAATACACATTCGGTCTTTGTCCCCATTCCTGGCACAGAATTCCTAAACTCTTGGAATTTCCTAAGTGATACTTGATATTCCTAACAAATCTCTTTCAAGTACATATAGGTTTATGTTATAAGGTGACTATTGGAAAGCATCTAAGGATGGTGGCTGGTTGCCAGGAGAACCAATCATGTGATTAGAGAGTAGGAACTTTCAGTCCCAAACCTAATCTCTGGGGAGAGGAGATGGGCTACAGATTGTAGATAAATCACCAATAGTTAATGATTTAATCAATTATGCCTATGTAATGAAGCCTCCATAAAAAAAAAAAAAAAACAAAAAACACCAAAGGATTGGGTTCAGAGAGTTTACAGGCTGATGGATACATGGAGGTGGTTGGAAGAGTGGCAAATTCCAAAAGGGTATGGACACACCATGCCCTTTGCCCCATACGTTGCCCTAAGCGCTGAAAATTAAATGAACCTAAGGAGGGGGTAGTTGGATACTCCTATCTATAACCAGTCAGTCAGACGCACAGGTGACTACCTGGATTTGGGATTGGCATCTGAAGGTGGAGGAGGGGAGCAGTCTTGTAGAACTGAGCCCTTAACCTGTGGGATCTACTGCTATCTCCAGATAGTGTTAGAATTGAGTTGAATTGCAGGACACTCAGCTGATGTCAGAGAATTGCTTGGGGGTGGGGGTGGACTCCACACCGGAATAAATGTCAGAATTGGATATATACGCCTTTACACATATGGTAAGATTAAGAGCTTCCCCCTTGCAGTGGAGTAGACAGTAGTAGTGTAAGGTGACTCAGAGGGAGGGCCCTTTAGGATCTTTCTTAACTCCAAGTAACCACTGAAAACATGTACTACAGAGTTGATAAGAAAGCCAGTGGTGCTCTAGTAATAGACTACAATTTAAAAAAGAAACCTTAGTCTGTTTCAGTAGAACCTGGAATTTTGCTAACTATTTAACTATATAAACAGGGTATTGTAAAATACAAAATTATAGTCAGACACCTTTTGAGGAGTCAGTCTCACTCCCACCAATGTCCACTCTCTCAACTACCATGGTCTCCCCAGGAGTGGGATGCCTATCCACCAAGTTGGTAAATCATCTCCCCTTACCCTACACACAGTCAGCTGAATCAGGCTAGATACCTGAATTAGGCCAATCATATTCCATTTCCTGGGAAGTTAGAAATGAGAGTGAATCACTACTCTCAGCCAGAGATTTCTGGTTTAAATAGATATAAATTTAGAAGCTATTGAGTGGCCATCTTGGGCCAATAAGAAGCCAAATCTCTGTAAGTCCTTTTACAGAAAAGAATGTAGTAAGACTAAAAATATTTTTAAAAATAACAGTATCTCATTACCAAATGGGGTTCATTCCACAAATGCTGGGGATGGTTCAATATTATAATTCATCAATAATGAACAGATCTGAAGGGGAAATCTCCACAAATTCCAAAAAGGCATTTGAAAATATTCAAGACTCATTTATGGTAGAAACATGGGAGGTTTTACATACATTTTTATGGATTACATACATATTTATAATATTCTATTGTAAGTACCTATTTTTTTAAAGGTTTGTTAATCTTTGAGAGGGGGAAGAGGGGCAGAAAGAGAGCGAGCGGGGGAGTGGCAGTGAGAGAAGGGGAAACACAGAATCTGAAGCGGACTCCAGGCTCTGAACTGTCAGCAAAGAGCCTGACTCAGGGCATAAACTCATGAACGATGAGATCATGACCTGCCAAAGTTGGCCACTTAACTGAGACACCCAGGTGCCCCAATAAATACGTTTTGTTTGCTACGTCTATTAATCAGTCTAGAACAATCTACATCTTATTTAATGGAGAAACACTACCAGCAGTCACACTGAAGTAAGAAACAAAAATTCCCATTGCCTTGACGGAAGGCAATGAGAAGCACACTATTTAGAAAAACAGAAGTAAAGGATCTCTGTAAATAAGTTACATGGTATTTATATCTCAATAACTCAAGAGAACCCATGCAAAAGTAAGTACAATCACATAACTTAAAGTCACAAGATCTAAAATTAACATATAAAAATTAATAGTTTTTAAAAATACAAACAAGTATAAAGTATAATGGAAAGAAGATAACATTTACAATAGCAACCAAATAGATAAAATTCCTGGAAACAAGCTTAATCAAAAACAAAACAAATAGGGGCGCCTGGGTGGCTCAGTTGGTTAGGCATCCGGCTTCAGCTTAGGTCATGATCTCACAGTTCGTGGGTTCGAGCCGAGCCCCGCGCGGGGCTCTGTGCTGACAGCTAGCTCAGAGCCTGGAGCTGGCTTCAGATTCTGTATCTCCCTCTCTCTCTCTCTGACCCTCCCTTGCTCACACTGTCTCTATCAAATATAAAATTTTTAAAAAAACATTAAAAAAAAAACAAAGAATGCTCCTGAAAAATAAATATAACTAGACTTCAACAAATGAAGAGACAAATCATGTTCTTGGGTAAAAAGTCAACATCATAAAGATGTCAATTATCTATAAGCTGATTTATAAATGTACAGTAAATGCCAATAAAACACCAACATTTTCTTTCTGGAGCTAGACAAAATTATAAAGATCATATGGAAAAATAAACAAGCAATACTGGTAAGGAAAACTCTGAAAAAGAAAGCAGTAAGGATGGGAGAAGTAACTAGCCTCACCATATATATTTTTTAATGACAAAAACATAAAAATAAAACAATGAAATGATTGATATTACAACACTATCTTCAAAAAAAATTTAAGTAAATCTTCTACACAATAAAACAAATGAAAAATTTAAAAATAAACACAAATGAAAAGAAATTTCAAAGATGATGAAAGTGGCATCTCAAACCAGGAAGAAAATATTTTTTTAATGGTTTTTGGACAACGGAACATCCATAGATGGGAAAAAAAGGACCGACAGAGCCATGTGTACTAAAACAAATCATACAAGTTCTAGAGGAAATCTTGAGGTAAATAACCTGAGAGAGGAAGCAAAACACCTTCATTTTAACTCAAAGACCAGAAGCATTCTTTCATTAAGAAATGAAAATTTTGGCTATATAACAACCAGTATCCATCAAGAGGAAACTGATTACATGTAAAATAGAACATCATCTAGTTACAGTATTAACAAATCAGAAACAATGCCTATCCCACAGGAATTTTCTTAACAATTGTATTTATTATGCCTTAATCCCTTGTTTTGGTGAATCACTATTCCTTCCTCCCAAAACTCCCTTTACACCAATGAGCAAAATGCAAACTGCCATTCTCTTATACCATCCACTTCTCAGGCCACAGTGACTAGGGTTAATCCCGTAATTGACAGGATGACTCAGGCTGGGCCATAGATTTCTCAATCTGGAAGGAAGAGGTTAAAAAGCAAATCTCTCTCACAAACACACACACACACACACACACACACACACACACACATACACCCCTATACTTATGTACTATAAATACAAAAATACGAAGGGAAAAAAGTATGGAAGGAAGTACATCCACACAAAGGTCAAATGTAGGTATCTCAGAATGGTAGGATTGTATTTTCTTCTTTATACTTTTTGATATATTCTGAAGGTTTTTGTAAATAAGCATATATGATACTGCTACAAAGGCGAGGTATTTTCAAAAACAGATAAAACAAGTTGGATGTTTTGAGGTTTTGCTTTTCCAATTTACAGAGCCACTTGCTCCCTCAAGACAGAGATATGCTCGGGTGGCTGAGCACATTTCCAGTGATCACCGTGCACTGCGCTACCGCTCTACAGAATGAGTATCCTCCTGTGCTGTGTTATGCCCTAACAACAAAGAACATATTAGGCAAATCTTAATTACACCACTGTTTCCAAACACAAATCCACTACAAGACAGGCAAACAATTACCTAAATTTTACTTTGTACAGTACAATTCAAAGGATCTTCCTTACATTCAGCACATTTACATTCTTCAGTGATGTGCTTCCACGTAAAAATTCCACATTTCACAATATAAACTCAGTCTAAAGCTTTTAAAAAATTTTTTTAATATTTATTTTTGAGAGAGACAGAGAGACAGAGCATGAGCAGGAAAGGGGCAGAGAGAGAGAGAGGGATACACAGAATCCAAAGCAGGCTCCAGGCTCTGAGCTGTCAGCACAGAGCCTAACACGGGGCTCAAGCCCAGGAACCATGAGATGATGACCTGAGCCAAAGTTAGAAGTTTAAGTGACTGAGCCACCCAGGCGTCCCAGTCCAAAGCTTTTTAAATGCCTTCTTAGAATTCTCAGAAAGTTTAGAACTTTGTGACTCATACACAATAAGGAATAACAACGAAGAAAGCAATCTGTACTATCTACTAAACTGTAATTCTTAATCTTCTTTAGGTCATTTTCTTCATTAAGACCTGATGATGAGGGGAGTAATCAGGAGACATAAAACTGTGGTCAAAAAAAAAAATCAGCAAGGGGTGCCTTGGTGGCTCAATCGGTTGAACATCCAACTCTTGATTTCAGCTCAGGTCATGAGCCCAGAGTCATGGAATTGAGCCCTGTGTAGGAGGCCTGCTTGGGATTCTCATTCTCCCTCTCTGCCCCTCTCCCCCGCTCACCAAAATAAAATAAAATAAAATAAAATAGTTTAATGTTTCTTTATTTTTGAGAAAGAGCGAGAGAGAGAGAGAGAGAGAGAGAAAGAACATGAGCTGGGGAGAGGCAGAGAAGGTGGGAGACAGAATTTGAAGCAGGCTCCAGGCTCTGAGCTGTCAGCACAGAGCCCGACTCGGAGCTCAAACCCACAAGCCATGAGATCATGACCTGAGCCGAAGTCGGATGCTTAACTGAGCCACCAAGGCACCCCAAGATAATTTTTAAAAATCATTAAGATCATACACCCCATTAAGTCTATCTAGATACCAGAGACTTCAATTAAGAATCCCTGATATAAAATTAAGACTTAATTGAAATCCCTTAATCCACAAGGCATCCCAACTGTCTTTACCGTGTCACAAATCTACTGAAAATACATAGGTAGAAATCACATTTCCAGCGCACTGGCCTTATAACTAGCTTAGTCTCTGGTCTGCCACCACCACCATCACTGCCACCCACGCACTGCCCTCCACAAGCCATCCATCAACAATGATCTTTTACAAATACAAACCTGATGATGTACCCTCCAAAACCACAGCACCCCATTATCAAGATTAATACGATATACTCTAAATGAAGGAAACACACACACACACACACACACACACACACACACACCCCCACCCATGTAGCTTAACATCACTTAACTACTTAACAATGCATAACTAGTAAATAATATATAACGTGTTGCTGAATTAGAACAGTGATTTTTCAAACTATGGATTGAATCTCTAGTCAATCATAAAATCAGTAAGTAGCTCATTTAATAAAATAGGAACGAAAGGGGGAAAAACATCTATGTATAGCCAATCCTCAATACTCACAAATTCTGTTTGCAGATTCACCTCACACAAATGTGTGATCACCAAAATCAACATGTGCAGTACTTTCAGTCATTCAAAGAATGTACAAAGCAGCATTGAAACCACCTCGATCATATGTTCCCAGGTAACGTCAAAGGAGGTGACACTCTTCTTTCATGTCTTATCCTATAAACAAGTGTAATTCTAATGCTCTATTTAGTGTCACTTTTTTTGCATTTTTATGGTTTTGTGATGATTTCATTGTTTATGGGCTCCCCAAATGCAGTGCTTAAGTGTTATAATGTACCTAAGCACAAGGTGGCTGTGATGTACCTTACAGATAAAATGTGTTAGACAAGCTCCATTCAGGCATGACTTACAGTGCTGCTGGCTCTGAGTTCAATGCCAAGAATCAATAGTATGTGTTAAATAAAGTATTTTCCAAACAGAGGCATACATAAAACAAGATTTTGCATTGATTTAGTTGATGAAAATGCTGTGACCAGAGGTTCACAGGAACCCAGCCCTGTATATCCTATAGGACCAATGGTTCAGTATTCACTAATCCACTGCTTGTGGCAACTTGACAGAACATAACTACTGCAAAAAAACAAAAGCAAAAACAAAAAAACAAAGCAACAACAAATCTCAACAGTATATTTGTGTGTATAATGTATGTTAAGACACACTTTATTTCAGTTACACATACCCAGAGTTAATCAAAAAAGTTTAAAAGCCAGTGAGTAAGAGCAAAGAGAAATACTCCTGATAGGAATGGTAAACTGGCAAGGCAGACGGGCAGGGGACATGGGCACACATACTAACCCCTTTTTTCTACCTAGAATCAGAATCACCCACAAATTATGATTTGGTTGGGAAGTCTAAGGTAAACGCAGGTACTTTACAAAAGCATCCCAGATTACTCTGCCATGTGGTCAAGATAAGAACTGCTATTCTTCCTCCTACAGTGATAGCTCTCAAAGTGCGGTCACTGGACAGGCAGCATCAAGAACATGTTAAAAAATACAAAGTCCTAGGCCCTGTTCCAGATCCACTAAAAACTGCAACGTCATGATGAAGCTCAGCAATCAGTGTTTTAACAAGACCTCCAGGTGATTCTGACGCATGACGAAGTTGAAGAATCACTGACCTAAACCTTCTGTATTTCTTTTGAAGGTATTCTGAAAGCCCTGATGAATAAGATGGCCGAGCTGGGATCTGAGCTAAAGCTGAAGGCGAACTACTACTGTCCAAAGCACCTATAATACATAGAAAATCTTCTAGGTGCTTTCTTCATGGAAAGTGCCCTCTATGCTTAAAACCAGAATAAATAAAATGTGCACATTACTTGCACAATAAATAAGGCAGCACTAGTTCTTCAGGTCATCCTCCATATCACAAAGTTTCTTTTCCCACAGCTCTTTAAACAGGAACTGCTCTTAAAAACAACAACAGGAACTGCTCTTAACACAGTCTGCCTATCCAAAAAAGTGACTCTACACTAGACCACAAAAATTCTTTCAACCCTCTAACAACTCTCCAGGGCATCACACACTTCTCAATATGAAAAGCAATGACACGAACCGGGAAACAAACAAACAGCAAAAAATGACTCATGACATCATGGCATATGAAATAACTTCAAAACTCATTTGTAAAAAATAATTCAGTAGTCTTTTTTAAGTTTATTTATTATTTATTTTTAAGAGACAGAGAGAGGGGTGCCTGGGTGGCTCAGTCGGTTAAGCCTCTGACTTCGGCTCAGGTCAGATCTCACGCTCGTGGGTTTGAGCCCCCATCAGGCTCTGTGCTGACAGCTAGCTCAGAGCCTGGAGCCTGCTTCCGGTCCTGTGTCTCCTTCTCTCTCTGCCCTTCCCCTCTCATGCTCTGTCTCTCTGTATCAAAAATAAATAAAACATTAAAAAAACTAAAAAGAGAGAGAGAGAGAAAGAGAAAGAGAGAGAGAGAGAGAGACAGGGAGAATCCCAAACAGGCTCCGTGCTGTGAGCATGGCACCCAATGCAGGGCTCAATCCCACCAACAGTGAGATTATGACCTGAGCTGAAACCAAGAGTCAGACACCCCAATTTAGTATATTCTACTCAGTCAGCTATTACGTGAACTCAAACATACTCTTCTTCAAATCACATCCCTTGTGACACAAATCTCCACAATATAATTTTTACCTTTTACATAACACATTAAACCTTACATGGAGCCATCCATGTACAACTCTTTTCTTTGGGACTACAAACTGCTTGAAGACAGGTACCACATCTATTCCTTTCTGTAATCTAAAGTACGTAACAGGTGTTGCTTGTTCCATCAGCAAATATTTAGTAAGCAGCTACCATATGTTATTCACTGCACCAGATGATGGATACAAATGTAATGCAGACACAGTCCATGTATTCATGGAGCACTTACTGAATGAATACACACAAACAACTGCAATGGAAATTTGAGAGTGCAGTCTGTGAAAGATCCAGCTTACCAACATGATAATCTGACATAAGATGGCTTTCTTCAAAAAGGTAGCCTATTGCTTTGCTGACCTAACCTGCTAATTAAGGTCACAAATAATTGGTTAAAAAAAAATACACTAACAATTCATTTAAGTTAATCTGACTTTAAAATATTTATCTTATATATAGAAAAATAAACAAAAGTGCTTTGCACAATGCAAGGCTTACAGACAGCCAAATTGCTACATGGGAATAAAAGATTAAGGTTTTATATCCAAACACTCCAATTCGAAAGCTACCATTTGCCAATTCTCAATTCCTCAGAGATTTTTAAATTTAAAAGCAAAATTACCTGACTTTATGAATGACTCTAGATTAAGAAACTAACTCTAAAGTCACATATTACTTACAAAATGAATACCAGAAATATTTGTCAACTTTATAAAGTAAAAAGCATTTGTTTAGAAGTTTTCTACGATACACATGCATATGATACTAACAACTGTCTTTCGAGTGTCTCGGATGTGGGGAAGGAAGGACATTTACTTTTCATGTATATCATTGTGTGGTATACAGATTTTTATCTTTAAATCACGTGGGTATATTATTTTTCAATTTAAAAAATCTAGAAAATGCCTTAAACACGAAGATAACATATTCTGTTTATAGTAACACCTCATTTATAGTAATAAGAAATAAAATCTTTAGCCTAACTATATATTTAAGACAAGGATTGCATGGCAATAATGTTGCCATTTGGGCCAAAGAAATTCTTCTGAGAGGTTCTGAAAGTCAGGTCAAAGACCCTCAAAACATCCAAAGAAAGAAGTGAGGGGTCCATAAACTTGGGTAAGAAAACAACCATTTCTCTTATTCCACTAACTTCTATCAAATTTAACATTTCCTTCGATTACTAATGTAGGCAAAAGACAAAATAACTGTACTAGTAACACTCAAGACTAGCAATACAACAGAAATCACAGATTGTTTCACTATCCTATTACAGTGGTTGCAGTTTTCAAAATATTGTTTATACTTATCACTACTTAAAAACTAAGATAATTAGATTCAACTCTAAATTGTCATTAATGTGTTAATAAAGCATGTAAATTACAAATTGTTTTAATAACTTCCAATACAGTTAACTTATGTGATTATATTTTATGCATTCAAAACATCATTCTGATTCAGGCCCTCTGCCCATTTTTTAATTGCTTATGGTACTGAGTTATATATGTTCTTTATATATTTTGGATACTTATCAGATACATCATGTGCAAATATTTTCTCCCATTTAGTAGGTTGTCTTGTCATTTTGTTGATGGTCTCCTGAGCTATACAAAAGCTTTTTATATTGGTGTAGTCCCAATATTTTATTTTTGCTTTTCTTTCCCTTGCCTCAGGAGATATATCTAGAAAAATGTTTCTAAGGCCCACGTCAAAGAAATTACTGCCTATGCTTTCTTCTGGGAATCATACAGTTTCAGATCTTACATGTAGGTCTTTAATCCACTCTTGAGTTTATTTTTGTGTACAGTGTATGAAAGTGGTCCAGTTTCATTCTTTGGCATATAGCTATCCAGGTTTCCCACTGTATATTCTTGCTTCCTTTGTCATAGATCAATTGACAATAGAGCATAGGTTTATTTCTGAGGTCTCTATTCTGGTCCATTGATTTATGTGTCTATTTCTGAGCCAGTACAATACAGTTTTGATTACTATAGCTTTGTAGTATATCTTGAAGCCTGGGATTGTGATGCCTCTACCCTTGTTCATCTTCCTCAAGATTGCTTTGGCTATTCAAGGTCTTTTGTGGTTCCATACAATGTTCGTATTATTAGTTCTAATTCTCTGAAAAAAATGCTCTTGGTATTTTGATAGGGATTGCATTAAGTCTGTACATTGCTTCGGGTAGTATGAACATTTTAACAATATTGGTTCTTCCAATCTGTGAGCACGGGATATCCTCCCATTTGTTTGTGTCCGCTCCAATTTCTTTCATCACTGTTTTATAGTTTTCAGCGTATAGGTCTTTCACCTACTTGGCTAAGTTTATTCCGAGGTATTATATTCTTTTCGATGCAATAGATATTTTTCCAAAGGCGACCTACAAGTGGCCAAACACATGAAAGGATGCTCAATATCACTATGCATCAGGGGAATGCCAATCAAAACCACTATGAGATCAAATCAAAACAAATGAGATCACAATTAAAACCACCTCATACCTGTCAGAAGGGCTATGATAAAAAAGACAAGAAAAAGCAAATACTGGTGAGAATGTGGGAAAAGAAAGAATCATATGCACTGTTATGTTAGTGGGAATGTAAATTGGGGCAGCCACTGTGGAAAATGGTATAGAGACTCATCAAAAAATTAAAAGAATTACCATATGATTCAGTAGTTCCCCTACTGAGTATTTACCCAAAGAAAACAAAACTACTAAAAAAATATATGCACCCCTATGTTTACTATAGCATTATTTATAAGCCACAGTCAAGATATGGAAGCAACCCAAGTATCCATTAACATATGAAAAAACAAAGAAAATGTGGTGGTGGTGGGTATGTGTGTGTGTGTATATATAATGGAATATTTGTTGGCCATAAAAAAGAACAAGATCTTACCATTTTTGCAACACCATGGACAGATTTAGAGACTAAAATGCTAAGTGAAATAAGTCAAAGGTAAATACTATATTATTTCACTCATATGTGGAATTTAAGAAACAGAACTAATGAACAAAGGGGAAAAAAAAGAAACAAACCAAAAAAACAAACTCTTAAATACAGAGGACAAATTGGGGGTTGTAACAGGGGTTGGAAAAAGCAGCATGAGGAATTTTACAAATTGTCAAAGTCCCAAATCACAAAAAATTAAGAAGCCTGGGACAATGGTTCTTAAATCAGATCCAGCAGCCCCCATTTATTAATTGAGAAAAAAACATTTCAGGGTTATCCCAATTAGCAGGCAGGATATCAATAAACTTCATGGTATGCTTGTGACAGTCCCATACATCCAAAAATTGAATGCCCAAAACCATGCCAGTTGAGAAACATCTCAAGGATCAAATGGCAAGATTCCCTCCTTAATGCCTTGGTTTCCGAAGTTTCCAAATTTAAATGTTCATCCGAGAGTTCACTGGTATATTAGAATGTCTCTTGTCATTCAATTTTCTCATGTACACCACCCACTGAACAGATTTTCATCACTAAAATGTACTTTCCCCATGACCGACAATCAAAAAAAGAAAACAGGGTGGCGGAGTTTTGGGTGTCTCAGTCGGTTAAGCAACTAACTTTCGCTCAGGTCATGATCACTGTGTGGGAGTTCGAGCCCCGCATCAGGCTCTGTGCTGACAACTCAGAGCCTGAAGCCTGCTTCAGATTCTATGTCTCCCTCTCTCTCAAGATGAATAAATATTTTTTAAAAAAATTTTTAACGGAAGGAAGGAAAAAGGAAAGGAAAGAAGGAAGAAAGGAAATCACTTTTAAATACAAATACAGTACTTGCCAATTATTCAGGAGTTATATATTACTCTGAGGGTTAGCTAAAAATTTAGTTTTCTTTGCTAATTTTTAAAGTCTTTAACTTTAAAAATCATTTTGATTGTTAAAATGCTCTGCCAGAACAGAAATGGAAGGAGGAAAATATATGTATCAATGTGCTGATGTTTGACAACTATAAAAATATATTTATTGACTGGAGAAAAAAATGTGAAACTATTCCACAGAATAATGTATGGAGATACCCTATTTCTTTTACTCTTCCATATTCCTTCATTTATTATCCTGTATAAATGAAAACTGTTATTAATAATAAAAAAATAGCAGTTGCCTGTATAAGGCACAGACTTAAGTCCACAAAAAGATAATCTTTAAGATTACCTTTTGAGATAATTCTCATTAAACAGATGAAGCAAAGTGGCTTAATGAGATGAAGTAATTTATCTTGCCCAAAGGGAAAGTGACAGAGGCCAGGACTGAAAGCTAAGGCACAATTCTGAAGAACCAATTTCATTAAATTAACAGTACAAATAAGGATGCTTGTCAACTCCCCAACCAACAACCTCCTATCCTTTGCTCACACTCTTCCCAAAAAAGGGAAGTGAGAAAGCTGGAAGTAAAGATAGGAGTTAGAAAACTACCAGAGAGGCTGACTCTTCCACTCTGCATTCTTCTGACTGCACAGTGATACTAGCTGGCAAGAAAAAAGAAACCTAAAAACATATACAAAGAAATGGTGCTAAGAATATGGAAGTGACTACCATCTTCCTCCACTATAGATCCCACAAAAAACAGTGGGGTAAGACAGACTAGGCAAACCCAAAGTTCTATTTCATGCAAGTGTAAACATGTCAAAGTAAAAACCAAGACCAGTTTTAACATAAAATCAAATAATCATGATGGAACTACTGCTATCTACATTAGCCTCCTTGGTAGCTTATTCCTACCCACTGTCCCTTACACACCCATTACTACTTTTAACTCTACTTGAAAAGACATGCAGATGCGGAGCTGTACATTAATAAACAATCAAATCCAATTTCAGTGGCTGGTATCATGGTCAATGCCTGTATTACAAACTTTCTACCACGGAAGTGCCTGGATAAGTATCCGTCTCTGCTGAGTAAAACAAAGACTATACCTTTTTTCCTTACAGCATCTGGTCTAATTGGGAAAATATGTGTCTATTCTTTCTCTCTCTCATGCGTATATCCATATCCATACATACACATCCATCCCTCAAGTGAGAAACACAAGATACTATAAAATTTATTTTAATACTCAAATAGTCTGGGCTAAAATTATACCAAAATTCGAGACACTTATGCAATGAGTATGAGTAATAAAGACAGTAAATTCCATAAAAACATGAGAATTGATCATATCCAAAACATACAGAGTGGACATCTCTTTTGGTCTCTAGGAAAAATCAGTATTAAATAGTGGATAAGTGTAACTGAACCTCACAAAAAAAGGACTCTAAACCAAATTAACAGGATCACAATAACTGACTCTTTAAATAAGGCTTAACTACCAATATCTTCCTAATAGTCTTTCACTTGTTAGTTCTTCTCACCTAATTAATATTCTGGACAATATGCCTAGCTGACAGACACGAGGATTCACAGATGCAAGTAATTTTTAGACCCAATGGTACTTGAATGGTCACTCAAGCCAACTCCATTTCACAAATGAGAAAACTAAGGGCCAGGAGGTTAAATAACTTCTTAAAGGTCATACAAAATGCATCTCTTACTACTCTGAAAATTAGTATGAAGAGTATGCTTTCTTTAAAAATATTTTGAAGACTTCTTTTATAATCCTCAACTTAAATTTCATTTAAAAATGCAATCTGCATCCTACCATTATATTGTAAAATATGTAAAATATTGTTTTCTCATTAAAACACCTTACAAACCTAAGGTTTGTAAAAGTACCCTAAGTATCCAAATTCACTTTGGATCAAACTACGGATTAAAACAATTTAATTAAGAATTTAACTTCATAACTTTTGGTCGTAATGTTATATAAACACCAGCAGTAATGTCTCAAGGGCAGCTCCTTGACTAAAGCCTTATTCTCAGGAAGCTGGCCCTTAACAGCACTTGTATACTAACCTCCCCTTGTCAGACTGTCAGACTTACAGATACACAGACAGCTGATGCAAGCCAAAACAATAATGGCCAGGGTCTGCGATTCTGAAATGAAAGAAAGATAACGGTGATGATAACAACAGCTACTATTTACTGACTGCTTACAGAATGCCACAAATTGTCCCAAGCACACAACTCGTCCTCTCAACAACGCCATGAGATTTTACAGATGAACTCAAAATCATTCAGCTGGCTCAAAGGGGAGGATGTACACTTCACCATCACACGATACAACCTCTCAAATGATGGGGAATTGTTAGAGTTTAGTGACATCAATGTCACTTGCTGCTCAAGGGCCCATAGCTACCCTGGTTCCTCGCATTCTCAAGTCCTGACTGTACAAATCTTCCATGGGGTCTTCGAGGCAACACCTAGGAATCTTAAAGAAACCAGATTTGGCCTCTGGGACTTGAAATCAACATAATGATCCTACCTGTTAAATATTACTAGGCCTAGTTTTTTAGAGAACTGTTACTGATGAAATCTAAACTTACCCCACAGATAAATCATTTCTTAAAATTTTGTTTTCAAAAAATGTGCTTATAAAAGGCATTCACCTTAAAGCTTCTTTCGTATCATTCCCCAAGGGAAAAAATTTTAATGACTCTTCCATGGTATAGAATAATAAATGAGAGAAAAAAGAAAATGTAATAAACTTTAGGTAACATCTAGTTCTCAACCACTCATTTTACAGATGAAGCAATACAATGATAAAGGTCAGGGCTCTAGAAGTCAATCACTCACAGGATGAGTTCAAATACTGGCTTTACTGCGTTCTATCTAGTCCAGGTAGGAGTGAACTTGGGCAAGATACTTAATCTCCAAAGCCTGTTTTTGTTTCTTCCGGAAAAGACATAATAGCACCTACTACACATCCTACCATTATAATGAGTTATTAACCATCTACTGAGTTAACAAAGTGCCTGTCACATACCTAACACACTCACTAACACACAATAAATGGTAGTTGTAAAGGTACTGATGAATGACCTGAGGCTCAGAGAAGGTAGGCAACTTTCCCAGAACATTTGGCCACTAAAGAATACAAAACTAGAAAAGAGACTTCACACTTACAAGTCAGTCCTCTTTATTCATCCTACAAACTCCTGGGCCTAACATTTGGAAACTATAATCTGGTGTAATTCTACCCCTTTTGCAACTTTATCTCTACTTCAACTTTTACTAATTCACCAAATATTTAGAAAGTGCCTTCTCTGTTATAAACAGTTTCTAGTGTTGAAGATATAGCAGAGAACAAAGGGGGAGAAAAGAAGTAAAAGCCATCTGCATGCCCCCTCAAAAAGAGAAAGAACTAAGAGAATGGTATGCTCAGAAATGATGCAATGCTACCCTCCTGAAATTTCTATCAGCAGGGGATGATGGATTGGAAAGGACAGATAAAATACATGCAACATGTAAGAACCTTCTTTTAGTCTACTTAACATCCACAGATGGCTTTAAACATTCCTGGATTCAGGGTGCCTGCGTGGCTAAGCATCCGAATTCAGCTCAGGTCATTATCATGTGGTTCACGAATTCAAGCCCTGCGTAGGGCTCTGTGCTGACAGCTCAGAGCCTCAAGCCTGCATTGGATTCTGTGTCTCCCTCTCTCACTGCCCCTCCCCAGCTCATGCTCTATCTCTCTCCCTTAAAAGTAAACATTAAAAAAAATTTTTTTAATAAAAATAAACATTCCTGGATTCAAGTATTTGCTTCAACACACACCATATAACCAAACCTGAAAGCCCAAATTGTTAAATCTCTCTCCAATCCCTCTATACATTCTAGTAACAGTTTTCTCTAATTCTTAACTATACTAAAATTTAACTTTTTCTAATGCTCTTTGTCGGGTCAATTTAACCTGGTAGTTTTTGCTAACTTTCCATATATGTTTTTGACCTCAATGACTCATTTCCATTCCTTGAAGTCAAGATCTGTATCATATTCTTCTTTTAATTTTAATCCTAGCAGCACTTCAGCATATAGCCTTACAAATACATAGTTACCCCTTTAGAAGTTTCTTAATGTCATATTTAGATAATACCTGGCACACAGATGATACCTGGCTAGTACATGCGATTGTTCAAAAAATAAGTGCTCAGTGTTTTCACAATATCAATGTACAAAATTGTATTTTATACCCTCTATATAACTCCTCTATAATGAAACATGAAATTAGTGCCAAAAATAACTCCAAAATGTGCTAATATTAAGAGGATATCAAAATTAGGCAATTAAAGCATAAAAGGAGAAATGGCAATTCAAATCGGTCATAATTTTTAAATCTTTAAAATCTTTACAAATAAACAGAATTGGCATGCCTGGGTGGCTCTGTCAGTTAAGCATCTAACTTAGGCTCGGGTCATGATCTCACCGTTTAAGAGTTCGAGCAGGGCAGTTGGGCTCTGTGCTGGTAACTTAGAGCCTGGAGCCTTCTTTGGATTCTGTGTCTCCCTCTTTCTGCCCCTCCCCAGCTTGTACTCTCTCTCTCCCTCAAAAATAAATAAAACATTTAAAAAATTAAAAATAAGCAGAATCACATGCTTCATGGAAATTTTGGTTCACTCCAATATAAAAAGATATCTTATACAAACTTAAATAAACCTATGAGAAGGGTAATTAACAGAAAATAAAAATATTGCAACCATACCTATGTGTTAAAAATAGTGTATTTAAAGGGGCCTCTGACTCAAGAGGAAAAAAAATTTTAGTATTTAGGTACATGTTATACTAAAGTAAGAAACCAAAAAGAATTCCAAGAATAATTTACCAAATTCTGCTAATGAATTACACACACACACACACACACACACACACACACACAGTTTCACAAAAACAAAAATCTCAATATAGGGAAAAAAATTGAGGCTCATTCAACAACCAACATTTGGCAAATATACATTATGTGCCAGGCACAGTTTCAGGAACACATTAATGAACAAAATATTCAAAGATCCTTGCCCTTACATAGATTATATTCTATTAGGATAAAATCTAAATAATAAAATACAATAGTTTCCCACAAATTCCTTATATGCTTATAACATAAACATTCAGATAAACATATCGGTGCTCCTACAGAGAAGCAAAGTAAATAAACTTCTAAGAAAAAAGAAAAAAGAAACAGAAACTCTGAAAAGCCAAAAGCAAAAGTCAGACACAGTTAAGTGATGAAAGACTACAGTTAGTAATTTATTTTTTTAATGTTTATTTATTTTTGAGAGAGACACACAGAGCACAAGCAGGGGAAGGGCAGAGAGTGAGGGAAACACAGAACCTGAAGGAGGCTCCAGGCTCTGAGCTGTCAGCACAGAGCCCAACGTGGGGCTCAAGTCCACAAACTGAAGTCAGACACCCAACTGACTGAGCCACCCAGGTGCCCCTGGTAAGTAATTTAATATGCCAATCAAATCAATGTCATCTTTCAAAGTTTCCAAAATTACAAAAAGTAAAACACTGTTTACAAAACCTGTAAGGAACGTAACAGTTCAGAAGCTAATCTGAGATTCTATAAGAAGTCAACATGAAGCACAGTGGTTATAAAAACGGTTTTTATGATATTAAAGGCAAGGGCATGAATTGTAGCCCTGCCAGTTACTAACAGTGAGACCCATAGTTTTTTCACCCATAAAACAGAAACAATAATATCACATAGGCTGTTGTTATAAAGGTTCAATGAAAACCAAAAACAGGAAGCAATTCAAATATCCAGATGGACGGAGGAATATATTATATCAATTCACTAGAATACTATTCAGTATTAAAAAGAAATGGACTGATACATGTAACAAGAATGAATGTTTATGCATCAGGCTGAGCAAAAGAAGGCTGACACAAAAGACTGTAAAATCCATTTAAATGAAATTCTAGAAAAGACAATACTATAACAATGTATAGAAAGAGAAAACAAATCAGTAATTGCTTAGAATGACTGGTGGAGAGGGACAGACTTGCAAAGGAGCACAAGGGAACTTCTGGGTGTTTGAAATGTTGCTTTATCTTGATTGTGGTGGCGTTTTCTTGTGTGTACATGTTTGTCAAAACTCATCAAACCCTATGCTTTAAATGAGCACATTTTATTGTATGTAAATTATAACTCAAAAAAGTTAATTTAAAAAAATTAAATTAACTAAGAGTATGTAAAGTTCTTAATAGTATCTGGGACACAAGAAGTAGTAAAAAAAAAAAAAGGTAAGTGCTGTATTATCAAAAAAACATCAACTACCACTGTACAACATTCAAGGGGAGGTGACAGAACCACCAATCACCTGATCATTCTGGTTTAGTCTAAATAAACATAAATTCACAGCATTTGATCTAAATCAAGTGTCAGCAGGAGCACCACAGAGACCAAGTTTAGGAGGATGCCTACTGGCAGACCTTAGGCAAAAGACAATGAAAATAAGGAAAGGAAACAAAGAAGACGCCTCCATGTCCAAAAGAAAGAGCTAAGAGAATAAGAGTGCTACCAATGTCAAAAAATGCTGAGATTGTCTCATCTAAGTATTAACCAAACAGAACTCAAAATTGAGTCAATGACTGTATAAACAAAGTCTAATAATAATCCAACAGGCACAGTTTTTAATTTTACTGTGGGCAGGAGAGGGGCGCAGAGGTTAAGAGCCATGAAGATGATTCAAGTGAAGTCAAAAGATTCTGTCAACCAAGCAGGAAAGGAGTCATATTGTGGACAGCTCAGGAATGCAAAGCAACAATTATAAACCCACAAGCCATGGATTTTTTTGAGGCTTTTTTTTTTTTTTACAAGTCTACAGAATTAAAAAATACTTACAAAAGCAACTAGAACAAGTTGATATTGGAAGCTGAATTGAAATACAACTCAGGGGTGCCTGGGTGGTTCAGCTGGTTAAGTGTCCAACTCCTGATCTCAGCTCAGGTAATGATCTCATGTTTCTTGAGTTTAAGCCCCACATGGGGCTCCCAGCAGTCAGCAGAGAGCCTGCTTGAGATTCTGTCTCCCTCTCTCTGCACCTCCCCTGCTTGTGTGTGTGCCCCCACTCTCTCAAAATAAATGAACATTTTAAAAAAAGAAGAAAGAAAAACTCAAATGAAACACAAAACATTTATAAAGTTTATATTTTACTGCTACTTAGAACTGTTTCTCAAGGCAAAACATGTTTTTAAGTTTATTTTGAGAGAGAGCCCTCATGAACAGGAAAATGGCAGAGAGAGAGAGAGAGAGAGAGAGGGAGGGAGGGAGAGAGACAATCTGTCAGTGCAGATCCTGACTCAGGGCTCGATCTCAAAAACTGTGAGATCATGACCTGGGTCAAAATCAAGTCAAGTCGGAGACTTAACCGACTGAGCCCCCAAGGGCCCCGGCAGAAAATTTTTTTTTTAATGAACAAAGAATTCTGCTTAATAACAGAAGTCTTGTAAATAAGACCAAAAGAACTGGACTGTCACTCATGGAAGCAAAAGTCTTTTTACTCATTAAAGAAAATTAAAAAACTAACACCCCAAATGTACATTCTGGGAAGCAAATAAATATAAATCTCAATGGTCAGGATTTGTTCAGTTTTGTTTTGATTTTTAGTACCTCCACTTGTAACATGCAAGAGGCAGAAAGGACCAAAGAGTGAGAAGTCCTGGATTTCAACTCTAGTTCCATCATAAGTTGTATTTCTTCTTCCCTAAAACTGGGCAACTGAATTAGGCTACTGAAAATAATCCAATATAATCTGATTTCCAATATTTAGATCGAAAAATCATAATTTTTATTGAAAAAGTTAATAGTGAAAGCATTAAATATTTGTTTTTAATACATCATCTAAAAAAAAATAACTAAACTACAACTTTTCTTCCTAAATTCAGGTAAAATACCAAGACATATGTGGCAAACTAAGGACCTAAAGCTGTAACTGCTGCTCAGTTCACAAAGAGTTACTTATCTTTTGGGCTAACTGTTCATTCTAAAATAAGTTTCTTGATTTTAGTTCTTCTCAAAACAAAAAACTGGATTCGCATAATTACATCACCCCTGATGCTTGAAGATTCATAAGCTACGTCTCCTTTTGGGTCAAATCCCATACAACAATATCAACAAAAATTTAACCTCATGGAATATAAAGTTGTTTTTTTTTTTTTAAATCCAATTCAATTCTTGTACATACTATAACTTTATTTTAATTATTGTTTCCATGGAAACTTGATAAGTCAGAAATAAATTTTATTTTAAAAACAAAAAAAATATTCTCATGACTTAGATCTAAATCTACAGCAATGCTGGGTTTTCACTTTTTTTTTTGAAAAGCTGAATTCTAAATGTTCATCCCGCTACCGTTACCATATTCATTTTCTACTGAAAGTGCAAGACTTTCAAGTAATCAAAGACCAAAGAGAAATGTGATTAAATCACAGCAGAAAGCAGTAATAACAAGGTAATAAAATGAGGTCAGAACTGAAGCAACCAATCAAAGGCATAAAAGCATTTCCTGCAATATTAATAGTCAAAAGAGAAAACCAATCACAGAAACCTCGAGCCTTCTTCTGACAGTCACAGAAGCAAGAGAACCAATCCACGCACACCCAGGGTTGACAATAAGGCGGGACCGCAGGTTCATTGAAGAAATTCTTGAGGGTGCAGTTACTATGAACTTCGCACGCAAGTTAACACCACTCCAGAGTCATAAACACAGTCAAGCCAGATAAAATTCAACAGTATGCAAAATCCCAGGACGGAGAAAAGCAGAATCTTTGCAGAAAGCGTTGTGTTATCAAATACGCAACTGTCAATTGGATGCATTAAATCCTCAACTCTTAAAAGACACCCGCCCCCATGACAATTCCCGGGGACGCGGCGCGAGGACAGGGCAGTGCCAGCGGCTCGTAGGTGAACATCCCGGTTTGCTTTCTAACGCTGCGTGCCGAACCGGCGCCGTCCCGGCTAGACGGGCAGCGCCGTCCCTCTCGCCGCCGCGGAGCCAGCCGGCCAACGGCTCTCTACCGCTACACCCCGCAGGGTAGTCGCGGCCCCCGCCCTCCCCCGCCGCAGTGCTGCACCGCCTCATCCCGCTGCACCACCGCCAGACGGGGAGCGAGGATTACCTTGCTAGGAGGAAGGTGTTTGTTTTGAACGCGCTTTACTTTCCATAAGTCATTTCAAAGAGAACGCAATGCAAAACTAAATTTGAAAGTGGGAAAAGAAAACCTTTCCTAGCCAAAAGATCCCTCGCTCATTAATTAACCCTGCGCCGGAGGAAGGTCCCGAAACGGGAGGTAAACAGAGGCTGTACGCCAAGTGCGGCCAGAACATCCCCTGCGCCATTCTCGGCCGCCGCTTACGGCAAGGCCCCCTTACGGCAACGTAAGAGGCGCTGCGAGCTAATCACAACACTGGGACGCAACAACATGGCGGCCACAGGCGGGCGCTGCGCCGGCCGAGAGGGTTTACGCTACTCCGCCGGCGTAGGGTCCCATGCGTTGGAGCGGCAGCGGCGCCCTCCAGCGAGCGTAAAGCGCTCTGTGAATGGCGAGGCCCGACTGACAAAGGGGAGGGGGGAGGAGGGAAGGGGGGGTAATAAACACTCGAGTCCCTACCGATTCCTCCTCCTTCTCCATCCCGGTGGGCATCTGGGGCACGGCCCGGTTGATGGAGACGCAGTCGTTGAGATCAGGCATGTCCTTGCCGCGGTAGATAGGCAGCGGTTTGGCGGCGTCCAGCGCCCGCGCTCGGAAGGAGAGTTTACTCATTGTCTCCCCGCCTTACAGGAACAGCCCGGGCGGCGGCGGCGGGGCGGGCGGGGAGGGGGGGAGGACTCCCGCCGCCTCCTCCACCTCCTTCCTCAGTGCAGCGCGGCCGGCCCGCTCCTCCTCCTCCTCCTCACTGCCCCCGGCCACAGCATGGGCGCCCACCCCGCCCGAAAACAGCCCCCCGCCGCCCGCGGCCGCTTCCACACACTAGATCCGCCGCTCGCCCGCCCGATCCGCTCCCTGCGCCATGGCCAACATGGCGGACATTACCACAGCGGCGGCGAGCGATCCCGGCAGCCCGCGCGAGAGCGCGCCCCCGCCGCGGGGACGCGCCTCGCCCTCTCCCTCCCTCCCTCCTTCCTCTCCCTTCCCCTCCCTCGTCTGCCCACCCACTCTCGCCGCGGCGCTGCCGGCCCGCGGGAGCGTGCTCAGCCTCGGGCCGCTCAGGGGAGAGGGGGTGGCGGCGGCCGTCGGCTCGCTGGCCCGCGTCTCGCCGTGTGACAGGTGCCAGGTGCGCAAATTAGCCCGCGCCCCCGAGCGTGCGCCTCTTGCCTCCGCGGCCCCGACACCCTGCTCTGAGAGTGCCCGGAGGGAAAGCGCCGGGCAAAACACGGCCGCGCGGAGCAGCGCGTGTCTGCAGAAGTCCGTGAGCGGGAAAGGAAAATGTCAACCAGTGCACAACAGCCACCAGCCAGCCTGTATTTAGCGCTATCCCCACGGCGCCCCGAACGCAAGCTAATTCGCACATCCCGGTGAGGTGCGAAAGGTCCACTCCGTCTGCCCGCTCGGAGCGGCGCAGATCTGCGGAGTCCGCCCGCCCTGAAAACGCCAAGCCGCCCCAGCCCTCCACCCAGCATCCTCTTCCGTACCTGCCCCAGAGAGCTCTCCGTGGTAATATATCCTCGCTCATCCTTCGCGGGGAGGATGCTAATGGCAGCAGTGAGGGTTAATGTTTGAGGCTGCCAAGTGCAACAAGTGCCCTTGAACCTGTCACCCAAACTTTAGAGTTATTTAGTGGATGGCAGATATTTCTCTGATTTCAAAAACAGAGTTCTAAGAGTTAAACTTATAAAAGTTAACCAAGGCAGCACACATTGCCGAAGTGGCAGATGTGAAAAACTGGGTATTTTGGAAGACGCAAAGAAGTTTGAAATAAAGTTCCAAACCTCAGAGACCTTTCACGTTAATGGGATGACAAGATGGTTGGAAAGAGGAGTAACAGAAGCGTAAATAGTTAAAGAACTTGGCAAAAGGTAAATGATAAAAAAAATTAAAAGTGTAAATACTTTACACAGGAGATGACACAAGGCAGCAGGACATGATCAGTTACCAAATGAGTAGCACAGGCAACAATTGCCAGAAGAGAGCAGAGAAAGGAGACGTTACTTTAGCTTGAATTGGTTAGAGAACTTTTTAAAGAAGAGGGGAAATGAAGTTGACACAAATTAAGTAAGTACCAAGACTATCGTTGACATCAAACTTGGTTAGCCAAGAGTTTCTTGGTTAGTCCTTAAGCATTACAGCTTTCTTACAAAATTCCTAGGAAGACTGTAACACATTTTACCATTTTCTGATAAGTGATCAATTTTCTATCTAGCTCAGAGAAAAGTAGGTGGTTGGCTGAATAAGTAAAAAAATTCATTTATACAGTCATTCTTTATGACGCCAAACCCTTTCTCCATCATTTCCCCCCTCATCTACTTGGTCCCCTCTTTCTTTTTCCTCTTCTTCCTCTTTTCTTTTCTCTCTACATCCCGCTTTGAGGCAAAATGGTAGATATGGACTTTGTGGCACAGTCTAGATAGCCTAACACATTTTACCCAGCAAGACTTCAAGCCTTATTTAGCAAGGGGTAAGTGTTTTCCAACTACCTTGTTGTTGGAAACGTTGGAGATGTTGTGACTCTTCTTGTAAATAGAACCTTTCTCGAGCTTATGGGAATGTCCTGCTCGAAGTACTACGCTCTGGAGCAAGCAGTTCTAGTTCTCTCAGAAAACACGATCTTATCGGTAAGGATCAACACTGGATTCAAGCATGAAAGGGGGCAGAGGAAGCCATGGTTGAAGAAAGGAGTCAACCACGGCTTTTATCTGGTTGCCTAGCACTTCTCAGATTCAGAAGAGATAACTTTTTATCCTATATATTGTTACTCTCTTCCTCTTTTTTTAAATGTTTATTTATTTTGAGAGAGAAAAAGACCCAAGCTGGGAGGGGCCAAGGTTTTTTGAGTTTCCTTTTTTTTACAAGTTCTATATAATTAAAAAAATACTTAGAAAAATAACTAATTAGAACATGCTGTTTATAATGGAAGTTGAAAAACAACTCAAATAAAACACAAAACATTCATGAAATTTATATTTTACTGCTGCTTAGAACTGTTTATCAAGGCAGAACATTTTTCAGTTTTCTTTTAAGTTTATATTTATTTTGAGAGAGAGCACACATGTGCAAGTGAGGAAAGGGCAGAGGGAGTGAGAGAAGCCCAAACAGACCCTGTGCTGTCAGCACTGAGTCTGATGTGGGGCTCCATTCCATGAACTGTGAGATAATGACCTGAACCAAAATCAAGAGTCAGAGGCTTAACCAACTGAGCCACCCAGGTGCCCCAGTACTCTTTCAAGAAAGGAAATATTGAGTATTTATAATATACAAGGCACTACAGTAGTACTTTATGTATATTATCTCAATTAACTGAATTCCACTTTGTCCTCATTATAACCCTATAAAGAAATGTTATAATTTTACTACAAAGGAAACAGGCTCAGACAGATAATTTGCTCAGTTTCAAAACCAATAACACAGAACTTGGTTCATATCCAGGGTAGCCTGACTCAAAAACTCTTGTTTTCTCCTCCGTGCCACCCTGCTATCCAAGTTCTTCAGTTTACTGATCAATCAACATTCTAAAGTTGCTCTTGCAAATTACTGAGACCTCCCAACCAGTGTCTAATAGAGTCAGAACCTAAAGCCTAAAGATGCAGTAGCTTTGAGGAGGGCAGGAACATCTCCTCTGTTAATCACTATATCCCCAGTTCTGTGCCTCACATATAGCTGGTCCCTAATATATACATGTTGACTGATAATCCCTGAAGAAACTTAGTGATACCCTGATACATTCCAGTTTGGAGTTCACATACCCTATTGGCCTGTCACTTGACCTTGCCATTGCTGACAATACTTGCTCTTCTTATGGCCCACCTTGAATTTTAGGACCAATTAAAGCAGTTCAAAGACACACTGAATTTTTTTTTTGTCTTTTATTTTATTTTGAGAGACAGAGACAGAGTGAGTGGGGGAGGGGCAGAGAGAGAGAGAGACAGAGAGAGAGAGAGAGAGAGAGAGAGACACACACACACACACACACACACACAGAATCAGAAGCAGGCACCAGGCTCTGAGCTCTCAGCACAGAGCCTGACCCGGGTCTTGAACCCACGGACTGTGAGAGCATGACCTGAGCCAAAGTCGGATGCCCAACTGACTGAGCCACCCAGGCGCCCCCAAAGAAACTCTTTGGGAACCTGAAATTCTATTACAGTAACAGGTTTTTGTTATAGTAGTTATTGTTTTATTCTTCTTTTTCATTGACCATGTAACAGATTTCTTCCCCAAATCTTCACTTTCCTCTTGCCCTGTAGGCAATTATAGATTATAGAGCTGGTAATAAAATAGTTTGAGGTTGATAGCACAATATTCTTTTCGAATGAGACACAGCCTGTGTATTCCTAGCTTCCACTTCAGTGCCCAAATCAGAATGCCTCTGTCTCACATTTGGGAAGTAGCTTTTATTTGTATGCAAATATTACTTTTTATAAAGTTTATTTCTAATCTCTTTGTTAAATGCCTATATACTTGTTAGAGCTAAAAACATAAATATTTTTTCAGCTTTTGAGGTCGATCCTGTTATAATTTTTTTGTCAAAACTTGTTTCAAATGATTGTGCAGCCTAATAGCCTATTTTAATTTCCACAGACAATGCACTGAGTAGTTATTCTCTAATCAGTCCACTTCAAATATGCTCTGGATCAATTCCAAATTGGCATGCATTTAGCCAAGCAAGTATAATATATAAACACCCAAGAATTAGAAATAATTTTAAAACTACTGTCTAAATGTAGTCTAGATTAGAATAAAGGTCAAATAACTGTTGAGTATTGGGATTATATTCCAATTTCCATTTCCCTGGACTGCAATCAGGGCAGGCAGCTTCCAGATAATGAACAAATTACTTTTTGAAAGAAATCTTAAAACTAGTAAACACAGTTGCTATTCAACTATTTCAGAGTTTTTGTAAATGTCACGTTCTTTCTAATTGGCTCCCTATTTCAGCAAACCCAACTGAAAGTTAATTGGGTTGGGATGTGAACTGCATCCCCCACCTCTGCTTATGTTCTAGGAATGAGCCCAGTACCAATAAGGCTTTGTTGTTTTCTATATGTACTCTGAATGTGGGGTCTGCACTCGTTAAAATCAACTGGAATCAGAGTCTTTGATTGAATCTTTGAGACCTAGAGATGGAGACTGTGCTCCGAGGTGACATGTCAAATATCTACTTCCACCTTAAAATTTGCCACAATGGGAAAACAAGATGCTAAATAAAAATTTGTGCCTGTAGCTAGTCACTCAGCGGCATTGCTCCTCTCAGACCTGGTTGGAATCACAGGGTGCCACCTTGTGTATAAGCTGATGATTTACTTCCCAGTTCCACAAAGGATCCAGATAGACTCAAAAATAATCAGTGCAAAAGCTCTAGATTTTGAGGGAGGATTTCTAGTTGAGGAAGAATGAGACAGATGTAATTAAAGGAAACAGATTTGAAAACATACAACTGCAGAGGGTCCGTGACACTCCATTTTGAATCACACTGACAGCCTGTCTCATTTGTTGCCCCACACTGCCCAGAAAACACACCCAATGCCCCCACACATGGAACAGATTGCTGCTCTTCACTCGAAGTTTCTGATGGGGATATCAGAAATTAGTAAAGTTCTTGTGACAAAGCTCATAAATCCACTGGGACAACTATTTGTGTTCAAACACCAAGCAAGCTCCATAGATTTAATTTCAGGACTTTTGATTTCTGAGAGGAATTAGGTTCCATCGATGTGATGAATATGATCCTCCTTACTGTTTTAAAAAGTGCTGAGTTTGAAACAGGGAAACACAATTGATGGAGCCAGGCCATGGGTGGTAAAATAGGATCCTTTCCAATTCAGCTACCTTGCCCTCAAGAAATTCCACACTTCTCTAAATTCAGCACAGCCACCATTCAGCTGAAATCGTTACATTTATGGAACTGGCTGGGCCTTTCATATTATTTTCAGGGGGCAGTGGAAGAGCCTGGGGCTTTGGGGCTACAGTTGCACGTCTCCTGTCTGTTTAGGTCTCCTGTAATGTCTATTCCTCTCAGTTGCCTTCCCTGGCCTCTTCTATCAGCACATTTTTTTCTCCTCGGGCATCTCTGAAAGGTCACTTAGAAGGCGCTTGCTGTCTCCCAGTGAAGGCAGTTTAGTGTCACTGGTGAGCTGGCACATCAGAGACAGCTGAAGCAGACCCAGAGACCAAACTAGCTAAGGTCCAAAGTGTTAGCTGGGAGAAGAAGTTCACTGTCAGGAACCTTGGGTTGCTAATGTAAATATGGGTCCCTTCACCTATGTTTTTAATGTCTCCCTCCACCAAAGGACTGACATTTATAAACACAGATTTGTGAATGGGATATGCAGTTGGAATCCTGAATTAAAGAAAATTAGTGACTTGATTTAGTCACCACCACACCTTATTGATCTTATCTTTGTTGCTCCCAAGAATGAAATGCCTTGTTTCCTAAGAAAAGGTTCTGGTATTAGCATATTGAGAGCCCCTAAACAAAAGCTCTTGGTATTAGCATACTGAGAGCCCCCTAAGCTCCGGAGTGACTTGTTAGTAGCCACAAAGGAAAGCAATTTTATGTCTCCAAGTTAAAAAACAGGTCTGCTGATCTTTCATCAGCTATTAAAGGTGATTTGGGCAGAGGATGAAGCAGAAACCATTGAATTAAAATACACTAATTACTTAGATATTTTCTGGTTCACCCACACCCTTCATCTTATTTTAGAAGGGATTTCAGGTGGCTTTTGAGATGACTAAAATAGTGAGGATAGCATTTGGGCTCCAAATTTCCTGATAACATGAAATTTCCTAGTCACGTGAAAATACGAAACCTTGTCAGCTTCACAGTTCACAATGTCCATTAGATAAAAATGATTGCCCAGGAGCTTTATGCTTGTTCCTGGTCCAAATCAGAATATCTGAGAGCTTATAGAGCAGCTAGGTAGTAGGACACCTTAACAGTATCCTTATGGAAGACACAAAAGAGGCATCCCAGCGCTGTTTCTTGTAGTGATTCTCCATATGAGCTAATGGCATCATGTGCAATCCAGCACCGATCTGCAGGCATTAGGATGTCCAATGCCATGAGTCTCACCTCCCCCGCCCATGCAGATCTGGGAGTATGAGTGGACTCTGTGATCGCCTGTGCACATCTGAGAGTACAAATGGACTCCATGGCCTCCAAGCAACCCTCCCAGAGCAGTGTTTCTCTCCACCCTCTCCTGATAAACTGTGTGGCTGAAAGCTCAAAATTGTGCTCTGTTACAATTGCCTAAAGTGTGGCCCTTCTAAGTGCCCAATTAAGGGTAGACCCCTATGCTTTAAGTGACTGTGTTGTGCCCTAAGTATAAAGTTAATGTCCTTTTCCGGAATGGAAGAGGCTTACCAAGGACCAGTGCCTGAATGGAAAGTTGTCCTTCCTACTCTTTCAGAGAGCTAAGGGTATATCCACTGGCAGGGCCAAGAGGCAATTTTGCCTTTGCATGAACAAGGTGTGCACTGCTATCTCAGGTTAAGTAGTATGGTTGGTGGGACACGGAGAAAAGGTATTCTTGCGTGCTATATCCACATGAAGGCTGTCCTCTAGTGGGTGGCAATAGCTAGTGTTTGCCAGTTTTGTTTTCTAGCTCTGATTCTGCTTCCAGTGCTTACATTGTTGTGCCTTTACTTAGAGAGCAGCCCCATCTCTGCTACTCACCATAGACAGCGCTTGTAGCCCAGCAGCTGGGCCAAGACCAGTTTTGAAGGAGACTGAGCTTCAGAGTATCTTTTAAAGGAAGACATCGACTCCTCAACTCAACTCCATACAGGGGGTACTTTTGTACTAAGTCTCTCATCCTCCACACTTACCCACTCCAGCAATCCTTCACAGGATCCCTGGGCTTTCCCCTGGCTAGTACATGGGCTTACGCCTACAGAAACTGTGTTCACTTTCCATCTGAACAGCTCCTGTTCAAAATCATCAAGAAATGGGCTACTTACCTATTAAAGAATCCCCTCATGATCCATGAGCTAGCTGGTCTCTGAATTTATGTTCATCTGTAAAATAATGCAACCATGTTCTCAAGTGAGATCATAAAGGATATTAGCAGGAGTCATAATCTAACATAATGGGAGGACTTCCAAAAAATTTTACAAGTGATGTTTGAAAATAAATGTCTGATTGTTTCCAACAAATCTGTCGGGATGTATTCACCCTAATGTGTGTCTTTCTACACATCCACCTTAGCTTTGTAAAGAGCTAGACATCTCTTTAAGTCAAACCTGGTGAGGCGAGGGAACCAACTGAGGGTTTTTTTGTTTGGTTTAGTTCTGAGATTTTTGGTCATGGAGGAAGAAGGTAGCTATCCTGTTGTACTTAGGTGATTTGTAAACTATCTCCACAAATACTGTAAGCTTATCCAAGTCTCCACCTTGGAGGATCACACTTACCTGGATGTTTGTATGTCGGTGTACATAGTAAGCCAGGCCCATTGCTTACTGATCTTCTCTCCTTTTTATTATCCATGGATATAATTTAATTTAGGAGAAAATATTGGAGCACAAGACTGATAGCCTTGGTTTAATCAACCTTTCCTGATTCTTGAGATATGAGAAAATCCTCCAGGTAAGAGTTGAGCCAAAAAAGAGCAAATGTCCTTCTGAGTGCTGTGTTGTGTTACCTGATGAGATATTTATTCTTTATTAATTTTACAACTTTACAAATAGCTCTAAAGGCATTCAATTTGAAAAATATAAAGAGTATCCAAGCTTGATTTTACTTGTTAAATTTTATAGAGCCTTTAATCTATATGAATTTTATCACTTTGAGTGAACTTGTCCTAATTGGAAATAATTGGAAATAGTATGAAATAGTAAGAAAAGAGGGAATAGCCATAGGTATTTAGAATTGAGAATGTCAACTTCATTTCCATCTGCAAACGAAAGATTCGTTTCCCACCCTAAAAGTTGATGCTTGCTCTCAGTAGTACAGCTAATCGCCCTGAGCAGGCACAATTATTGACTTCTGTGCCCTGTTGCCTGATCTATAGCAGTAAATTCCCAGGGTGGCCATGCAATTACACACAATGTGATCACTATCACAGCAGGCCCAACTACATACGGATACACAACATGATCACTTACCCAGTAGGCACTATTCAATTGGTTAGACAACATGATCTCTACACAGCAGGCCCTTTCCAATATGGATTCCTAACATGGCCATGACTAACACCAAGCCAATTTGCATGTATACAAACTACATCCACTATCTCTGCAGAAACAGTTTGATGGGGTTATATCATGTAATACCAAACTGCACATGTGTACTCAAGTATAGACAACCCTGCACAAGACTGTTTGGCACAGCAGTGTCTGCTATACAGAGATTTGACTGTGGACCCAGTGGAAATAGATTTGGCCCTGCAGACAACACAGGAGAGGACTTTCCAAGGGGACTATTAGATGTGGGCAATATTCTGACTTTAGCCACATGTCAATAAGCAAAAGCTTGGTGATGAACAAAAGATCTATAATTTAGGAAATGTCATGATAAATGGGCCTGAGGGAAAAGGGAAGGAGCACACTGTCTTATGTGGAGTGTGGATTTTCCTGCACCCATACCATCAGGACTGGCAGAAGAGGATACCTTTGACATTATCCTGCTACTTTTGTTAGAGCACATCCTTTTGAAGGAAGGTGCTGTGTCTCTGAGCTGCTTTGATATACGTGAAAACATACCAACTTCTTTGTGTAAAGTAATGTTATCAACAGTTGTACAGAACAAAAAAAGAAAAGCTTTTCAGGCAAATAAATGGAAAACTTCTTTTTTGCAAGCTTTAAAGAAGTAAATGAATTAGCAAATTTGAAATCAAAGTAACAAAATTTGAAATCAAATTAATAAAAGAAGAGTAATTATTTTATCAAAAAGCTTTTCACTTACATTTAAATGATGCTACTCCCAAAGATTCCAATTTGGCTGATCTGGAATGTGGCCCAGAAATGTACATGTAACAAATATGCCAGGTTATTCTGCCTCAGACTATTTTATATAGCTTTATCCCATTGCTTCTCTTTCCTTCTTCATCTTTTCCTCATTTGCATTTTCCTTTTGCTGTTGCTATGTCTCCTCCCCGTTTGCTTGTCCTCTTTCTTGCCTTGTCTCCATGCTTTGCCCTTAATTTTTTTCTTTTTTTTCTCTAGGTGTAGACAGGGTTGGAGAGGTTAGTTATAAGAGAAGAAAGAAAATCCTGCCAGTTTCGAAAGTCTCAGGCTATGTTCCAAAATGCTATAATGTACAACTGCTCTCCATGTGCCCCTTTAATTGGAGCCCAAAGATCATGCCACCTACTTTTCTACAGTCATGCTTAACAGAGGGAGTTCCCCAGAAGCCAAGAGAAGATAGCCAGAGATCTTGGACTGAGCCTGCAATTGTTCAAGTTTGGTTCTACCTACTAGATGATGCTGCATTTAAAATACAGCAAACTTGGGATTGGAGCAACCACTATCTGAATTTCCCACCAATGGCCTTTGTAGACGAGGCTCCCATATTTGTGGTTGTCTCTTTTCTCCGTCCTCCACCCCCATTTGCTACCTATTTACTGGTTGATTTTGTTTATTTCTGCCATGAACATGAGTGAAGCAATATCATTTGAAAAGCCCCAATCTAGCACACAGGAAGCTTGTACCCACATCTGGCCCTGGCATTAGCTAACCTGTGACCTTGGACAAGTAATGCACCATCTCCAGTCTCATTGTCCTTGCTGTAAAACGAGGGCATATCTGTAATGCCCTTTTCATTATAAAACTATATAGAATAAAAAGAAGTATGATTCCTCTTCTATGATGCTGCAAGATAAGTGAGGCTAGGCATAAATTATAACAATGTTTTCAGCAATCAGAAGAAGTCGTTGTTTTGTCCTTAAAAAAAATTAAAACTAGCATGCTGTATCTTATCTAGACTCAAACTTACATGGCTGTCAATTTCCTACTGTGTTTTTTATAATAAAATGAAAGGTAGTCTGCATGGTAAAACATAAACTTAAAAAGAGGTTAATGTATTTGATTAAACTACTGTCTTCTTAAATTTCCTTATTATTAATAATATATTTTTATCATGATTATTTTTTAAAGTAACTGCTACAAAACTTTTTAAAAATTAAACAATTTGAATGGATTAAAACAGTGGGTTTATTATTACCACAACCCATATTTAGAGAAGTTTTAATTTTTTCTCAACACTTATAAAAAAGATAAGCATATAATATAGAATTAACTCATATGGGTTCTTAGGGTAGAAAATCTTTCTTCTCAGACAGAAAGCATCAGCCTTTACGGTAATATTGCCCAGAAGAAGAGATGGGGAACTGCAGGGAGGGAGGAGCAGAGGGAGGACTGACAGTTCTGGGACTTATAATTTACCAGGTATTATACTAGACACTTTTAGTTCATTTACTACATAACTTTGAATCCCATCTATGCCTAACCTAGGAGCTCAGCATGGAATGGTGAGCAAGAAAGACATAGCTGTTGCCCCCATTTAATTCCATAACAATTTTTTAAAGTCCACATTACTGGGGTGCTGGCTGGCTCAGTCGGTTAAGCGTCCAACACTTGATTTTGGTTCAGGTCATGATCTCACCATTTGTGAAATCCAGCACTGAGCCTGCCTGGGATTCTCTCTGTCTCTTTTTGCCTCTCCCCCACCTCTCTCTCTCCCCCTCAAAATAAATAAACATTTTTTTAAAGTCCATATTAAATCATTTTTTAAAAGTCTGCATTAAATAAAACTTTATATTATTGACCCATGTTCTTTGCACTGCTCACATTGCACTTTATTCTAATTCACAAAGCTTAAAATGTTTCCTTCCATCCCTTACAGGACATAAATATGCCTTTCCTTCTCTATTCTATACCTAGCATTGGTGATAAATTAAGTGCTATTGAGTAGAGAGTTATTCAGCATCTGTAAAGCACCTCCTTTTACTCAATCAACCACATTAATAAGAACATTAGCATCTAACTTTTACCATCTGTCCTGACAGCAAAGTCAATTAAAAAATTAACAACAGCCTAAAATTTCCTTGAATTTCAGAGTTCTGTATTTTTTGTTTTGATTTTTAATTTTAAAATACACATAAAGTTTGTCATCTTAACCATTTTTAATTGTTTAATATAATCACATTGGTGTGCAACTGGTCTTCAGAATTTTTTCATCTTATAAAGCTGGTTTACCATATATCTTGACCCAAATTGAATGCTCTATGCCAGGTTGACTTTATCTAAGTAATTGGGTGACTCCTCCATAAAAATTAAACAGAAGGTATACCGACTTTGAACCGGGGATCTTTGAACTCTTCTAGAATATGTTTCTGTTCTCAGCTCTGGAATAAAGAGGGGATTTGGGGGACAGAGGAAAGTATTAGAAAAAATTTCTTTTCCAAAGACTATATCCTTGGGATTTTCACATTTTTCACTTCATTTATTCATTCAAATATTCAGTAATGCAAACCCTGCTGTCTACTTTCTTACTAAGTAAGTCCTTCTACTAAGTGGAAAGGCTATGATGTTTCAACGATGAGACAGTATCTGCCCCAGGTGCCTACTGCCTGGTAGAGGTGACAAGACCTGTTTACAGTTAACTATGGTGAAACACAGGAAGTGATAGGTATCTTAGAGAAACCCCACAAAAAGTCTATGGGAAGAGCAACCATGGAGAGATTACGTCTGGCTGATTGGCTGGGTATTATGAGGGGGAAATATTATCTGAGCTTTGAAAAACATGTGAAGAAGTGGAAATAGGGCAAGAAGTGCATTCTTGGCTGAAAGAAATGTGTGGCAGAGACATGAAGGAGGAACGGATAGGATGCATTCTGGGATCAGGAACCTGAGAATGAAGCATGGT
This sequence comes from Suricata suricatta, assembly GCF_006229205.1. Lineage (NCBI taxonomy): Eukaryota > Metazoa > Chordata > Mammalia > Carnivora > Herpestidae > Suricata > Suricata suricatta. The sequence goes on from NC_043702.1 coordinate 78,640,696, forward strand.
GAGTGAAAAGATCTAGAAAACATCAGCAAATCTTTCAATCTTGGCCCTGCCTATTAATAGCTATTTTGTCAACGTACTCAGTTTCTCTCCTCTTCAGTTTTTGTTCTTGTAGATGGCAAAATATCTACCTACCAACCCTACAAGGTTATTGTGAATATAAAACATAGCAAAATGTGTGAAAATGATGTATAAACCACAAAAATCTACACAAATGTAAGGAGTTTTTACTGATTGGTTGGGATCCAATGAGGGAAGGCTTAGGGGTTTGCACGAGCCGCACCCAGAGGTTCTCAACCATGAGCTCCCCTTGTTTCCAGGGGAAAGTCTAGTTATCTCTTTTACACAGTGGAATGTAATCTGGCACACCAGCTCTATATACACATTTGATAACTGGTGTAGGTCTCACACCTGTAACTCTTGTGATTAAATCAGCTTGCTACAGGATCAAAGTTTTAAGTACAGCTTTTGCAGTTTCCCTGTTTTCCTCTTTGATAGGCTGACAGGCTTGTCCTTTGGCCTGGTTGTTGGGGTCGCCATTTTGGATTTCTTGTTCTCATAACCACACCCTCTCAGGCTCCCACTAGGTCATTCCTCTCAACTCCATGGATTCCTGGAGAATAGGACTCAATCCCGTTCTAGAGCACAGAGTCCACTAGTCACCTTACACCGAAAGGAATTCCTGCCTCACACAGCAGAAAACGATCTAAATTAATTAAGGATGAAGATATTTGTATGCCACAAGATTTCAAAGGATCTGCAGTAGAAGTTTGTTATTGACTCTAAATTTTGGTTGGTTTTTAGTTTATGCTTAACTTTTTGGTTGTCATTAACAATGGATTATTTGCAAAATTAAAACCATTCAGAGTAAAGATAAAGTGAATTCCTTGTGCATGCAGCGGCCTCTTCATTCCCGTGGCTCGCTCGCAAGATGCTCTCAATTGTGGCACCATTTCTCCATGACCAGATGCTTTTTCCTGGACTCTTATTGGTATCCTAATTCCAGTGGTCTCCTAACTAGACACTCTTGCCCAGCCTTGCCTTCTTCCCATCCAGTCTCCACATTGTTTCCAGAATGGTCATTCTGAACATGCAAATGCATTTGTCCATTTCCTTTGTGTCCTTAGCATGACACACAGCCCTCCATGACCTCACCCTCTGTCACCCTCCCCATCTCACACTCCCCCATTGTCCACATCCTTTCTCTTATACCACATACATGCTGTACCTCAAGTCAGCCATGCTCTTTTACAATTTGCTTCTTTACATACTATTCCCTGGAGCTTCTGCTTGGTATTCTCATATTCTACCCTCAAAGCTCATATCTATCAATCCCTTCTCTGTGAAGACACCCTGATGGGCAGAGCCCTCCTATCCCCCCACCGCTGCCCCGACCTCCAGCATCATTGAATCAGCTTTCTCTCAGTACTTCATGCAAAATTAACTTTACTGGGACATTAGACATTATTCATATAATATTATCACTGTTCCATTGTTTGCTCATCTGTCACTTCAGTTTTATTTTTTCAGGCCCAGATATCTGGGGCAGTTGAACCCAATAAATAGTTGCTAAATGAATGAATAATGTACCCACAGGCCTGGACTTTAGAAAGTACTCTGCAAATCTTTTTTCTTTTCATTCTTTTTTCCAACCCCCATTTTATTTAGTTCCTAAAAATTACAATTGACATTTTAGCCCAAGCCAGGTCAACATATGAAGATTCCAACAACAAATGTCCACTTTTTGAAGTCATATTACTAGTCATGATGAAGAAGCTATTTTCAAGAAGAAGAAAACTTCTTTTTTCAAGCAGTTTAGAGTAAAAAAAAATTCTTGATTCCATTGACTATATTTCACTCTCTTGCCTGAATCAAGTTTTCAGTTACACATACACTTTGGAGAAAAACCATATTCTTCCCTACCCCTGCTTTATAAAAGAGAATTTTAACCAACAGAAGTAAAGACAGAAAATAAAAATAGAGGTGATACCCCAACCAACTTAAACTGGAAATTCACTTCATTATTGGATGACTTTTCTGTGCCAAGCTCTGTGTGAGATAGGTCTTTGAATATATTCTCTCTGACTTACATTTACCTAGTTCATGCTTCTCAACATTGCTACCATTGGCAGTTTGGACCAAATAAGTCTTTGTTTTGAGAGTCTTCCAGTGCATCTTTGGATATTTAGCAGCATCTTTTGCCTCTACCCACTAGATGCCAGCAGTACCCCTACTCCAGTTTTGACAACCAAAAATGTCTCCAGATATCACCAGATGTTCCCTAGGGGGCAAAATGAACCCTACTCAAGACCCACTGACATAACGGATTTCTGCTTATCCTTCATATTTTAGCTAATGTGTGTCCACCTCTAGGATGCCTTCCTTGGACCCTCCAAGTGGCTTAAATGACCCATTACATATTAAAATATTGTACACCATTCCTTCATAGGAATCTTCATCAAGATTTGCAATTAAGTATTTTTTAGTATGCTTACTTGCTTATTATTTTCCTATTAAGCTATAAGATCCATGAAAATGGAAACAGGGTCTGTTTTGCTCACTGTTGTACAGTATCTGGTTCATGCTAGGCACTCTGTAAACAAATGGCTTGTAAAAAAGTGAATGGGGATGCAGAGATTGAAGATGTAATCTCTGCTTTCAGTAACAAAATTCAAAAAAATTAAGAGGAAATATAGGTGTGAACCATTGGCTAGAAGTATCTAAGAAGCAATCCAGTTCAAGTGTATGAAAGCTTTTAAATCATATTCTTTCTGTATAACTGAAAGTGGAGAGTCGCTATGAAGGTATGTGGCAGGACAGTCTCTGATGAGACACTATGGGGGACTGAAGGGTGGGCACAGACAGGCACAGGGGCAAGTATTGTGCCATAGAGCTAACGCCCAGAAGGGCTGAGCCTCATGTAATGGACAGACTCAGGAAGGACTTTACATTCGCATGTTCAGATAGCAGGCCCCCACCTGCATGAAAAGCAACAGCAGCAGCAACAGCCCTTAAGGAAACCCAGGGCAGGGAGAAGCTTGGGGAGCATGCATATAACCATCACTTCCCCTTCTGATACATTCCATATCCATGGCTAGATGAAAAACAAAGCAAACATTTTTTTCTTTCCTTTAATGTATGAATAACAGACCATTGTCCTTCATGAAGATGTAAGCAAAATAAGTACTAAACTGCATCCTCTTTTTTAAAAAAAATCTTCAGTTCTCTCACAATGACAGTTTAAAAAAAATATTTTTAATGTTTATTTTTGAAGGAGAGAGACAGAACATAGGTGGGAGAAGGGCAGAGGGAGAGGGGACACAGAATCTGAAGCACGCTCCAGGCTCTGAGCTGTTAGCACAGAGCCTGAGGCAGGGCTTGAACCCACAAACTACGAGATCATTACCTGAGCCGAAGTCAGATGCTTAACTGACTGAGCCACCCAGGTGCCCCTAAACTATATCATCTTATTTATCTGCTGTCAGTACCTTTTCCAAATTAGGGGTCTTAAACTGTTCTCATCTTTTTATTGCACTAAACTTATTCCTTTCTGTTTATTAGAGGGGTGTAGGAGGCAGGGTCTTGACAGGAAGAAGATGGACTTGATAGAGAATTGTTTACAGGATGCATTGGGAAATCAAAGGCTAGTTCCATGTCTGGGTCTAACAGTGAGACACTATTGTCACGTTTAGGACTGAAGTAGGACAGGAGGGGAGAGTGGTTACAGGAAGAGAGAGAAAGACAGAGAGAGCTATATAGATAGAAAGAGCCATCAGCAATGAACTGTGGCCACAGAAGAGGATGCAGCCAGCTTGCAGGATCAGGCAGGGAGGGAGCACAAAACATGAATCCCTTCCCAGCCTTGCTCTTTTTTTCCTTTCTATCTCTCTCTGTCTCTCTCTTCTCTGTCTCTCTGTCTCTCTCTCACTTTCTCTCCCCATCAACTGTTGTGGTTCCTTATTGGTAGCAATCAAGTAGGCAAAGTTACCTATTGACTCAGTCCACAAAGGTGGCCTCTTTGGGCCCAGGACAGGGAGGAAAAGGGCAAGGACATGGATGGGCAGCCCAAACTGTCCAGCACAGCATATCATTACACACCGTTTCCAAGGGTGGACGATAACATTATTTCAGACTTAATACCAATAATTTGTAAAATAGCTTTGATTTTCTGACCTAGTTTTTCATTTGGAGATATAATATATACACACTTGAAAGTAGTAAAGAGTAACAGAGAAATCCTACATGACTGTCTCAGAGACTTGATAATTTTCATAGTCAATGTAGTGGCTCAGATGAAAGACTATGCTAACACCAGCTTCCAAGCCCCATTATATTCTTGAACATAGGTGTGTGAAAGACTGGATGAAACCAATCTACCTCTGCCTCTCTCCTTGAGGAGTGTGATAGGACCATACAGTGAGACTTCTTGCCTTTCCCTATGAGGGGAGTGGAAGTGGCTGAAATAAGGAGAGCCATCATGGTCCTTTGAAGAAGTCTGGGGGGCGGGGAGAGAAGCAGCTGTTGGGATGGGAAGGACCTTAGGGCAGTAAGTGGATGAAAAGGAATGTTAGGATGTTTGCTGGTGTGTCAAGCTATATTAGATCTCTCCCCTTGGAATTTTCTGAGAGACCCAAGTAAAGATTTAAATTGCTTCCTAATTTTTTATTTGAATAGGATGCTGTTCAGATAAAGACCCCAAATCATCCCAGCCTTCTGTAGGCTGCAGAAGCAAAGAACAGATGGCCATCTGGACAGGGGCCCTAGAGCCAGAAGGAAAATATAAAGAGCATGGGAACTCAGAGATGCCAGCCTCAACATGATGCCTAGGTGAACTCTCCTCTACCCTCACTCACATTTTCCAGGAGGAGAGAGCATTTTTATGCAGGGCAATGTGAAAAGTTCATGGATGAAGAAAGTGGAGCCTAGCTCAGCATACTAATAGGGACCAATGTTTAATAACTGTGATCCTATTAGATCCCCTTTCAGTGTAATGAAGCCTCCGAGGGATGATTCTAGTTACCGTCTGAGACTATGCCTTGGCTTCTGCCTGCCCCATCTCTTGAGTCCTGATCTGGGCTTGTCGCCCATGCTCCCATCTGTCCTGCTCACTGCTTGGCACTCTCTCCTGTTCATAACCCCAGCCTCCACCTGTCTGTGTCTTTGCTGAGCCCATTCTGTGAGCTCTAGTCCTAAGCATGCATGTGAATTAGGAGTTTTGGTTCTTTGGGATTCTTGATACTGGCTTGCCTCAAGTTACACACTATTCCTATATAATAACAAGTATACACTGGGGCCTGATACTAAACCAAGCCCATGGTACTGCCCTTAGGACACTGCAGCCTGGCCAGGGCCAACTACCTCAGTTTCTGCAAACCAGTGTTACATCATTACTATCGATTGATTTTTTTCCTCCATGAGCCTAGGACTTTGCATGAATTATCTCATGAAATCCACAGAAAATACCTATCTGCAAGAGCATACTACCTTTCCTATTTTATAAATGAAAATACCAAAACACAGCCTGCATGGCAATTATACTTCAATGAACCACCTTCCCCTTACCCACAGAGAAAGACTGAGTAAATTCTCTGTCAGAGAGCCAGCTGGTGGTAGAGCTGGGATTAAAACCCAGACCATCGGACTTCTGAGCCTATGCTCTCAGCCAGTGTGCTACATGTACCCAGAGTTTTCCTAACCCTCCAGAAAGTAGATGATCCAATACTTTCACAGATCTGTGCCTTCCAGTCTGGAACAGCCTCCTTTGTCCTGCATGTGAGGAGCTCTTTCTCACCCTTCAGGTTTCAGTTCTATGTTTCCTCCTCAGAGAGGCTTCCTTCTCACCAGTCTAAAGATGGTCTCCCCTGCCTGTAGTCTCCTATACATTCTGTTTCTTCTTTCCCATGTGGTTTATTTATCCCCATCAATATTCCTTTGGGTGTTTACTTGTGTAATGTGTTTTCTTACAAGACGTAGGATTGGGTCTGTGGGCTCAGTACCATACCCCAGCACTCAGCTCAGCAACTGACCCAGAGCAGTTGATATCTTTTGAATAAGGAAATAAATGACTAGACTTCTTCTGGCACTCTTTTTATCCTGGAGCCTTCCAAAATTCCATCTATTACCTAAACCGTTGAGACTGTGACAAATGCTTTTTACAGTTTGTTTGCTGCTGAGAAAGCAAACATTTATCCTTTGAAGGTCGATTTTATTTTCAGAGATAGATAGGTCTTTTGAGGTCAAATTTGCAATGAACAAGTTTGTCACAATTAGGTAACCTGATTTTGATTCAAAATGCCTTGTGATTATAATTGTAGTAGGACTGGATCACCTGGGTGGCTCAGTTGGTTAAGCATCCAACTCCTGATCTCAGCTCAGATCTTGATCTCAGGGTTGTGAGTTGAAGCTCTGCATTGGGCTCCATGCTGGACATGAAACATATTTAAAAATTTTTCAAATAAATAAATAAAGTAGTAGGACTGTGTGTGCATGTTCTATAGAAGCTGCAGAAGGGGCTTCCAATGGTTGTCCAATGACAGTGGTCCTAACCAGCCTGCAATCTCCAAGCAACAACTCAATTGGTTGCATAAATTCTAGCACATCTGTTCAAGATTAGCTTTATTGCTTTCTAATTAGACTTCCAACATGCCTCGTTAGTCCAAGTGTTCTCAAACTTTCTGGACTTTATATTTTTTAAAAGTATTGAGGATCTCTAAAGAGCTTTTGTAATGAGGGTTATATTATCTATCAGTATTTACCATAGTAAAAATTAAAACTGAGACATTTTAAAGACATAGTTTACTACATCACTTAAAAATAATATTTCTTTCATTATGTTGTTTTGGTTGAAGGATATGAAAAAAATATCCAGCATCACCCACATATGTAGTTGGAAAAGGGAGAAGCATTGTGTTAGGCTTTTCAGATAACTGTGGATATTCTTTGATATATTATTCCCAAACTTAACAATTGGTAGTTTCTTAAAGATGAGTTCAATGTGAATTATGGAACCATATCAATGAAACGTTTTTACTTTGTTATATTCCCCTATCTTGCACTTTGGATCAATGCATGATTGGTAATATCATATTATTTGGTCTCTTGAAAAGTTGTGGCTCACTGAGTTACACACATCTTCCAAATGTTCATGCATTTTATCATGCAATATAAAAAATGTTCGTTAATGTCACTACTGCTATTGTCAGAAAATTCCTTAAGTATTGGGACATTGTCAGTTGTCACTGTGGCACAGTGGCAGACACAATTTTTCCAAAATTAGTTATTTTAGTAATTTTTGTTTGAGGGCTTGAAGTTTATTATTGACAATATTGTCAGTTATTTTTCGTTATAATGACAGGTCCACTTTGTTAATTTTCAAGAAAAGTTCTACAAAATAACCATGTAAAAGTGGTAGCTTAGCTTACAATTCAAATAATCACACAAGTGCTTTTCTTTGAGTTCCACTGTACTTCAGTATACAAAAGTTATGCATTCTTCCCATTGTATTAGATAGAATATTAAAAAGACATAAACTCAAGAATCAAAATAAAGTGAAATTGATAAGTTTTATGGCCCCCACCAAGGAAATGCTTAACTTACATTTTCTTTTTCTTTTTTTTTAGTGTGACTCTAGTTTTTCTTTTCTTTTCTATTCTTTTGTTTTCTTCTTGTCTGCCTGGTGCTACTGTCTTGATTTGTGCAAAGGCACCAGGGAGTTTGACTTCCACTGCTTTCACATCATCAGTGCAAATGTCAACATAACTGCAAAGGCAAATAACACCTCAGTATTATAATGAAAATCGTTTTGACTTTTCTAATCCCCCCAAGAGAGGATTGTGCACTCCCAGGAGTCTCCAGAACACTCTTTGAGAGTGGCTGTATCAGTTCATCTGCCACAAAATTTTCCAAAAGCCTCTGCAAAGTTGTGGCATTATCTTCCAGTATAATGTGACCAGATAGCACACCTGTAAAACAGTGTAAGCCTGAAACTGGAAAACGGCTCTAAAACCACGAAAGGAAAAAATAAGTGGGAGAGTACAGACTCAGTTATAGAACAATTTTTGTTACAATGTGTTTGGATACAACCGCATTATGGTGGCAGTCATTCTAAAACATGCTTTGCCTTAAACAATGTGCTTAAGAACAATCTCAATGGTCACTCTGTTTTGCCGGCTTCTTCAAATTCCCAGTTCTCAGAGTACACCAAAATACGCGTTTTCTTTCGAGGGAGAAGGCAACAGGAATTCAGGGAGGAGACGTTTTACTTTGTCACCAGAATTTGCCTTTAGCACAATTTCAGTCACTTCCTGCCAGTCTGATTTGAGTTCGCACTTGTGCCCAATCTCACTGCATCTTCTCTCTCTCCAGGGTATTCAGTGGCTCATTCATAAATGCCTATGACATCTAGGAGAGGACAACTTTGAGAGTGATACAATTATTTGTTTGGGGGAGCAGGCTTTATTTTTTAAACGAAGAGCCTAATTGTTCCTGTACAGAATGTTGCCCTTGTAGACTTGTTCTGAGGGGAGCAGATGGGTGTGTTCACAATCAGGGATAGAGAGTAAGGAAGCCCATCACTTAAGACCCTTTGTGTAACATTGAACAACCTGGGATCCTGTGTTGGCAGGGCTTGCCTCTTGGAGAGGGTAATACAGGCAGAATCTGGATGAAGGGGCAGAGAGAGGCAGAGAACAGGCCATATTTGTCACCTCACCACAGTTTGTTGTCAGGGAAAACAAAAGTTTCTGTCCTTTTGGCATCTTTCTGGCTCTGAATGGTGCAAGCAGGGTTCTCCTGGGCAGAGCGCACGCCATCCCTGGAGATTATTAGGCTTGTACCAAAACCTCAAATCAGCACCAGGCCAGTGAGCCAGAAACACTGGAAGAAGTTGCTGACCAGCAGGTCTTACCTTAAGACTGTGGAGGTAGAGCACTGGGATGGACATGGCAGTGAAATCCCAGAAACGTGACAGCGGCTGCTTCGTGTCCCTGCCCCCATAGGTGACTCGGACCCTGCTGGGAACTCTGGCTGATGAATTGGAATCAAGAGAATTTTCCAGTCTTTCACGTCAATAGGCAGGAGGGAAAAGATTATGAAATAACCATCCAGGAGAAGGGGAAAGGGAGTCAGAATATTTTTCTTCTTGTGGGGGGGTGCTCATTGACTGGAGAAAACTCAACGTGAGCCAAGGTTTCGTTGAAACAAAACAATGGTGCCTTATGTTTTTCAAAAGCACTTTACCATTATGGAGCATTTTCACAATTCACACTACCACAGTGGCACCTCGCGGCAACCAAATGAGGTAGGCACAGGGAAAAGTGAGTGCTGTAGCTGACAGAAAGGCTGGGGAGTTTTTCTATTATAAGGAAATACACAAGTTCTGAGAGCTGCCCATGCATTGAGCCACAAGGCTGCTCCTCAGTATAAAGCTAAAAGTAGAAACGAATGCCAATGTGAGCTCTTTTAGAAAATTTCTTTTTGATGTCATAAAAAACAAGAAGGACCTAACCTTTCTCTCAAATGTAGAACATCCACAATGAGAACAGAAGGTATTTTGTTTTGGATGTTTCTGACGGGATCGTTACATTTTTCTTTTCTTTTTTCTTTTCTTCAAAACAAGAATAAAGGCTTCCAGTGACTTTCAGTTCACTTGTAGTCTTTACTACTCCAAGGGCATTAAGAGTCAACAGTGCACACAATTCTAGTAATAAGTATTTATTTGGGTAAAATTGCCAGCATCGGGAGCTTTCTCAATCTTAAGCTCCTATGGGCTTCCTGTTGGTAACTATAGTCAGAAGAATTGGGAAAAGACTCAACTTCTTTGACACCAAGCTTCCCATCTGTGAAATATGATGATAATATCTACCGCATGAGGCATAAGTAGCAGATTAAAGGTGATATCAAACAGACAAAAGTGCACAGCACAATTGCTTGGCACATTAGTATAGAGTAGATTCATTTGGTGGTGTGCTAAATTTGATTTATATGAGTTCACAAGAGCTCATTCTTATATTTTTGGGAAATGTGCTGGCCAGTTGCTAAACCATTGGTAGCTTAAAACTAACCATGATAAGAGTATTCATACCATGGAAATTAGCAGACTATAAATCAGGATTCCTCATCAGCCAGTGGCTAAAGATTTATGTGTACCAATACTGCTCATAATATGTTTTTCTCTTGGTTTTCTTTATCTTTATTTTTTATTTTTTTATGTTTTTTATTTATTTTTGAGAGACAGAGAGAGAGACAGCACGAGCAGGGGAGGGTCAGAGAGAGAGGGAGACACAGAATCTGAAGCAGGCTCTGGGCTCTGAGCTAGCTGTCAGCACAGAGCCTGATGCGGGGCTCGAACCCACAAACCGTGAGATCATGACCTGAGTCGAAGCCAGATGCTTAACAGACTGAGCCACCCAGGCACCCCTTTCTCTTGGTTTTCAATTTCCTATTCAATATCATTTTAAAAAACCGGATGAAGTAGATATTTATTGTGTCATACATATCTTGAAAATGTAATCCATTTTCTTTCACTGGTATAGAATCTCTGTTAGGTTAAAGCACCCGTGAAAGATAACGGGATTTCCAGGCATGAGCAAGTTGATAGTTATGGCTACCACCCCAACAACCACTTTCCTTGCTCTTACCTCTCTTCCCTCTTCATAGAACTGGATTCCTTGGTCTCAGGCAAGGTAGGTCCCAGTGCTAATTTATAGCTCCAGAGATGGATCACCATAGCTCTAGTCAGTCATGGTAATGTGATTCTCCTTCAACAATGATTGGTTTACCGGTTGGAATATAACTGAATTCTAACTTCTCAGATTTTAAAAAACAGACCCTGATTAGAAGAAAGCCCTTTATCCATTCACTTAGGTATAGGGCTGTGATGCCACATGATTGACCATGTAAGGCAACAGGCAAGTAGGAAAAAAGTCAACTCCCTGAAGATGTCTGAGGGGAAGAGTGAAGAGTGTCTATTTCTGTGTTAGCGTCATCGAGCCACTGATTAAACCCTGGACCTCTCTCACAAATAAAAATGGTGTCAACCACAATTGTATTTTTTCCATTACTTTGTAGCCAAAAGCATTCTAATCTAGTAGAGAGAGAGTAATATATTATAAGAACAGCTTTCAAACTTCCTTAAATTATACTTTGTAGTTGATATCTACTTACAGAGCCCATCCTGGCTCTAATTTCAAAGAGCACAGGGCTCAGAGTGAGAGAGGACCTTATTACAGTGAGGTGAAGGCAGGTATGGAATGGGAAGTTCTGGGACTTCTCCTTGGACCTGTGTGGATTTGTTCAGGAATCAAGCATGGACGAACATCACTTTAAAGTCCTTAAAGGGACTTGTGCATCTTGAGATCTTGCTCACAGGGTATTCCTCTAGGCACAAGGATCTTTGGAAGATTATTTCATCCCAAGTTATTTTAAATGCTTAACAGAATGGAATTCTGGGAAATTCATGCACAGCTGAATAAATGAAAGGTTTTAAGGTAGTGGTAGAGATGGGGATGGAGCTAAAAACTATATCTATTACCCTGTCAAACAAGATTTGAAAAGAACATGTCATCGTGCATGTGAGAAAAGAACCTGAAGAGGATGAGGCTTTTCTAGCAAAGGAAATAGTGAATTAGCATATAGTATACTTGCCAGGTATCAGAATCTGCTTATGACTCTCCTTCCCTCTGAAGACTGGGGATTTTTGCCCCCAAGTCAGTGGAATGCCAGTAGCGATGAAGCAGGAAGGAAGACATTTCAAAGAAGTAGGCTATATAGGTCTTGTTCCTGGAAGCAGCCTGGAGGTAGAGCCAGAGAAATCTCTGCCCATCCGGATGGTTTCCCTGTGTGCCCCCACAGCAGGGTTTTTTCCAGACTCGCCGTAGGAGCACTGGGCATGGGAGACAGGAAGTGTGATTCAGGACGGTATGAAAATAACCCTATGTGCTTCTTCTCCCCAGTGCCACAATTCTGGCTCATCTCTTTTTCTCCACAGTCTGTGATCGTGTCTGATGGTCACTTCTTCCCATACCCCAAAGGCTATAAGCTTCAGGGAGCTCAGCTGCCAGTCTAGTGCCCAAGACAGACAATGACTATAGTGAGAAGCCACACTCAGGGCCTTCAACACTGGGAAATGGCAGAGAATGCTAGGAAGCCTATGAATGGCCTCCCAGGCTGCTTCAGGCTTATAAAGTCCTCCTTTCTCCTTTTGCTGAAAACCCCTATGGAAGTGAAAGGAACCTCTGTCTGGTTTATTTCAAAGGGGGGTTTGTAGAAAAAAAAAATTCAACATTATCCAAGTAGCTCCCTACTGGCTAATTTTCAGGGCTAAATATCTCAGCTGCTCCAAAACATTTCTTTTTCATATTAGTCAAAGGGACTGGTGATGGGCTGTTACATCAGATGCGTTTTCCATTTATACATTCTAGTTCCCTCTCTTTAGGGAGATAGCCAATACTTAAGCCTTCTCAAAAACGATTTTTGGAACAACTTCTCACTGATGGGAGTTCACCAGAATAAAATCAACTTCAGGAAGCCGGGTAGTAACTGCAAAGTGTTCTTGTTCTTTGGGGTCAATGAACTTCAAATCTCTCAAAGCTGTCACAGACCCTTGAAAGAAGCCTGTCCCTCTGTAGAAAAGCAAGCGAGAGCACGCCAAGGGCACTCGAGAGTCATGGCCTTTCTTTGGAGGGCGTGAGTGGAATTCCTGAAGTGATGTCTGAGTGAGTGAGACTGCGGCCACCTCCATTCCCTCACATCCAGGGAGCTGTGTGTGTGTGGGTGTGTGCGTGCGCGCATGTGTGTGTGCGTGTGCGCGAGCTTTTAAGTTATCATCATGCTACAATTACATCATTCAAAAAAAGACTATAAATGGTTCTAGTGACAGAGACACACTCAAGTTACCTCAAAATATGTGTGTTGGGAGCAGTCCTTCTGCTGCTGCTGGTGGGAACCCAGGAAAAGCTGAACCCCTCGTGGGAGGGGAAGCAGGAGTTGGAAGAGTGAGATGGAGAGAACAAATTTCTCCCACTGCACAGGGGGCCTGCCGTGCGTACTCCATTTGGCTACTCTCTCTAGGGCTTAGCCACCATCTTCTTATTTTTGTTTTTTCACAGTTTTTGCTTCCTCAGCTTTCTCACGGTTTCTGTTTCCCTTTAACTTCTCTGCTTGTGTATGGATTAAGCTGTACCTCCCCATTTCTCTCAAAACACCGTTTCAGCCCCCTGTCTTGGTCACCAAGTGTTTCCTCATTCCAGGTTGGGAGAGAATTTGATGGCCCTGTTTGTCTTCTCCCATGTTTCTGGATATCCCTAAGGGTTGTTTGCACTTGGGCACAGCCGGTTGTAACGTAGGAGTAGGATCATGTGGTTCAAAACAGCAATCTTGGAGCACCTGGTGGCTCAATCGGTTAAGCTTCTGACTTGAGCTTGGGTCATGATCTCATGGTTCATGAGTTTGAGCCCTACATTGGACTCCGTGCTGTCAGCACAGATCCTCTGTCTCCCCCCATCCCCAACCCCCTGCTCTTTCCCCATTGGTCCTCTCTGTCTCTCTCAATAAAAAACATGAAAAAACTGCAGTGTTGGCATTCTCTTGCTTGGGGGTAGTTGATGAGGCAGCTAATAGGATGTTGTTAGGGGATTGCTAACAGTCCTATTAACAATGGTGGGTATCATGACTGACATGTTTAACACTAACATGTGATTGTGCAGTTGAAATATCTTCTTTAATTTAAACTTACATTAAGGGATTTCTTCATTTGTCTGACCAGACTAAAATTCATGTGTGTGTGTGTGTGTGTGTGTGTGTGTGTGTGTGTGTGTGTGTTTTACCCTGAATAACAATTAAGAGGGAAAAATACCACAAAACAAGAATCTCAGTTAAAATGTTGCCTCCTTATGGAGCCTTTCTTGACCACCCAATCTAACGGAACCAATAAGCCACTTATGCTCCAAATCCCTGTCAGTTTACTTCCTCCTTAGTTCTTATTATCTGAAATTATATTGCTTTAAATATTTTTTTAACATTTACTTATTTTTGAGAGAGAGAGAGAGAGAGACAGAGCACAAACAGGGAAAGGGCAGAGAGAGAAGGAGACACAGAATCTGAAGCAGGCTCCAGGCTCTGAGCTGTCAGCACAGAGCCCAACACAGGGCTTGAGCTCATGAACTGTGAGATCATGACCTGAGACTAAGTCGGATGCTTAACCGACTGAGCCACCAAGGCACCCCAAAATTACACTGCTTTTTAAAAAAGAATTTATTGCTTCTCCTGCCCATTCCCCCAGGCTATATATAAGTTCCTTGAGGCAAGCACTTACCTGATTTATTTACCACTTTACTCCCAGCACCTAGCATAGTGACTGATACAAATAAATATTTGTTAAATGAATCAATAAATGGAGTGTGTAAGAGAAAAAAAATACTCTGTAGGCTTTAGATCTCCAGCTTTAGTGTGCATAAGAATCATTTGTTTCTTGTTAAAAATACAGATTCTTTGAGGATATTCTGATTGAGTATTTCTGGGGTTGAGCCCAGGATTCATCACTATAAACAATCACTCTGAGCGATTCTGATAGGACTGGTGCAAGGACCACATTTTGAGAAAACACTGCTGTGGTTGAACCTACCAGACCTTCAACTTGAAGCTTCCCACCCAATTAACATAAGGACAAACATGACATTACAGGGGGCCAGCACTTGGAACATCAGAGCTCACTCCTTTGGTTATCAAGGGCCATCGTGACCTATGTGCTATCAACTAGCCTGTGGCCTCCAATTAGATCATGGGCTGCTTTTACCAAAAGAGAAATGGATGCTGGGCAAGTATAAATAGTATATGTCCACTCAAATATCTTGGTAAGACCGCATCACTCTCAAACTCCTTTGTGTGGTGTTGAGGCATTTCATGACCTAATTCCTGATGTGGTCAACTGATGGCAGCCACACCCATCACAACTAACCACAGCAGTTAGTTAGTCACAGCAGACATACTGACCTTCTGGCAGTTACCACTAGACTGCCAAGCTCTTTATCATTTCTGGGCAGTGTTGTGTTGGTAAATACTTATCAGCTGGCTCTTTAAGGGCAAGAAGCCCTGATCAGCAGTGCTTGCCACTTTCTGTGGTGTGAACACTCCCACCACTTCCACCATTTCAGGTTATCAATGTTATGTCACAGAGTGTGGAATTGGGAAAAGAGGTACACAGTCCCCTCTTCCAATAGGTATAAGCAGACTCCAGCACATCACCTCCTCTGGATCTTCACAGATTCTGTTCTTTTTGCAAGTCCTCCCGCATAAGGGCCCTTCACATACCCCCTCCGCAACACCTTCAGGCTAATTTCTACAGAGCTTCAACCTGTGGCCCAGCCGCAGCCGCCTTGCCTGGGAGCAATGCTCCTCCTATCTGCTTCCAAACCCCTGGATTTCCTTCTAGTACAGATGCTTACGCGCATCTCCATGAGACCATAAGCTCACTAGGTAGTTTGCGCAGTACCTAGTCCATAGTCAGTTCTTCAAAATGTTTATTGCATGGAAGAATGAATGCATTCCTTGTGTCTCACAAAATCTCCTCCTGTGAGCAGCTTGATCTGGCACAAGACCACACAGAATATTTTTATCAAAGATGTAAACAATGCAGCTTGGATATAACTTTCCAAGGATTGGGCTGGTTGCCGACTCAGTCTAGCTTCATTAAGATAATGTGTGCCCAAAGGATCAGTAATTCACTTCTCAGTGCCCAGTCCTGCATTTACCTTCACTGTCCGTGAAGCCTGAGGGAGGCATTCATTAGTAAATGGAGCTCCTCATGCAAAGATGGAAGATGTCTATGTGAGCTGAGTGCCTCGCCTGTTTTTGTTTGAGAGGAAAGCTCACCAGAGGGACAATAAAGCCATCAGGATGGGGTGTGTACAGCATGGCAGGGGTGCTGTAGTGGGAGGGAGATGGGCACGAGGAACACTCAGGGAAATCTGAGAGACATGGATTCATTCTCAATGTATTTTCTGGGCTTAGAGGGAGTGAAACATTCTATATCCAATGGGATTTGAAGGTTGGTTTAATATTACACATTTTTTTCTGGCAAATTAAAGATCACAGAGCTTTCGGACTCTCAGCAAAAAAAATTAGAGTAGTACCTCAAAGAGCGTTGATGTCCTTTTGTATAGATGGTAGGAAAAAAAGCTTTTCAGCCTTCTGGGTGCCCTGTGGGAGAGACACATATGCTCACGTCCCTGACCTCCCGTATGCCTCCGCAAGGGAGACTAACCGCTGGAGTACCTGCATGGGCACACATTCGTGGGCTCACTGACTGTGGCAGCAATGCAGACAGGAAGTGTACGACCAACAGCTACAGCCTTGTGGTGTGCCCTTATAATTACATGGACTCTGTCGAAGGGAAGGGAATCATTTCTTGAGCCTTTTTTCCATAACATCATTGTTATTGGAAAGGGTTTTCTCCTCCTCTTCTGCTTCACTGACTCCTTACACAACCCCCGACAATTTCTACCGCACATTCTCCTAAGAGCTAACGTTTCCATGGCTCTACGGCATACCTGCCCTGTAGTTAGGCGAAAATAGAAAAACAGAAGCCACTATCTTTGTCTTTAAGAGCTTTTTGGACAAACGTGGTTCTTTACCTGGGTCCATGATCCTCAAAGGAGTCTGGGGACGGCCCTCAGAGGTCTTGCATGTACCTTGACGTTGAATGCAAATCCCAGTTGTGTGCTGGGAGGATCCATAGCTTTCATTGTGTCTCAGTTCCTGAAGCCCACACTGTTCAGAGATGGGCCTTAGTAGATGTGGCTTACTAAAGTATGGCTGCAAGTTGTCAGGAAAGTGCTGTGCTCTCTAAACAGCCCCATGTGGGGGTCAGAGCTCAAGGGTGATGCCCTGAAGGAGAAATCTGGTGGGCTTGGGCCTCAGCAAGGCATGCTTTAAGTCCTGGCTCTGCCCCTGAGCAGCAGGGCGAGTTCAGGCAAGTTGTATAACCTCTCCAACCTCAGGTCCTCATTCACTTTGAGAATTCCATGCAGCAATGTACAAGGTGCTTGAAATGTTGGGCAGCACAGCACAGATTATTTTTAAACAATATCTCGGTTACATTTTTCAAAATTGTGCTCAATGTTTTGTTTTTCAATCTCCAGAAACCTTTTCAGATAAAGAACTTCTAGATGTAAAGCAATGAGGCCAATTATTCACCTGGAAAAGCACAGTAACTACTTATTTTTCCTGTTTCCATACTTTTTCGAATGCTCTGTAATGCACTAAAATTTAGAAGAATTTTACCTGAGAAGGTTTCTAGAGGTTGAAGGACAAACAATATTAAGCACCTCATTTAAAAATGCAATAGCACAGTATTTCAAAATAGGTTTATCCTACATACCTGGACTTTTCAGACAGGTTGTTGAGACACCATTTACTTACATTTTTTTTCCTGTGGGAGAAGCAGAGGTATGTGAATCTCAAAGACGTCAGCTGGCAGCATAGCCCGGGGTCTCCTAAGTCCTGGTCTACATTCTGTCAACTGTTCACTACCAGCATTTGAGTGTGCAGCGGGCCCCATGCCCCTGTCTCTGTATTCCAGCGGCACGCAGGTGTCTAGCAGTCCCCCCTCACAGATGACTTCCTAGGTCTGGCCTGCTGGTCAGAGAGGAGTTCAGTTGCATTTATTTATATGAACACAGTTTTTTAAAAATGATGGTTAGAGAATAAGAAGCCTGGGGGACTCTCTCTGACCCCTTGCTCAGACCGGGTGCCCCTGCTCTGTGCTTGCAGAGAGTGCTTGTGCTTCCCCTCTGAGCACTTAGCACTGGGATTGCAGTCGCTCCCTTCATGGTCTATCTTCTCTCTGGTTCACAGCCAGTGCTCACCAGCACGTGGGGGGCTTGCTGCATAGCATGCGCTCAGCAGGTAGGTTTCAAACTGTTACCTCTTAAAAAAAACTTCATATCCTCCTGAAAGTGGAAAGGGATTGTTACTTGAGGTTATAGAGTTATAGCTGGAGTTAAATTTTTCTCAACTAAGAAATAAGTCCTGCTAGTAAAGCCAAACATCTGACCTGCAATTCCCCGTCTTCTTTTTTCCCATGAAGCTGTGTCATTAACATAAGAAGAAACATAGAGAACAAATAAACGCATGAATGTGCTAGTGGATTTTATGCATGAAGCAGAGAGGTGCCATGTCAGAGTCCTAGATCCGCTTCATAGAAGTTTCTCTGTGTGAACAGCACACCACAGACACTTTGAGGTCTGTAAGCAGTGAAGGAAGTGGTTTCCAGCCCCAGCATGTCAAAGCCTCACCTAGAAGTTTTGGGGGGAAAATACAGATTCCTGAATTACACTCCTGGAGACGCTGATTCAGGAGGTCTGGAGCAAGACCCAGAGTCCGTTTTTAACAAACACTCCCAGTTGATCAGCCAAGGTTTGAGGACTGACTTCTGAGGAAACTGCACTAAGTAGTCCTGGGCATGGACTCTATGAGTCACATCTAGACCAGTGGTTGAATATGTGTAAGAATCACCCACAAGCTCATTAAAAATGCAGATTTGAGGGGCACCTGCTTGGCTCAGTCAGTTGAGCATCTGACTCTTAATTTTGGCTCAGGTCATGATCATGCAAACCGTGAGATCTGCACCATATTCTGTGCTAACAGCGTGGAGCCTGCTTCGGATTCTCTCTCTCCCTCTCTCTGACCCTCCCCCGCTTTGCTCTTTCTATCTTTTTCAAAAAAAAAATTTTTTTTTAATGCAAATTTGATATCCAGTAGGAAGTGGCTCAAACGACACAGACAGCAGCGAATATCAGTGAAAAGAAAGGGGAGCAGCTGGAACTCTCATTACATTGCTGATGCGAGTGGAAAAGTACAACCATTTTGAGAAGCTGTTCACAGGCATTTTCTTATAAGGTTAAACATATGCCTGCCCTGTGATCCAGCAACTCCCCCGCTAGGTATTTGCCCGACAAGTAAAAGCATATATTCACATAAAAACTTGTATTCCTAAGAGCTAAAAATTAGAAACAATCTTAGTGGATACACTCTAAGTGACCTCAATAATCCATAGCTTTGTATTAATCTCCTTTCCTTGAGTCTGGGTGAAATTTGTGATTTGCTTCTACTATGGCAAAGGTGACAAGATGCTACTCCTTTGGTTTATATCTTATTATTTATTCTTATATTTTATAAGATTCTGTGTTAGCAGATGGAAGAGCAAGCATCCCCTGCTGGCTTTGAAGAAGCAGATAGCCCTATTGGGAACTGCCTCCGGGGAGGGCCATGTGGTCAGGAACTGCAGCCGACAGCCAGTAAGAAGCCAACCAACATCCTCAGTCTGACAACTGCAAGGATCCGAATTCTGCCAACAGCCATGTGAGGCTGGACGAGGACCCCCAAGCTCCAGACACGAACACAGTTTGGGTGATACCATAGTTGCAGTTTTGTGAAACTCTGAGCACAGAGCCCAGCTAAGTAAGCCATGGAATTATGAGATAATAAATGTTTTTAACTGCCACATTTGTAGTAATTTGTTAGACAGCATAGGAAATATACAACTCAGATATCCAGGTGAATGTAGATACACATTATAGCACATTTCTACAATGGAAGAATACTTAGCGATAAAAAGAAACTACTGATACATGTAACAATGTGGATGCATGAAACATGGAGTGAAGAAGCTTGATTCAAAGAGTGTATGTGGTGTTACTGAAATGAGAATAGTGATTGCTTCTGGGAGAGGGGGGATGATTAACTGGAAAGGGGCTTAAAGAAACTTCCTGGGGATGATAGAGGTCTTGACTTGGGTGGTATTTACATGAGGTGTTTGCATTTATTAAATCCCATTGAACAGTATATTCAAAAGATATGCATTTAATTCTATGTAAATTATACCCCAATTTTAGAAAATCATAAGTAATTCTACTTCTCAGATTCTGGCTCCGTGGGTCTTGGACAATAGGATGTAGAATTGTTCACTTCTAATAAGCCTCCCCAGATAATCCTAATACATCAGTCCTTGGACAACACTTGGAAAAACACCCCCAGAGCAATGGGTCATTTAAGAAAGAAGACAGAAGAATAAGAAACACGTGGTTTCTTCTGAGTCAATCTGCTTTCTCCCCAAATTCTGTCCCCGTGTTAGCACAACAAAATCTTCATTTGTTACTCAGCCAGTCAACAGGCAACTTCATTCAGTTCAATTAATTGTTCTCCAAGTACTTGTTATTTATCTTACTCAAAAAAATAATAAGATATGGCCACTCTTCCAAACGAGCTAAAAATTTAATTGAGGAAAAATGCCCATATATGCACGAAACTGGAAACTGTTCAACTGTAATACAAAACAAAGAGGACAGTCACCCAGTCTTTCTACTTATTAAATCTAGTTTTCCTTGGTCACTTTCAAAGTATTCCCTAGTGCCCATGTATCTTCCAAGTGACCTTTTAATGCAATAGTGAATCATTTTGTGGTCATTCAGAGGTTGTTCTCCCTACTAGATTACCTCTGTTTTTCAACTTTTAAGAACCACACTCTGACGGACAACTTCTTTCCTTCAAAGGCCTAGATGGACGGATGAAAGTCAACATTTTCATTCCCAGATGCTGCTGATTTTTATTGAGCTTACCTTACTTGGGGAAATTTCTGTTAACCACCTACGTATCAAATTCTCATCCTAATGAAGTATCACGGTCTATAATATTCATGCAGTTTCCTACTTCTAAAATCTTCCTGACAATTTTCTACTTAATTTTCCTTAATTCCAGGTCATTCCAAATGATGCTCTTCTATTATGGACAATAGAATGGTCAATAATCCATAAAATAATGTTTATCTTTGGTGATAAAGATGGAAAATTTCTCCTTTATAATGGAAGAGTAAGATACTCCAAATATGCAAAGGCCTTTCAAACTATTGTTGTTACAGTAAATTCCTGTCTCTAAGAATGTAGATCCAGAGGCCTAAATAAAACACATTTGAGAAAAGTAACCAGAGAGGAGAATACACATGGAATCTTTGGTTCAAAGATGAGAAGGTGCCGAAGGGCTGTCTTCAAATATAGTGTGGGGTATCGAAATGGTTCCAAGAAGTAAAATTCGGTATAATGGTGGAAGAAACACTGTGGCTGATCCTAGTGTAACAAATAAGGAAATATTTCCTTATAATGGGTGCTATTCAAAGATAGAGCAAGTGGGGCACCTGGGTGGCTTAGTCGGTTGAGCGTCCAACTTTGCTCAGGTCATGATCTCATGGTTTGTAGGTTCCAGGCCTGCATCAGGCTCTGTGCTGACAGTTCGGAGCCTGGAGCCCATTTCAGATTCTGTGTGTCCCTCTCTCTTTGCCCCTCCCCTGCTTGCACTCTGCCTCTTTTTAAAAAATAAATAAACATTAAAAAATTAAGAAAAAAACAAAGAGTAAGCTTCTTGGGAAGGTTTATTCATTTTCTGTGGCTGCCATAAGAAATCAGCACAAATTTGGTAGCTTAAAACAACACCCATTTATTACCTCATAGGTCTATAAGTTTTGGAGTAATATGTTACAGAGCAATAGAGAACTATTACACAGAGCTTTATGTTTAATGCTTTGTTATTCTTATATTCCACATCTAATCCATCATAAAATCATATTGGCTCTACTTAGGATATATCAAGAATCTGACCATTTCTCACCATCTCCACTGCCACCTCCCTGGGTCACCATCTTTCTGTGTCCATGCCTGCACTATCTCGGTCTCTTCTTCTTCTTCTTCTTCTTTTTAAGTTTATTTATTTATTTGAGGACTGGAAGAGAGAGAGAGAGAGAAAGAGAATCCCAAGCAGTTTCCACTGTCAGCACAGAGCCAAATGTTGGGCTCAGTGTCACGAACCATGAGATCATGACCTTAGCTGAAACCAAGAGTCAGATGCTTAACTGACTGAATTACTCAGGTTCCCCTCAGTCTCTCTCATTTTTAATGCTTTATTTATTTTTGAGGGAGAGAGAGACAGAGTACGAGCAAGGGTAGGGGCATAGATAAAGGGAGACACAGAATCTGAAGCAGGCTCCAAGCTGTGAGTTGTCAGCACAGAGCAT
The DNA here is from genome assembly GCF_006229205.1 of Suricata suricatta. Taxonomy (NCBI): domain Eukaryota; kingdom Metazoa; phylum Chordata; class Mammalia; order Carnivora; family Herpestidae; genus Suricata; species Suricata suricatta. Next base: position 78,662,750 of record NC_043702.1, read on the forward strand.
GACGTGGGGCTCAAACACATAAACCAAGAGTCATGACCTGAGCTGAAGATGGATGCTTAACTGATTGGGCCACCCAGGCGCCACGCTCCCCTCCCCCTCCCCTAGCTCAGTCTCTTCTTAATGGCACATGCTTGATCCTTGTAAGACATTAATTAGATAATATCATTCCTCTGCTCAAAGCCTTGCATTTTTTTTCTCATTTTACTCATATAAAAGCCAAATTCTTACAGTGACTCTATATAATGTTCCCTCCCCACCTCAGTCCTGTTTCATATCATCAACTACTACTATTCTACACCCACCCCATCCCTTCCTCCAAGTCCTACCCAGAGCTCCACACTCGCCTCTTTGCCTCTATTTAAATGTGCAATCCCATGTATCCTCTACCCATCCCCGCATCCTTCACACTCATCACTACCTGACATACTGTTAGGGCCAGGCCATTTCTGCTTAGCTCAGGACTCTTCTGATGGGCAGTCTTGCCCCACAGTTCCCCAGTGGGCTGTCAGAGGTGCTGTCAGATCTACATCATAGTCTGAAGGCTTTCCCTACCCAATCTTTCCTCCTCTTCCTTTCTAACTTTTATGGTCATTATATCCGATAATCTTTTGCACTCCTAATTTCATCTCAATGTCTGCTTCCCAGAGACCAAAACGAACACAAGTACTGTTAAGAACACTGTACCTATGTTAACTCACTTAAATGCCTGGCTTTTCTCCCTTCTGGCTTCTACTCATAGAACTTCCAAAATTTCTTAGGATATAAAATGGCAGCAGCATGGAAATTAACTAAGCTTCCTAAATCCTGACTCTTATCAGCAAAAGTCTTCTGGTTCTTAACCTTAAACCATGGCAAGATTCCCCCAATTTTCTGTTTTCAGAAAGAAAACAAACCTTTGTTGGATCCTTTGGTCCTCCTCTATTTTTGTCTATCTTTTCACAGCCATACTTGCTACACAAGCAGTCTCCTCTTTCTCCCTGCACAGCGGTGCCACGTACCTGGCTGTCTGATGTCCCACAGCCCAGGAAGCTGCCCTCCTGGGACTCCTGCTGTACCTGGCACTCTCCGTAACTCCCCGCTTCTGACTCTTGCCTGTTTGGTAGTGACCCAGATCACCTCTTTTCCCCGCCTCCTCACTCATCTATTTCTTCTGGATTTTCTTTGCTTTCTCATCTTCTCCCTCAATCTCTGATGTAGAGCTTCCCAAAAGCACAGTACTTGGACCTCCTCTGACTGTCTCTGCATACTCGCTTCCAGAAAACTAATTTATTCTCTTGGTTTGTTATCACAGACACCTCAGGATGTTGACCTCTATCACTTCAATGCTTTAGTACCATTTCAGAAGAGATGCCATAACAGAAAGTTTGACACGGAGACCAAAGCCACTAGTGTAGACCCTAATACATTTGATGACCAAAATTTTAAAATACCTACATGGTTAAAAAGCACAGAAATATTAAAAGAAAACAACCAACAAACCAACCTAGCATAAGCAAATTGAGAAAATAATCATAAATTGAAAAAGAATACTTATAATTCATATGGCAAGGGACTAATTTTCTTACTATATAGAAGACCCTTGCAAATCTATTAAAAAAATACCCAAAGCAACCCAATTAAAAAATTGGGAAAATATAAGAATAGAGAATTTGTAGAGTTAAAAAAGGGAAAGTGGATGCTGTGACAATTGGATATTGACATACGGAAAAATGAATTTGGACCTCTATCTCATAACATGTATAAATGTTATCTCCAAATGGATCAAAGCTCTCAGTATAAGACCTAAAACTATAAAACTCTAATGAGAAAACCTAAGTATAAATCATTGTGAACTTGGACTGGGCAAAGTTGGCCTTCTTAGATAAAATGCCAAAAGCACCGCAACCAAAGAAAAAATAAATAGGACTTCCAAAATTAAAAACCTCTGTGCACCCAAAGGACACTAATAAGAAAGTAAAGAGACAAATCACAGATGAGAAGGAAATATTTGTAAATCATGTATCTAGTAACGAACTATTATTCAGAATATATAAAAAACCTTACAACCCAATAATTAAAAGTTAAACAGTATTTATTATTTATTTTTTAAATTTATTTATTTTTGAGAGAGTGCCCATGCACATGGCAGAGAGAGAGGGAGAGAGAGAATCCCAAGCAGGCTCCATGCTGTCAGCACAGAGCCTGATGTGGGGCTCAGTCCCAAGAAGGATGAAATCATGACCTAAGCCACAATCAAGAGTCAGACACTTAACCAACTGAGCCACCCAACACCCCAAAATTTAAACACTTTTTAATGGGCAAATAAAAACATTTAAAAATGGGCAAAGGATTTGAATAGATATTTCTTCAAAGAAGGTATGCAAATGGTCAATAACCACATGAAAATCTATTCAACCTCAGTAATCATTGGGGATATGCAAATCAAAATCATGAAGTATGACTTCATATGTACTATGATAGTTATCATTGATTTTAGAAAGGAAAACAGCAAATACTGGTAAAGATATATAGGACTGGAACTCTCATACGTTGCTAATGGGAATGCAATTGGTACAGCCATCATGAGACATAGTTTGTCAGTTTCTAAAAAAGTTAAAACAATGCGTTCCCATGTAACACAGCAATTTTTTTTCTAGGCATATACTTATGAGAACTGGAAATAAACATCATACAAAAACTTGTGCAGGAATGTTTATAACAGTGATATTCACTGGGCACCTGGGCAGTTCAGTCAGTTGAGCATGTGACTCTTGATTTTAGCTCCAGTCATGATCCCAGGGTGGTAGGATTGAATCCCGCATCAGGCTCCACTCTAAGCATGGAGTCTGCTTAAGATTCTCTTTCTCTCGGGGCACCTGGGTGGCTCAGTTGGTTAAGCATCCAGCTTTGGTTCAGGTCATGATCTCACGGTTCATGGGTTCAAGCCCTGCTTTGGGCTCTGTGCTGACAGCTAGCTCAGAGCCTGGAGCCTGTGTCTCCCTCTCTCTCTGACCCTCCCCTGCTCATGTTTTCTCTCTGTGTCTCTCAAAAGTAAATAAAAAACATGAAAAAAATAAAAGAAAAGATTCTCTCTCTCTATCTCTCTCTCTCTCACTTTGTCCCTCTCCCCCACTTGCATGTGCTCTCTCTCTAAAATAAAAAGAGTAATAATATTTACAATAGGCAAAAAGTGGAAACAATGGAAATGTCCATCAGTTGGTGAGTGAAAAAACCAAAATGTAGTCTATCCACATAGTAGAATATCATTCAGCTATAAAATGAAGTAATGATACATGCTACAACATGGATGGACTTTGAAAATTATTTACGTGAAAGAATCCAGTCACAAAAAGTCACATATTTCTTGATTCTGTTTACAGGAAATGTCCAGAATAGGGAAAAGCCACAGAGACAGGAAGTAGATAGGTGATTAGTGAGCAGGGACTTTGGAGGTTAAAAGGCTTCTGCTAGGACTGGGGTGAGGCGAACGGGCATGACTGCTAATGGGGATGAGGTTTCCTTTTGGAGTGATAAAAATGTCTTGGAATGAGGTAGAGGTGAGGTTGTACAATCTTGTGAATGTACTAAAAACCACGGAGTTGTATACTTTAAGATGGTGAATTTTATGGCAAGTGAATTATATCTCAAAAAAAAAATGAAACAAAGCAAGTGGCGAATAAACATAGGAATAGATGATCAAATTCACAACAGTGTTGAATATATGAATGAAAATAACAGTCAGGATTCATTTTCCCGTCATTGGATTGGCAAAGACTTAAAAATCTATAGCATACACAGTGTTTCATGCTTGTGGAGAAACTGTTACATCCTTTTGGAGGAAGCGTAATTTGCCATATTGTGTTCCTACTCTGAATAAATAACTTCACTTCCAAGAATTTATCTTATGCTTAGATTTGCACATATATATTTTTTTTATATATAAACAAATGCTTAAAGCTGATAGCTATAGCCTTGTTAGGAGCAAAAAACCATTTAATTATATAGCCATATAATAAAATACTAAGCTATTGCTAAAACAATAAGGTAGGTTTATATGGAAAGATGCCATAATATATTATAAAGTTAAAAAGTTATCACAAATATGTATATTATAAAATATATATAATAGCTATAACATTTAAAAATATTACATTAAATTTATGCTTATAGATCTCATATATAAATTTATATACATTATATATAAAATAGATCCCATTTTTATCCAAAATGTACATATGTAAGCATGTCAGTTTGCAAAATAAAGATTAGAGAAATATATGCTGAAATGTTAATCGTTGCTGGGGATGGGGTAAAATATGATTTGTAGGAAATTTTACTTCCTATCATTATTATTTAAATTTTAAAAAATGTATGTTTGAATCTTTTATAATCAGCAATGTTAATCATTGTTTATATAAATTAGTGAATATCTTGAAAATTCAAAACACAGTATGTATACATTATAGCATATTTTTAAGGTTGTTTGTTTTAGAGAGAGAGCACGTGAGTTGGGGAGAGAGGCAGATGGAGAAAGAAAGAGAATCTCAAGCAGACACTATGCTCAGTGTGGAGCCCAAACCAGGGCTCAATCCCAAGACCCTGGGATCATGACTTGAGCTGAAATCAAGAGTCCAACGTTTAACCCCCTCAGCCACCCTGGAGCCCCTGAGGTATTTTAAAAACATCCTTTTAGAGAAGAAAATAAAATTTCTTACGATCTGCCATCTAGGATATCCTAGAATGCTTTTATTTTGTTTCTTGTTTTGAGTGTTGCTTTGTATGTCTTTATCATCAGTTCATTTTTTCCCTTCCCTACAATTACTTAGAGTTCTTTTGATCTTATTATTTTTTTATTTTTTAATGTTTTATTTATTTTTGAGAGAGAGAGAGAGAGAGAGAGAGAGAGAGAGAGAAAGAGTGTGAGCAGGGAAGGGTCAGAGAGAGATGGAAACACAGAATCTGAAATAGGCTCCAGGCTCTGAGCTAGCTGTCAGTACAGAACCCGACACGGGGCTCGAACCCATGAACTGTGAGATCATGACCTGAGCCGAAGCCGGATGCTCTACCGACTGAGCCACTCATGCACCCCTCTTTTGATCTTTTTCTACCTAAAGAGAAAAGAGCTGGGGCTTTGGAAGTAAGGGGCTTCTGCTAGGGAATCATAATCCTGCCACGCAGAGGATAGTTATGCCCATGGGGAATGATTAATTGCTAACATTACCACGATTATCAATAACTTCATGGCTAACAAAGAACTTCTGCGCACCTCACCCCATTGAACTGGGGGCCTAGAGCTATTCCTTGTACTTTAAGAGCAGGTTCCTATTTCATTAACTGCTGTGTCCCCAGTCTCTAGCTCAGGCAAAGTGCCCAATAGGTGTTCTCTAAACTGAACTGAGCTGGAGCTGGAGAGTGAAAGAGTTGCAGGGATCCCAATGATCTACTTGCATTAGGGGGAATAGGAAGCAAGGAGAAGAATGTTGCAAATAGGAAATAGGAATAACCTATTTTGAGAGAGAGAGAGAGAGAGACAGAGAGAGAGAGAGACAGAGAGACTCCCAAGTAGGTTCCACAGGTTGAGCCTGACACAGGGCTTGATCCTATGACCCTAGGATCATGACCTGAACCAAAATCAATATTTGGATGCTCAACCAACTGGACCAGCCAGGTGCTCCAGGAATAACCCTTTTAATAGGATGTCAAGTTTCTTTCTCCTACCTCCCTCATCCCAGCTTTGAAATCTAGATAGGAAGGAAAGACAGGCCAGAAAAGAGTGACCAGAGGCAAATGGACAATGGAAAATGACAAAGGTGAGTTTTGCCTAGTCCTTGTTTCCTGGGCCCAGTCAGGACCCCTGAACTGCAAGATAAAGAGTGTGAGGCCAGCCTTGATGAAAGTACCAAGCATTGGATCTTTTGTCCTCCAAGCACAGTGAACCGTTTTGTGTTTTTGTGGGTTTTGTTTTGTTTTTTGTTTGGTTGAAGTCAAGGACTGATCTATCTTCAACATTTAGCTGACTTACACCAGGAGGTCGCTGTTTGACATTGTCACACTTCTCATACATCTCCGTTTGTGACAAGCATGGCTCTAATGCAGGTGGTCCAGAGTCTCCTTCAAACCTGCAAACTTGAGGTTTAGAGCTGTGGCTTGCAGAAGCTTTAAATTCTCTCTTTGCTCTGAATTCTGCTCATTCAAATAAAATTCATCTTCCTACATCAAGAAAGACAGGAACCATCTGAAATTTCCTGAAACACCTGGTGCCAGGCAGGTTGAGGCAGGTGATCCTGTCACGTTGCCCTTAACAAGTTTGTGATAGCATCTTTTTTGGTCTTTATGTTATTCACTGGCAAATTCCAAGTAATGTCAGCACTGATGAATGCAAAACAGCCATGGTGACTGTGCTATTAGTACCTCCTAGAGCACAGGCTTTGATTGATCTAGAGCACAGTTTTTCAGACTGGAGGTGGTGTGACCCATTGGTAAGTTAAAAAAAAAACAATTCAGTTGGACACTTATGCAACACTGTATTGCATTGTGTGTGTGTGTGTGTGTGTGTGAGCATGTATAGATGTATATATAAATGGTGTGCATGTGTGTGTGTATGTATATATGTGTGTGTGTATATATATAGATGTAAATCTGTATCTATATCTATAAAACAGTTCAGTGGATTGTGGCAGCATTTAAAAGTAAAACCAAGTAGAATAAAATCAGTTTATCATTCCCAGAAATCACAAGAAACTGAAACCTAAGTTTTAATCACATATGTGTATGTAGGTTTCTGTATTTGTAGATTATAGTACAATAATAAATGCCTTTCTTACTGTCATGGTCAAGAGAGGTTGAAAGCCATTGATCTAGGGTGGAAACTGGCAAAGTGTGGTTCACAAGCCATATCCGACTCACTGCCTGCTGTTTGTATGGACAGCAAGCTATGACTTTTACATTTTTAAATGCTTGGAAAAAAACCAAAAGAATATGTCATGACATGTGAAAATTGTATTTCAGTGTCCATCAGGTATTATTGGAATGAAGCCCAACCTGTTCATGTATTGTTTGTGGCTGCTTTAGCAAGAGTTGAGCAGTTGCAACAGACATTTTATGGCCCATATAGCCTAAAATATTTACTATCTTTCTGGAAAAAGATTACTGACCCTGATCTAGAGGGGTATTTTTGTGATCATTTTTTCCAAGTCTGTCCATTTGTTTAATTTGGTTTGTAGAAGAACTAGAGAACTATCTGACAGGATTGGAGTATGGTGATTTGGCGGTTGTAGAGGACACCGCAGCTGCTCCCCACATCCCTTGGGACACCCTGCCCTGTTTTGCGTGGTCCTTCTCTGGTGTCTGTGGGTTCCGGTGGCCTGCACCTGCAGCTTTCCGCAGACCCTTGCCCTTGTGCTTCTGGAGCTGGGTTTGCCTCCCTGTGCAAGAGCTGGAGGTACCCAGGTGTTTCAGCTCTTGCACGCAGGCCCTGGGCCAAACTGCAAGGGCACGGAATGCTAATTGTCTTGCCTCAAGTCATGAGGACAAAACTGTAAAGGTCACTGTTATTCCAGGGGTTCCCTGTGGGATCGGGCAGACATTTTCCCCCTTCAGACTTAGCCAGAATCACACTCTCTCACTGGTTTCTTCCCCTCCTCTGTCCTGGAGCACTTCTTAACAGCTGGGGCCATACGAGTCCCAGTCACAGACTTGTCTTCTGGGGATCCCAGCCCCAGAGAGCGGGAGTAGGGGGAGAAGTTTATAAAAGGCAACTATTTGACAAAACTCTGGTTCGGTATGTGTCACTCGCCGCTCTTGCTGAATGTGGACCCTTTGCATGCTGTTGGTGTTTTCAGGAAGGGGAAAGGTTTTCTCATTGAAGATGAATTTGTGATGTGCTGTAATTGCCAAGAGCTCTAGGATAAGTCAAGAGAATTGGATTCTAATTCCAACTGATCCACTGGGCAAACACTGATCTCTGTAAGACTCATTCTGCCCCACTTGAAAAGTAGTTAGACTAGTCAATTTTTAAAGGTTTTCTCAAACTTTCTGAGTCTCCTTGTGAGGTGGGTAGTTAAAACCATCTTCTTGATGCTGACTAATACTGATCGAGCCATCTAGCCCACAAACCAGGCTGGGCTCCAAAATTTCAGGCTGAAGTCTGCATGTTACCCATGCAGTGGAGGTGCTAGCCCTGCCATCCCCAGGTGAGCACCCACAGTGCAGCAGAGCACCCCAGGGGTCCAGTGCTCCCCCAATCACAACCTAGACTTTGACAGCCAGTTAGCAGCACTCAAGATTTGCTTTCATAATGTGGAGCCACTGTGTGTGTGGTTTTAGGCTTTAAAACTATGAAGTCTCTCCTACCCCTCACCCTACTTTCCAGTCTCAGCCTGGACTCTGGCACCAAATCTTTGGTCTGTGATACTTTTCTGCCATGGTTATGATGGCCGTTTTTACATCAGTTCTTTCAGGGTACCAAAGCTCCTACATGTGAGACAAGAGCATCTCTCACAGGTAAACCCTGAAAAGGAAAACCTTGAAAAGGAAACAGAGAGCATAGGGTGGAATGGTAAGAAGGTAGATGACTGTAAGACGACACCACTTCATTTTTATCTTGCTTATTAGAAAACTTTATATAAGACGCCTGGGTGGCTCAGTCAGTTAAGTGCCTGACTTAGGCTCAGGTTATGATCTCATAGTTTGTAAGTTCAAGACCCATGTCAGGCTTTGTGCTGACGGCTCAGAGCCTGGGGCCTGCTTCAGATTCTGTGTCTCGTTCTTTCTCCCTCTGACCCTTCCCTACTCATGCTCTGTCTCTATCTCAAAAATAAATAAACATTTAAAAATTTAAAAAAAACCTTTAGGCAATACAGATTATAAAGTATTTCTTCAACTAGGTCTAAGGACCCCTAGGGATTCTGCACATACTTTCTGAGGCCTGTTTGTTCTTTACATAACATTATTTGTAATTGTGTTCATTCATTTGGATAGTCATCTTAGCAATTAAATATGAAAACGCCATCATCCAGATTCTAGAAAATGACTACATGGAATGTAAATCTAGATCTCACTTTTATCATCTTTGTTTTCATTTGTGTTTATAACCTTTAGGAGCTAACTGATAAAGTGATAGCATATTATCTTTTTATTTTTTTCCACAACAAAATCACCTTTATCATTTACTTTTAAGGTTAGGTAAATAATCATAATCATTTAAAAACATTCCAAGAATACACAAAAGGGTGAAAAAGTAATAAATCACTCAAAATCCCACCACTCCTGTTATAAACACTGTGACCATCCTTTCTTGATTTTTAACATTTTATGAGTTAGAAAGTATGCCTCACTGCCATAGGGTTGCAGATCCCAACGTCAAAGATGGTAACTGTCACCTTTATGATGAATTCTTTTCTTTACTTTTCAAGATAAAACTTCCCTCTGGCTATTATAATTTGCCCTTGAGTGGCATTTTCACATATGAAGACTTAAGTTTTAAAAACTGTTTAATAAATTGATAATTCTAGTTGAAATCCTGAAAAATTTACGTAATTAAAATAATTGTTATATATGTGTCAATAAAAATTAACATAAAATAAAATAATGTGGTACTTTTTAAAATTTTTCTTTAAATTCCAGTTAGTTAACACACAGTGTAGTATTAGTTTCAAGGATCCAGTGTAGTGATTCAATACTTCCATAAGACAGCTGGTGCTCATCACAAGTGCCCTCCTTATTTCCATCACCTGTTTAAACCCAAATAAGCAATGCACTAATTTAATTAATGAAGAGTAATGAAAAAAGACTAAAAGCAGACTTAACATGAAGATGGCATATTGGGGCTACTCAAAAGCCATAGGACATCATACTGGTAATCATTTCTACATTTCACTTGCAGACAGACAGAAACAAGGATAAGAAATCTTGAATGGGGATAGTTTTCTAACTGATATAAATGACCTATTTCCAGTTTTTATCATTTTCTGTCCCAACTTTGACTGTGAAATCTGTGTTGAAACCGCATTTAAAAAAATATCTATAAAATATAGAGCAAGGATGCCTGGGTGGCTCATTTGGTTAAGTGTCCAACTCTTGGTTTCAGCTCAGGTCTCACAGTTTGTGAGTTGCAGCCCTGCATTGGGCTCCATGCTGCTAGTTCAGAGCCTGTTTGGGATTCTCTTTCTCCCTCTTTTTTGCCCCTTCCTCACTCACACCGTCTCTGTCTCTCTCAAAAGAAATAAATTAATTTAAAAAATAGAGCAGATTCAGATATTATTTTCTTGTTCCCCAAAATACTTGATGCTTTTAAAAAAGTCACAATAATAACCTTACTTTTAAGCGAATAAAATCAGAGTTGTCAACTGTTGACAAGAAATAACAAGTGCTAATGAGAGTGTGGAGAATAAAGAACTTGGGTGTACTGCTGGTGAGCATGCAAGTTAGCACACCCACTGTGGAAAACAGTATGCAGTTTCCTTAAAAAATTAAAAATAGAAATATCATATGACCCACAAATTCTATTACTGGGGATTTACAGAACAAAATGAGAACACTAATTTGAAAAGATCTATGAACCCCTGTGTTTATTGTGGCATTATTTATAATAGCCAAGATATGGATGCTGCTCAATTGTCTATCAATAAATGAATGGATAAAGAAGTTGTAGTATATATATATACAACAGAATATTACTCAGCCATAACAAAGAATGAACTGTTTCAGTTTGCAACACCATGGATTGACCCAGAGGGTACAACGCTAAGTGAAATAAGTCAGACAGAGAAAGACAAATGTCATATGATTTTACTCACGTGTGAAATTTAAGAAACAAAAGAATGAATAAAGAAAAAAGAGACAAACCAAAAACCACACTTAAATACAGAGAATAAACTGGTGGCTGCCAGAAGGGAGGTGGGTTGGGGGATGGGTAAAATAGATAAAGGGGATTAAGAGGCACAAACTCCCAGTTACACAATAAATAAGTCATGGAGGTAGAAAGTACAGCACAGAGAATACAGTCAATAAGATTGTGACAATGTTGTTTGGTGACAGATATTGACTACACTTATTATAGTAGACACTGAGTAACATAAAGAATTGTTGAATCATTATGTGTATCTGAAACTAATATGACACTGTATATTAATTATGCTTCAATAAAATGTTTTACAAAGAAAAATTAGTTATCAAATGATATATCATTAAAAATTGATCCATAGTTTTGGTAAAACGTGGTCTGATAATCATGAATTTCAAACTCAGGCATCAACTTTCTCATATTTTTACAGAATAGCAATACAAAGAGTATTATCAAAGTCAAATGCCAAAAGATTTAAGTTAGACTTGTACCTGAGGTATCTCTTTCTACAATTATGTTTCATCAGAGATCTCATTTCAGCATAACAACATCATCTATCAGTTTGAGTTTTAATTATATATATTTTTTGGGCATTTAATTTATAAATTGCCTTTGAGTTTATACTTTTTATAAGGTTCTGTGACCCCCTAGTTGATGCTAAAAGCACCAAAAGTATACTGGTTTCCATATTTGCACCTATTTTTAGTAAAAATTAGGGTTAAAAATGTCAAGCTAATAGTGAATACCAAAGAATGATTTCCCTTTAAGAAATCCATATAGGCGGGTAATTGAAGACGCGGAGAGAGGTGGGCTTGGGCCAACCCCTGCAGAGGGAAGTGCGGGAGTGGCGGGGATGAGCGAAAGGAAGACAAGCTTTAGTTAGGTACCAGTGGCAGTGGGAGTCCTCAGCCTCAGGGAGGAGAAAGATGTCGGCGCCAGGAAACTCCTGGAAAGTAAGAGTGGGAGAGATCCCTTCAGAGTGTTCGGGAACCTCGAATGAGTGCCTGGCTGGGCTGTCCGTTGCATGGACAGAAAACAAAGGCGAAAGGCGGGTAGAGTTGACCAGTTTCGGGGAGCACGGTCTACGCTCTGCGTGTATTTTTTCCTTAACCTCCGATGCAGAACCTCATCTTCAGATACTTGCAAAATAGATCTCGGATTCAGGTGTGGCTTTATGAGCAAGTGAACATGCGGATAGAGGGCTGTATCATTGGTTTTGATGAGTACATGAACCTCGTATTAGATGATGCAGAAGAGATTCATTCTAAAACAAAGTCAAGAAAACAACTGGGTCGGATCATGCTAAAAGGAGATAATATTACCCTGCTCCAAAGTGTCTCCAACTAGAAATGAAATCAATGAAGTGATGAGAAATTCTTGAGAAGGACATGTAGTTTGTTTTTTAGAGGTCCCTTGTTGGGAGTATAGTTCCAGAACATTTGTTCCTACTGTTTTGATTACCTTTATGTTATTACCAGGTGACAATAAATGCTATGGGATTGTTTAAAAAAAAAGAAAAAAGAAATCCATATATTGCTTGAATTTGAGAAATCCTGGTGTGAGGCTAAACAACTATTTTTTGCTCCTGTTGCAGGCATATATGTATATATATCATATACATATACAGCCTTTTATATCAATGAAATCCTCCTTATACATGCTGTTCCTTGATTTTTACTTAATGTCACAGACCTCCTTCTTTTTAATGACTTTAAAGTATTCCACTATATGACTGGTTAGCCAGTCCTTCATTAGGATATGTTTGTTGTTTCCAGATTTCAAACTCTCCTAAGGAATGGTGTGATGAACATCATTGCGCATTTTGTAAACCTGTTAGGGTAAATTGATAGAAATGGACTTGTGGAGTCAAAGCTGTGCCTATTTCAGTTTTTGATAGATATGGCCCCAGTTGCTTTCCAAAAAGGCTATATGAATTTTCTATCCTGCCCACAGGGTAGAAGTTTGGCTACATTTTCATCAACACAGAGTGTCACAGAACTTTCAAATCTTGGAAATTTGATAGTTAAGAAGAATTGTGAGTTAACCGAGTTGATGGTATTTTATGTTTCAAATATACATAGTTGTTACTGTGATTGTTCAGATGCAAAATCCTTTGAGGGTGTTATTGCATTAATTTATCATTATATATTTTCTCAGTAATAGCTACTAAAAACAACTATCATGCAGAAGTTTATGATTTTATTTCTTTTAGAAAAGAGTGCTCATAGTAAAATATGTTTGGAAGTCTGCAATTATTTGGGGCTCTTGTCTACATGAGGATACTACCCTTTATAATGCAAAGAAAATGAGAGCAAGGTTGGGGATGACACAGCCCTGGTGGCTGTCCTTTTGCTCTGTCTTGACACAAATCCTACCTAGTTACCCCTGGGTTCAGAGGGGTCCCAAGAAAAGGTGGGATTCTTCGTATCTTTTCTTTCTTAAATGAGGAAGAAAGATACCCTTTGTCTTTTTTGTCCAAGTTCCAGTCTCTTAATTTTCACTATTGTGGGATCACCCTAAGTAGACAATACCTTTAAAAAAATGCAGCCCAGTTCATGTACCCCAGTGATAGAAAAGCATGCTCGGTTTGTGCCAATGCACTTGAAGTTGTTTAACTGCAGGCTATGAGCCCACTCCACCCTTGCATCACCCAGTGCCTGGCAGAATTCCTGGCATGCAAACAAATGAGTGAATAAATGTTATGATGGGCACCTTTGTACATTCTGTAAACCTGCACAGGGTGACATGCTTTCAAATGCCTTTATCATTATTTTTTACGTTTATTTATTTTGAGAGAGAGACAGAGACAGAGCATGCAAAGGGGCAAAGGGGCAGAGGGGCAGAGAGAGAGAGGAGAGAGAATCCCAAGCAGTCCCTGAACTGATGTAGTACTCAAACTCAACGAACTGTGATATTATGACCTGAGACAAAACCAAGAGTTGGAAGCTTAACCAAGTGAGCCACCCAGGTGCCCTGTAAGACTTTCTCACTATTTTAAATTTCTCAATATTTTTTTAATGTTTTATTTATTTTTGATACAGAGAGAAAGAGAACGTGAGCAGGGGAGGAGCAGAGAGAGGGGGAGACAGAGGATCCAAAGTGGGCTCTGTGCTGGGAGCAGATAGGCCAACACGGGGCTTGAACTCATGAACCATGAGATCGTGACCTAGCCAGAGTTGGATCCTTAACCAACTGAGCCACCCCAGTGCCCCTATCATTCTCACTCTTAATTGGCTTTTAGCTTTTAGAGAAATCCTCTTAGAAACTACTGGTATAAGTGCTTATGATTTAGGCTTTTGTTGGAATTGGTGACAAAATACTTACAAAGAGAACTAGAATTTTTCTCTCTGAAAACACAATTGCCTTCTTTTATTTTTAAAATTTTTTCTAATGTTTTTAATTTATTTTTTGTGAGAGAGTGAGACAGCATGAGCAGGTGAGGGTCAGAGAGAGAGGGAGACACAGAATCTGAAGCAGGCTCCAGGCTCTGAGCTAGCTTTCAGCACAGAGCCTGACATGGGTCTTGAACCCACAAACCGCAATATCATGACCTGAGCCGAAGCCGAACACTCAACCAACTGAGCCACCCAGGTGCCCCACAATTGACTTCATAAAATTGAAGCTTCCTATTGCAAGTGCAGAATATTCTCGCCTCCCCTGGGTCAGCTGAAACTATTCCAGAGAGAAAGTTTACATTTCTGTAGTGTTGTGGGAGACTGGGTTAATCACTGCTACCAATTCACCTAGTTACCTTTATTTAGAGACAAAAGTTATGCTTACTAACAGCAACTCTGTTACTGAATCACTTGATCATATCAAACATCAGATTTCTGACTACTTGGAAAGCTCTATAGTTTAGCGGACCAAAAATACAAAGCAAATCTAACAATGGTCAATAAGAGAAGTCTCTCTGATGTATTATCTGACCTCTCTTACTTCTCACTTCCTTTAACTTTTTTTAATTGAAATATAATTCACATACCATAAAGTTTACCCTTCAAAGTATACTACTATTCAGTAGTTTTCAGTATTTTTACCCATCCCCACAGTCGAATTCCAGAATATTTTCATCACCCCCTAAACAAATCTTCATCCTCCAGCCCCGGGAAATCACAAATCTACCTTGATCTTCTTTTACTTACCCCTAGTTGATAGTGACGGTAGCCTTGGGGAGGCAGTGGCCATTAGCATCACAGGCCTTGGGAGAATTATGTCTCCCAAGATGCTTTTCTCTTCCCGCCACCATCAGTAATTGCTATTGACCAAGCACAGACATTCCAGAGAATTCTCCATAGGGCAATTATTCTTTGTCATGTATATATATATATATTTATAGTGTGTGTGTGTGTGTGTGTGTGTGTGTGTGTGTGTGTGGTGACTGGAGGAGTAACTGAGGAGCCCATGCAATACTACCTTTGCTGAAGTTGAGTATTGATTGTCATGGATGGCTGAAGATCGCATTCTCTCAAAGACATAGTAGCAGGGCAATTTCTTTTAGAGTTAAACAAAGACATTTGCCATCACAGAGTCCAAGATTGGACCTTAAATTTGTTAATGTAATACAAAACTCTCAACTTGCTGACAATTTGTCTCTGGCATTTTGTCCGGCAGTGGAGCGAGGTGGCTCAGGAAAGGGCTACAGAGGAAGATGTGAGAAGAAAAGCAGTCTCGAAATCCAGGAGTTGCCATGGCACCCACAGCTTGGTCTTGTTCTCTTGTTGAACATAAACAATTTCACAAAACCCAAAAAGCAGACAAGGCCATTCTCTGACCATGATGGATCAAGACAAAGACCAGAATACTCTGTGATTATGTCTCAACATGGACTAAACATGAATATTGCCCAGACCACAAAGATGGCCCAACATCCTCTGTCCCTGGCTACAAGGCGTGAGTACTCCTTCCTTACCAACCCCAGTTTTAGCTTACGTCCATTTCTCTCACCTTTTAGGTAAGACTTATTAAAATGGAAAATCAAGGAATTACCGTTGATTTCACACAGCATCTAATCCAGAGCAAGGCTCCACTTCCTTGACCCTCCTTAAAATCAAATAATGCAAGCCAAATCCTATTCATAAATCCTTTCTGATCTCTCTTTCTGAGAGATTCCCACAGTTCTCCTTCATGAAACAAGTAACAGACTGAACTTGATTATCTACAGACATGTTCCTGTTGCTCTTTGGCTGAAGGACATTGACAGGGAGAATAGGTCATCTTCTACAAAGATGACTTCAGGGGATCATACCAGGGTTCCTACCTGAAACTATTTCACCTACTTACCTGCCACAGGTAATACCTGAAATTCCACCATGAGAATGTTATTCCTTTAGGTCAAACTTTAATGGCTATTAAAGAGCAGAAAGGCTCTTAGAATAACCTGTGAAACACTCAATGATAGATGTTTGACATTGAGCAAGACCTTCCATATTTCATTTACTCTTTAAATTTTCTCACATTTTGGCTCTTTGAAATTAGGACATATCCTATGATTCATGACATCTTAAATTCTCTGAGACATAGTGTAACTTCTGATCATCAGTTTCCTCAGTTGTGACTTTTAGTGGTAGGTTAAACACTATTTCCGAAACCTCAGTTATTTGCATAAAACTCTCACAATTTTTGCTATATGCATGTGCTACAGTAATGATATTCAAATCAAATATGCCTTTAAGCAATTCACTTTGAAAATTTATGGAAAATGTATATTTTTCCTCATAATAATATCTATGAAATCCTGGGCAACACATGCTAGTTACAGCTCTCCCTAAAACATACTAATAAATACATACAACTATGAAAAAAATTATGAAATGGTTGTTCCTGTTCCATCTAAACTCATCTCACTTATCCCGTGGTAGTAGCAGTACCATGACTAGATACCCTGAACTAGCTGATTCCTGGGTGTCTTTCTAACCTTGTGTTTGGCTGTTTCTGTAGTTCTAAGAGGGACCCAGTCTATCCCCCAAAGTTTATAATCTAAGGGTCAAAACTGACATGAACAAATAGAAGAAAAGATACAATCATACACATTTTTCAACACAGAAATAGGTCCTATTAACTATTTATGTGGCTTTTAGGTAAGGATCATTGTGTTGCAGTCCTCAAAGCTTTTTATTGGCAAAAACATCAAACAGATCTCTTGATACCCAGAAACACACATGAAGGAGTTCAGATGTGACCTTTGTTTCAAGTAACCTGAGGGAGGATTTTGTCTGGAAAATAAAACAGTTTTGTTTTGAGTAGTCTGGGAAAGCCTTTTGGAGGAGAAAAGGTTTTAGATATTATACAAACTCTTTCTTTTATTGCCACCAGCCAGAGGTCCTCTAAGACCATCCTGCTCACCCTATGTTTGG
This sequence comes from Suricata suricatta, assembly GCF_006229205.1. Classification (NCBI taxonomy): domain Eukaryota; kingdom Metazoa; phylum Chordata; class Mammalia; order Carnivora; family Herpestidae; genus Suricata; species Suricata suricatta. The sequence goes on from NC_043702.1 coordinate 78,679,925, forward strand.
TGGACATGGGCATGGCTGGGGGCTTGTTAGAAATGCAGGTTCTCAGGTCATCACTGCAGTCCTGCTGAACTGGAATCTGCATTTTTCCATATCTAGGATCTAGGATGATTCATATGCATAGTCACTTGGAGAAGGGCTGCTCTAAAGCCACCCGAGCCTACCTTAGCCACTGCTTGTCTGAAAATGGTCCTCCCATGACATATCCCAAGCAAGGTAGCAAGGAAAAGCCAGAAGTCCCTGACAAATGAAATATATTATACTCATGTGTTTCCCTCTACCATCTTTGAGGGACACCACATTACACAGTAGACTTAGGAAGCAAACATTTACTTTATTAAGGGGAAAAGAAACATCAGTTAAACTAAAATCAAAACCCCAAGCCATAACTTGTGGTTTTTCAGCTGACTGAAGCTAAGAATAAGATTCAAATAGCCCTCATTTTCTTCCTTCTTCTGACCGCCCCCACCATCTTACTCCCCTGCACTTACTGGCCCAGAACCCATCCGTCCTCCATTGCAGGCTTGCAAGCCTCAATAAGAACACCTAACGTAATAAAGATCCATATAAAAGAAATCTATTCACATGAAAAAGAAAACGTTATTTTTCACTTGGGGAAGGCACAGACGATTTCTATGAGAAAGCATTTTCTCTGGAAAGTATTACCCCAGAAGTCTCCTTCATTGATCATAGGATTCCTATTCCTTCCTTCATTCATTTAGACAAATACTCAACAAGCATTTATTGAGTGAATGAAGGAAGTAATTTCCCCTCATGGGCAATGGCTTAGAAGGCCTCTTTTCCCTCTCAGCCTCTTTAGAAACTGGATTTTGCCAAAGGCCATTTGATAGCATGTTTTCTGCCATCCCATCAAGAGAGTTAGATCAAAAGCATTAAAAAAAATTTTAGTGACTAGGCAGAAATTGTTTATTTATTTTTTAAATGTTTTTAAAATTATTTTTTATTTTGAGACAGACAGAGACAGAGCATGAGCGGGGAGAGGCAGAGAGAGAGGGAGACACAGAATCAGAAGCAGGCTCCAGGCAGAAGCAGGCTCCAGGCTCTGAGCTGTCAGTACAGGGCCTGATGTGGGACTTGAACCCACGAATATGAGATCGTGACCTGAGTTGAAGTCGGAGGCTTAACTGACTGAGCCACCCAGGCGCCCCCAGAAATTGTTTATTAAGAAGGCCAAAAGAAATGAGCCAATCAGAAAACAAATAGCCAGTGGCTACACAGATTTTTTTTTTAGGTCAGCTACATTCTAATATTTAGAAATTAGAGAATATTGTTTTACTTTTAGTGTATTCAAATTCTTTATTCTGAGGTGTCCATTCTGAACCTAAAATATACCAGGCTCTAATACTGTCAATGTTATATTTCTGTGCCATATTTCATCAACATATTCAAAAGTTTTCCCAATGAGCCTCTCAGCATTTTCTCTTAGCAGTGATAAAATATTATTGTTTGACTATTATCTCATGTAATTCTATATGATAATGAACATTGATATATCCATCTGAATAAGAGCACAGTCATTTATTTGAGCTTAAATTTCCCTCAACATGGACATTTTGCCAAGCACGTTTCAAATCCAAAATACTACTGTGTTTCACTTTTCTCCAGGAACTTTCCAGCCAGAGGAAGAGTGAAAAGGAGTAGCCAAGTGTTATGTCCCTATTCTGTGCCAGTTATTCTGCTGGGAGCCTGGTAAGAGAAAAAGGTGAACAAAATATTAGAATAAAATATATTATGGGTGAGCTAGCATGTGCTGGGTATTGTTTAGACTCAGAGTGCCGAAGGCAGAAATTCTAATGTAATGGTTCTCAGTGCTGCTTATAGAGAAGAATCAGCTAGAGGTTTTAAAAATATATAGTATAAAAATATAATATGGACCCCATTCCCAGATATTCTGATACAATTCTGTGAGGTGGGGCTGAGCACACTAGAGTTGTTGCTGTTGTTGTTTTTAACTGTCTAAATGATCCGCCTGTGGGCCAAGGTTGAGAGCCACTGTTTTGAAACATGTGTATTGTAATATTACAATGATATCATCCAATTGTAAATCAGAGTGGTAAATTTATTGAGATTTCAGTGTAAATAATAGATGCAACCTTTCTTTTTTAATGATTCTTGGGAACATGGGCCAAGCCTTTTATCTCCAGTATCTATCAGTGTACCATAAGTAAACGTGTGTTAAAGATTGTAACGTTGATGATTGGAAAGCTTTTTTTTTTAATGTTTTATTTATTTTTGATACTGAGAGAGACAGAGCATGAGACGGGGAGGGGCAGAGAGAGAAGGAGACACAGAACTGGAAGCAGGCTCCAGGCTCTGAGCTAGCTGTCAGCACAGAGCCCGACGCAGGGCTTGAACCCACGAACGTGAGATCTGACCTGAGCCGAAGCTGGAGGCTTAACCGACTGAGCCACCCAGGCACCCCGGAAAGCTTTTGAAGCCATACTCATGCTGCCTGGCCTAGCTCAAGTACTTAGCACATGTTTTTAAGTTTAAATTTAATTTTAATTTTTTAAATGTTTATCTATTTTTGAGACAGAAAGAAAGGATGAGCAGCGGAGAGGCAGAGATAGAGGGAGACACAGAATCTGAAGCAGGCTCCAGGCTCTGAGTGGTCAGCACAGAGCCCCATGCAGGGCTTGAACCCACAAGCCGTGAGATCATGACCCAAGCTGAAGTCAGAAGCTTAACTGACTGAGCCACTCAGGTGCCCCTAATTTTGATTTATTTTTAATGTTCATTATTGCAAGGGGAGCCAGGGCTGAGGGAAAGGAGACAGAGACTCCAAAGCAGACTCTGTGCTGACAAGCAGAGAGCCCAGTGCAGGATTCAAACTCATGAACCGCAAGATCATGACCTGAGTCGAAGTCAGATACTTAACCCACTAAGCCAACCAGGTGCCCCTTAACACATGTTTATTAAATGGAAAAAAAAAAGTTTCAGTTAATGAAGGAATGATGATGAGGTAACATGGTATCATGTTACCTCCTAGAAACAAGGAAGACAGTAATTGTTGGCTCCACTGTTTTCAATCTATGGAACTTCTGCTGCCTATGTCCTCAGCAGCAAATGAACAGCATGAGTTCTTTGCCACAGATGGACTAGAGAGCCCTAGCCCATCTCTTGGACCCTCCGCTGCTTCATCTGAGGCTCCTGATGGCCAGACTCAAGTTGTGGTCAGGCAGGGAGATCAGGTAGGGAGTGCTTCAGTGGGGGGATTAGATGAGACATTAGCACGACTGGTGAAGAAGGAGCTCCACTGATTTTGGTAGCTAGTAACTGAATTCTGCTGGGAAAGTATCTCTTTTCCTTTCTTACTTGGAGTCAAACATCTGTCCTTTTACAAATTCTTCCCTCTTTGATATGACTAACTACGGTGGGACTCAGCTCTCAAGCATTGAATGAGATTCATAAGATCAAGGGATATTATGCTGTACCAGGTCTCTAAGATATGTTTAAATGTCACCTTCTATGAAAGAGTCCTTTGAACCATTTGTGGTGCCAGAATCTATGTAATACTGGGTAAGACGTATCACATTGTGTTGTTCCCGTAGGAGCATCCCACTACATTAGAACAGTTTATTGTAGAGATCTGGATACATTGAGAATTGAGTTCTTTCATGAAACCCATAATACTATAAAGGACATGTTCTAACATTGTCAGCTCCCTTGGTGGATATTAGTCTCTCCCCCAAATACCAGTATGATAAAGAACTATTTTCTACTTGACACTAATCTACATATCTGCTGTGTGAGGCTCTATGTAGGGTATTCTAGGAGGAGGTCACATGCTACAGCATTAGTCACTGAAAATATAATTTGAGTTTCTAAGTGTCACACCTGGGAAGATACTATCTCAAATGGAAGAATCTACTGTTTCTTATTCTGCAAAGAGCAACCAACCACTGGAGATACACACAAGGACAGAAAGAATTTTGTCAGAATCCTGAGAGCCCTGACTACACACAGATCTGTTCCATGATACCATCTGGAAAGGAAGTGAGTCGAGGGTTCACTTCTGGATGGTAAAATCATAGGAAGATTCTATGAACAAATTAAACAACGTTTTTTTTAATTCTTGCCTCCTTGCTTAGTCTACCTCTCACAAATGCTCTTACCCAAAACTTCACTTTGTGTTCTTGATAACATTTAAAAATATGGAGTGCCTGGGTAGCTCAGTTACTTAAGCATCCTACTTTTGATTTCAGCTCAGGTCATGATCTCACAGCTTGTGAGTTCCAGCCCTCCATAAGGCTCTGCGCTGACAGTGGGGAGCCTGCTTGGGATCCTCTTTCTCCCTCTCTCTGCCCCTCCCCTGCTTGCATTATCTCTCTCTCTCAAAATAAATAAAAAAACTAAAAAAAACCACACCTAATTTCTAGAATGAGGTAGAAAATAAATATGTTTCTATATTGAACACCTTATAAAAACACATAGATCCAAAGATCTCACTCCTTGAAGATTACTTGTTATTACAGTTCATCCTATTTCACCTGCAGATTGACTCTTTATCAACTTCTACCACATTTCTTTACTCCTTCCTCTTGTCACTTTCTCTTACTGTTGCAGAATCTCCAAAACTTTCAACTGTTTACCAAACCAAATTTCCCCTTCTCCCCTACTACTATGGGTAATGAAGAAAATTACATAAGATGCCAGTCATACTGTCTGTTTTTCAAACAAATCCTTCCTGGGATTTTGTTTATAAAATACTAACCATATAGTCCATAGTTTGATCTTTGTTGTTGTTGTTTAAGTTCCTATTCCTTCAACTTCTGTGTTTCTTTACTACAAGGAGATGACTACAATCACCAAGGGAAATATGCCTGACAATTAGAGTTGGACACTAGAGCGGATATAATAGTTCGCTAGAACTACTGTAACAAAGTACCACAAACTGGGTAGCTTAAACAGCTGAATGTTATTGTTTCATAGTTCTGGGGGCTAGGAATTCTAGATCAAGATGTTGGCAGGGGTGCTGGGGAGGCTCAGTTGATTAAGTGTCTGACTTTGGCCCAGGTCATGATCTCATAGTTTGTGAGTTCAATGATGGTTTGTAAGTTCTAGCTCCTCGTCGGGCTCTGTGCTGACAGCTCAGAGCCCGGAGCCTGTCTTCAGAGTCTGTGTCTTCCCCTCTCTCTGCCCCTCCCCAGCTCATGCTTGCTCTCTTTCTGTCAAAAATAAAAACTTAAAAAAAATAAATTAAAAATAAATAAATTTTTAAAAAGCTGTTGGGAGAATTGGTTGCTTCTAAGGGCTGTGTCAAATCTGGTTCATGTCTCTCTTCTCATTTCTGGTGCTTTGCTGGCAACCTTTGGTATTCCTTTGGCTTGTAGAAGCATCACCCCAATCTTTGCTTTCATCCTCAGATGGCATCTTGTATGTGTGTCTATTTCCAAATTTCCTCTTTTTGTAAGGACACAATCATGTAGAGCCCATCCTAATGACCTCATTTTCACTTGATTACCTCTGTAAAAATCCTATTACTAAATAAGGCTACATTCTGAGGTACTGGAGGTTAGGACTTCACATTTTGGGGGAGACTGCAATTGAACCCTTAAAATAGGGGATTACTTTTCTGTGTTGTGTATGGCTGGACTGGGCTATGCCTTGCTTCCTCAACAACAAACTTGACTAGACAATGGTCAGTTATTTCCACTTTCATTCTGCCTTTTGACCACATGACATTGGTCTCACTTGGAATCATCCTTCAAAGAAAATAGTCATTACCGGAGAGGGTGAAAATAGTGACTTGATTTTAAAGAACATGCCCATCATCCCTAGGGGAGAACAAAAACTCATTCATACTCTGCACATCCTTGTTCCTCAGCCCTCCCCACTCCCTACTCCTTCTTCTAAGTTGAAACTCCCTCTGAGCCTCCTCAGAAGTCACCCTGGCTTAAGCCACACTACCTGCTGCTGTGCAGGAAGCCAAAGAAGCGGCTTAGCAGGGTCTCTTTCTCAAACAGCAGAACTGCTGAGCCTTCCTGCTGTGAACCTTTGTCCCTCCCAGCCATTACCACCGGGAAGACCTTTGCTGAAAGGAAGATCAGCAACAGGCTTATCAGTGAGTAAAGAGGTCTGTGGGATGAGCTGAAAATGCCACACCTGGGGAGCAGTGGGTGGACATGTTTAAATGAAAATAAATAGAAGAGCCCACGTGGCCATCCAGAAAATCCTGGAAGCTTTTGTTCATTTTCCCAGCACCCTTGATGTTTTCTGTTGACCTCCTCCTTCTGGAGAGAGCATACCCCTTGGCCATCTCTCAGGCCTAGGAGAACAAAGCTGCAAAGCTGAGGGTGAGCCAAATAGTTCTGTTTTGGTTTTTCTAATAGAAAAGCTAGCACTTTGCTCACAACTAAACCATCTGCAATCTTTGTGTTCTTCTCAATTGTTGACATCAACCAAAATAAGAGGTACTTTTGACTCAGGGAAATTTGCAAGCTGAGTTACAGAGACTGGGAATCATCTCCCAATACATGTGGGTGTTAGACCTTCCAGAAAGGTGATTATGAGGGGAATCAGAAAGACTAAGAAGAGATGAAAGAGGGAAAGCACCTTTTGATTGAGAAGATTTTGGCAAAGGGCTTAACCTGGGTGTGGAAGGAAAGGTGATCATTTTGGAGTAGAAACGCCTCTTAACACCTCTGTGACTTAACACCTCTGTTTACTTTTAAACTTGCCAAGTCAGGAAAATAGTCTTACCTCACAGGTAAATATTGAGTTGAGAAGACACAGACTTACAATGGTTTAGCCTGGATGGGTTACTTGGAGTCAAATTCTCCCACTTATTTCCATGGAAATATCTCATTATAGCTTTGATCCCAAGGCAGGAAAGAATGGACAAGAAAGTGAGAGACCACCAAAGTGAGAAAAGAGGCATGTGTGGGTGGCTCAGTCGATTAAGCCTCTGACTTCAGCTCAGGTCATGATCTCCTGGTTCGTGAGTTCGAGCCCCACATCAGCCTCTGTGCTGATGGCTCAGAGCCTGGAGCCTGCTTCACATTATATGTCTCCCTCTTTCTCTGCCTCTCCCCCACTCACACTCTGTCTCTCTCTCAAAAATAAACATAAAACATTTTTAAAGTGTTTTTAAAAAAGTGAGAAAAGTAGCTGCATAGAGCCCAAGCATGTCTCTGTGCAGACCTTGCCTGTGGAGCCCCTCTTAGTCTGAGGCGTGAGGCTGGCCAGAGCGGGGCTGAGACAACATGCCTGGTCTCCATCACACACTGCTCAGCCTCATGCTCCCGATCCGGACTCAGGCTCTTCTTCTAACAGTGCATTTCCGTGCACAGAAACACATCCACCTGCACACGTGTGTTCGCGGGCTGGCAGGGAGACTTCACTATTGTTCTGGTGTGGGAGTCAAGGAACAAAAAAGACTTTCTCTGATGACTACCATTCAACTCGAGTGTCTCCTCTCCTAATGGTGTTATTTTTCTGTAGAGTGCTGTAACTGTTTCATGTACTGTCCTCTCTCCTCACATGAAGGAGAGGCAGGGAACATGTCTTTTAATTCTCTTTTATGATCTGAAGCTCCACAATGCTGAGCGGATAGTAGATAATTAAATGTTTTATTAACTGGATTTCCACTCTGGCTAAAGTCAACTCGTATTAGACCAGCTCCACTAAATACAATTAGAATAGCTGGGTTTTAAATAAGTTTATTTCCTTATTTTGAGGGGGGCGTACAGAGAGAATGGGAAGGAGAGAGAATCCCAAGCAGGGTCCGCACTGCCAGCAGAGAACCCGATGCAGGGCTCCAACTTATAAAACGTGAGATCATGATGTGAGCCCAAACCAAGAGAGGTTCAAACTCATGATCCATGAGATGATGACCTGAGCTGAAACCAAGAGTCAGGCGTTTCACAGAAAAAGACACCCAGATGTGTCTGGAATAGCTGGGTTTTTTAAAAGATCATCTGTTTGAAGTCAGAATTCCCACAGCAGGCAGACATTAGAGGCAGGGTCCTGGAGAGAAAGGAAATGCCCTGAGAGGAGAGCCAGCATGGGGCTCCTTGCTGAATCATAGGAGGGAGGGGGCTCAGAGCTGAGGACACCATCAGAGAGGGAGAGCTAATCAATTGTATATCAGTAAAGCTGGGGAAAACCCCTCCTCCTCAAAATAAATGTTCTTAGGACTCTCAGAAGGATTAAAAAAAAAAGGGTTGGCTAAGAAATAGAAGCTGAGCAGCCTCATGAGGTTGAGGAAATAAAAACGGGTGTGGGTTCATCAAAGAGAAGAGTGTAGGTAACTGCTTCAGCTCACAGTCGGGGTGCCTGAAGGGCAGCACCAGGGAGTGAGGAAGAATGGGAAAGAGCTCTGCGGTCAGCAACACTGCAGCCCAGTTCCGTTCAGATCAGTCCAAGCGTGGACTCACGGGAATGGCCCTATCTATTCTAACCGCTTTCCAGAAGCAGAAGTAGATCCACTCTGGAGGAAGATAACATCATCTGAAACTGCCATACTTTCTCATATAGTTGTTTAATGATATTATCTTTAAATATCTCCTATACACTTAGCTTTCAAATTCTCTTGGTAAGGCATGGAAAAGGTATCAAGAGGCAGAAACCTTGGCTTCTAGACCTGTTTCCTTGTGGATAAGGTGAGACAGGTTTATCCAGCTTTGAAATTCTTCATGTCTACACATGAAACTGGACTCTGCCTCACACTGCTTGTATTGCCTCCTATTTTTTTTTTAAAGTTTATTCATTTTTCAGAGACAGAGAGAGACAAAGCATGAGTGAGGGAGAGGCAGAGAGAAGGAGACACAGAATCCAAAGCAGGCTCCTGGCTCTGAGCTGTCAGCACAGAGCCTGACACAGGGCTCAAGCTCATAAACCGTGAGATCATGACCTGAGCTGAGGTCAGACACTTAACTGAAATGAGCCACCCAGGTGCCCCTGTATTGCCTCCTATTTTAATCACCTTTTATTTACCCGACTGTTTGGGGAGGATTCCTGCCTAGGGTTCTGGGGATGACTGAATAGGGGATACCCAACACATGTATACCCAGAGCCACATATACTCACCAGTCAGGGAAGAAAGACAAGACACTGAGTGCATGCAGGGCCACGCATGGGCTGTACTTGAGAATGGAGCAGATCAGGAATGAGGGCAGTGGGACATGACCCCTGGCTCCCTTGGGAAGATGTGATTGGTCTGTGTCAAATGTTCCATGGGCAAGTAGGGAAATGGAACCCACTTCTCAGGGATAAGCAGGGACTGGGCCTGGTCCCCTTGATAAGGAGGGTTGTTTGGCAAGAGAATCTTACCTGTGGGAGCAGAGTGGGGGAGGGGAACCTGCCATCTGAGGCGCTCATGATTTTTACCAATTGTCAAGGCAGCACATAATACTGAGCCTTCATTTCAGGCCTTACACCACACCTCTCCAGGTAGAAGGCCATATACCTACACCCAGTGTCCAGCTTCTCCTCCACTGTCTTGACTTTTCCACTTATCCTTACATCTCATACTCCTTTCTTGCATGCTATGGCTCTCAACAGACTTTGGCTGATAACATCTCCCTGTGTTGTGATAACATCATGAAACATTTCTCTGCCTCTGTTTTTCCCCCTGGCTGAACCTGTTCTTGTCACAGCTGACATATTTGTCTTCACAAGATACTACTTTAACCACACTGGTTCCCAGTAGCTTCCCACAACCATTTGATAGCTCCCTACAGGGAACTTGTGATTTGGGCTTCCCCAGGTTGTGTGAAAATGCAACAGGGCGGCTAACACAATGGCAGGCCGACTGAGCTGACCTGATCCACTGGATTTTTAGGGATAAAAATCTATCCCTAAAGGGGTGCCTGAGTGGCATAGTCAGTTAAGCATCTGACTTTGGCTCAGGTCATGATCTCACAGTTTGTGAGTTCAAGCCCCAGGTCAGGTTCTGGGCAGACAGCTTGGAGCCTGAAGCCTGCTTTGGATTCTGTGTCTCCCTCTCTCTGCCCCTCCCCTGCTCATGCTCTGTCTATCAAAAACAAATAAATGTTAAACAACTTTTTTAATTAAAAAAAAGTAAACTCTACCCCCAATATAGGTCTTGAACTCATAGCCCTGACTGAGCCAGCCAGATGCCCCAAAAGGAGCTATTTTCATTTTAAATGATTAAAAAGAAATGTAGTTATTACCTTTTAAAAATTTTTCTTAGTTGATTCTTTACAAGAAAAGATTGGGGAAGATAGGTGCATTATAAAGACTTCAGTTTTTTTCTGCTTACTCCCTGGATGCATTGTCTATCACTGGGTCCACACAGGATCCTCTACATTCAATCTTAGCCAAAAGGCTGAGAAGCGATAGACAGGATCCTCATCACATAAATTCATCACTCATTCATCTGGCTCACTTTTTTCTTAATAGAATGTATTTTGTAAGAGAAGTTTTAGGTCCATAGAAAAATTGAACCGAAAGTATAGAAATTTCCTATATATGCCCTCCTCCACACCTGGGCAGTCTCCCTACTACATTCATCTTGCCCCATAGTGGCACATTTGTTACAACACAGATGAAACTACATTAACACATCACCATCACCTAAAGTCCACAATTTCCTTTAGGGTCCATGCTTGGTGTTGTAGGTTCTATGGATTGGACAAAATTGCACAATGACACATATCTACGATTGTAGTATCATACAGAATAGTTTCACTGCCCTAAAAAAAATTCTTTGTGCTCTGCCTATCCATTCCTCCCTCCACACTAACCCTTGGAAACCACTGATCTTTTTACTGTCTGCATAGTTTGGCCTTTTCCAAAATGTCATAAGTTGGAATCATACTGTATGTAGCCTTTTCAGTGTGGCTTCTCTGACTGCATTTATATGTCCTCCATGCCTTTGAATGTCTTGATATCTCCTTTCTTTTTAGTAATATTTCATTGTTTGTCCATTCACCTACTGAAGGACATCTTAGTTACTTGAAAGTTTTAGCAATTAAAACTAAAACTGGGGGCTCCTGGGGGGCTCAGATGGTTAGGCATCTGACTCTTGATCTCAGCCCAGGTTTTGATCTCAGTGTTGTGTGTTCAAGCCCTGGATTGGGCTCTGCACTGTGCATGAAGCCTACTTAAAAGACAAAACAAAACAAAACATCTGGCATTTGGCATCTGTGCATCTGGCACACTTTTTCCCTTATAAACAAATCTATGTGGGCTGTCCAGGCCAAACAGAACTGATATGGGACTCTCTATTAACAGCAGCTTCATTAAGTGCTGCTGTATGGGGTTATGCTTGGATAAGATACCAGCTAACTGCACCCACGCATAGGCTGTATTACAAATTCAAGGGTGCTTTCCAAGAACACCAGATTTTCACAGTAGAAATCATTCAGGGGGCACCTGGGTGGCTTGGTTGGCTAAGTGTATGACTCTTGATTTCAGCTCAGGTCATGATTTTACAGTTTGTGAGATTGAGCCCTGGAGCCTGCTTGGGATTCTCTCTTTCCTTATCTTTCTGCCCTGCCCGCCTTCTCTTTCTCTCTCTCCTTCTCTCTCTCTCCTCTCTCTCCTCTCTCTCTCTCTCTCTCTCTCTCTCCCTCCCCCCCTCTCTCTCAACAAATAAATAAACTTAAAATGAAAAGAAATTATTCACATAGTCCCTACAAGCATTTATCGAGTAGTATGTATGCTCAGTGGTAGGGGGATAATGGAGTGACTTAGAGGACAGCTTGCACACTGTGTAGAGAGCCCATGACAACTATAACATCCATATAACAATAAACATTTATTGAGCAGGTACTAGATGTCAAGCTCTGTACTTGGCATTTCATTTAATCCACACAATGACCCAGCAAGGACATTTGATAGAACAGAGAATTGAGGCTTAGGCAGATTAAAGGAAAGCCTTCCCCAGCTGAATGGCAAAGACTTGAAGTACATTTGGGACAACCTGGACCTGCCCCCTATCCATTTGTTGATGTCCATAGGAAGCTACTCCATAGACCCTAAGGTCCAAGATTATGTTTTCTATTACTTTTCTTCTAAGCCAAGGGCAGTGTCAAGAATGCATTAGAAAAACTCCTTCCCGGGACTCCACACACAAATCACAAAAAGCACAACAGACCTCTTATCCTAGCAAGGAAACCTGATGCCTTCCTGACACACTGTTGGGTGTCCCTGAATTTGAGCAAGATAAAAACATGTAACCAAGAATGACTACCCACCTTAGGAGGTGAAGGAAAGAAGGGACATCATTATGAGCCCTTGGGGCAGCAGACTCTGCAGGTTTTGGCCAATACCCGCCCCAAAAGCTTTCTGCATCAAGACGTTCAGAGATATTCTGATTTTTCAAAAGGGTGGGTAGGGAAAGTCAGAAAAAGAACACCCACAATAAAATATCAAAGCACTAAAAGAAATCAACAAGAAGAAATTAATAAAAATACAAAGAAAAATTAATGAACTGAAAACAGTAAAATTAATATAAATAAATTCAAAAACTGATTATTTAACAACAATAATAGATTACCATTCAGTAATTAGTAATCTATAATCCTACTCACCAGGGCTGGTGTAGCTACTGCCACTGCTGAATGTCCAACTACCCCAATAGGAACAACACTGACTTCCTAATAAAGCACCATCCCTCATGGGGATCAACCAACCAATCAATGGTAAGCTGGTTATATTGGACTCCTTCCATCCTTCAAGAGTCAATGATTTCCCTTCAGTGGAATGGTCATATATTACAGATTTTGATTTATCTTTACAACATCACTATCCATCCCACTATCCTTTCAATGTTTGACCCTCTAAGAGAATCCTGCAGGGTATCACAAAGGATAGAAGGACTCACTTTACAGCCAGGTAGGCATGCTGTGGGCATATCAGGGGATCCACTGATCCTTTTACCCACCACTCCACCCAAAAGTTGTCAGCTTGATCTAATAATAGGGGATGACTTAATGCTGAGTTACCTTGGAAATACCATCTTCTAGGATGCAGTATGCACCTTAAGATACTGACCATCATGAAGGATTGTGTCCTCAGTAGGTAGAATTCATGGGTCCAGGAGTCAAGGGACAGGGCAAGGGGTGGGGAAGAAGGCTGTGCTCACCATCACTCTCAGTGATTCACTTGGGAATTTTATGCTTACAGCTCCTACAACTCTCTGTCTGCCTGTTTAGAGGTCCTCGCCCTCAGAGGGAGAAACCCTTCCACTAGGAGTCCCAAAAAAGTCTTATTCAACATGAAGCTATGACTGTTGCTTGTTCACTTTGGATTCCTTGAGTAGACAGGCCAGCAGCAAGCAGAGGCCTTACTCTCTCGGCAGGAGTGACTGGCCTTGATCAGTGGGAGGTGGAGGAATGCTTTCACACAATGTGGCAGGCTGGATTATGTTTGATACCCAGTAATCCACTAGATACCTCTTGATACTCCTCTGACCAATTACAATGGTAAATCAACAAGTATAGCAAGTCTGGCTGAAGAAGGGCATGGCAACCAAAGACTCAGAGAGCTTAGAGTTGAGGATCCTCATTCTCCCCAAGAGGACAGCCACTTAGACAAGGATAGGTGGTAACTGAAGCTAACGAAAATTGAGAATAGATGGTAGACAATGAGTATCAGTTGTCTCAAGATCAGCTTTAGCTGTGGTGGCTGTAATTTGTGTTACTGACCTTATTTTAAGTTTCCACAGAGAATTGAAGAATCTTAGGGAACATGTTTCAAATGTGATATGTTTCTTATACTAAAAAGCAGACTTTAATGCACAAGGGGTGGACTGTAGTGCACTGGCTAGAATCCCCCTTCAGGGTTGAGGCCCTCCCACCAGCTGCTCTAGGAGTGTTGTTTGCCAGAGGCTTGGCTCTCAGTTGAGTCTCTCCCCAAGAACTGCCCTTAGATGAAGGCAGGTATCTCACCCACAGTTATAGTTATGCCCCTTGCTGGTCAGCCAGGATATGACTGACATGAGGGTCCAGAAGGCCCCCTTAACTCAATTTGAGACACACCTCTGGAAGGCCACCCCAACTTTAAAGCTGAGGCCTCTGTTGTGACTGTATCATAATACAACTTCTCTGTCAGCCTGTTTCCCCCATCCCCCTACAGCGTTGTTCTGGAGAGTGCATTCCAACAATCCACCTGCACACAAATCCCCACCTTGAGTCTGTTTCCTAGGAAACCCAACTCACAATACTGGTGATTGGACATTTTAGGAGCTGATTCCACCTGCTCTTTGTGAATACCCACAAAAGGGAAGCTGAAGGGGGGCGTGCAGAAAGGCGACAGGGGAATCTCAGAGATACCCTCTTGCATCCTTGGCTCCTGGTTGGCTCTTCAGAGAAACAGCAGCAGCAGGAGTTCTACGGGCTCAGCCATTTCCCTTCTCTCAATGGTTCTCCCAGAGTCTAAAGCCAGAGGACCTGTCTCATTGCTCTTTTGTGCTAGTTATTCTGCCTTTCCTGACATTCTTGAGAGGCCTCCTGTTAAGCAATCAACAAAAGAGCTGACTACTGCCAGAAATGAAAATAAAAGTGCTCCTTCCACTCTGTTCTTAAATGTCTCCTAGAAGAGAAACTAAGGGATATTTCCCAAACAGGATGTGGCTTAACATCTTTCTTTTAAAATACATTTTTAGCAGCCTACAGTAAAATAGAGTTTTATCCAAAAAGAAGCTTTATCAGCCTCAAAACCATTTCTTCACACTTCAGTTCTCTTCAACTTTTAAAAATGCGCCCTTAAAGTCTATTAGTCATCATAAAAAAAATTAGAGCAGACCAGAAACAAAGTTGGAGAGACAATGAATGATCCAGAAAATAGCCTTTGTGGTTTGGGGGCCCAGCACAAAGTGAGAATTTGGCTTTATATACTTTAGTCAGATTTTCCACAGTCCCAAATGTAGAAGTCTCCGTGCCTTAAGGTCAGTGTCAGAGCAGGTGCAAATGGCAAGTAGAAGAATGAAAAATTGGTAAATAAAGGGTTGCTGCTGCTTCTTCCCTGTGGCCATACAATCCTACAAAAGGGATTGGGGAGAATAGGCCCATTTAGCAGGTAGGTTCAAGCACTACCTGCTGCCAGCACATGCTCTACCCTCTTCCCTGTTCCAGCACCTTCTTTGATGCTCACCCTCCAGGCCCAAGGAAACAAGGACAGGAGACTGCCGCTTCGTTTGTATTATGATTCTCTCCTCTCAGGCAGAAGGTAAGGTGCTATGAATGCCAACTGATAAGTGGAAAGAAATGACTGGAGGTATTTACTTCAGCCTGTTTCTGCTGCCTGTCACATGGGCAAGGACTCATTTGTAGAACGGAAGCTATCTGTGCCAGCTGAGAATGTTCAGGTCATGAAGGGGCCAGCTTACCACAAGATGCATTGATGCAGCATTTCATTGGCCACAGTCAATTTCCTAATAAGCTGACTCTCCTCTGTTCTCTTACAAAGACAGAGCGATCAGGTGCACTTTTCCTCCAGTAGACATCTCCACATCTGGAATACGCGGTTACAGGAACAAGCTCATGAAGAGCAGAGCCCTGCCCTGCCCCCTGCCTCTTACTCTCCCTCGGTGGGGTCCCCAACCTGACCTTCCTTTCTTTGCCTGCTCTCATACTCCAACTATTTTTCCAAGAGCTGGGGGTGTGGATGTTTCCAGAAGGCCCAGGAGCCTTCTTTTATCAGTCTAGCCCAGTAGAAGAGCCACTTTGTACATATTAGCACAAAGAAAGCCAGGATGTGGTGATGCTGAGAAACACCACACGCACAGCACTCTGGGTGGTGCAACAAGGCGGTATGTTCATGTTCACAAAGGCGCATGCTGCTCTCACCAGCTCATGCCCAGGTCTGGGCAACACTGGCCCCACAGGGGACATTTTCTACAGTTCAAATAGCTTTTACTTTGTGGTCGCTTTAAAAAAAAAAAAAAGATTTAATCCTGAGAATGGCCACAGTCTAATATCATACTCACCCTTGGGCTCAGGAAGGCTTCTGGTTCAATAGGAAAATAGAGAACTGTGGTCTATCAGGGGCATGGATTTTTCCCTCAAACATTTTTCTATGCTTTTACCTCGTTTTCTGTGTCCTTCCATCAGAAGCCTTTCCACCATATGCAGGTCCTGCAATACCTCTCAGTCCTGTGGCTTCAGTCAGCTGGCCTACGAAAGACATAAAACAAGACCATGGCTGTGGTGGAACAAATTGGCAAAGGCCACTCTATAATTAGGCTGTTTCTAGAAAAATCTCATTTTAACAAACTCCTGTGTGCTAATCCACACTTGATCTTAGCCAAAAGGCTGAGAAGTGATCCTGTGCACTAATCTAGAATAGGGAGACTGTGGGCACATGCAATGATAAAAGCAGGTACAGAGAGACAGCATAGAGGAAGAAGTAATTATCCTTTTTCTTTTATCTCTATTCTTTTTTTTTTTTTTTTTTACTTTAAAGGTGAGGTGGTCAAGAAGCCCCACAGAGTAAATAGCTGCGTGGGAGGTTAAAGTACACCCCCAAAGCTGTTGTAGTACTCACAGGTAGAAATACGGCAGTAGGGACCCTGGAGGTCAAATTCTGCCTCTTCTGTTTGCTAGCTGTGGGGCCTTGGGTGAATGATTTAACCTCTCATGTCAGAGTTTCCTCACCTATAAAACTGGAGGAAACAAAAGTTCCTGATCTATAGGTTTATTGTGAGGATTGGATGAGTTAACATACATGAAGCACTTAGCATACTCCCTGGCCTGTATTAAGTGCTCAATAAACACTGGCCAATAGACAATTTTAGTATATCTGCTTTTACCCTTCCTGTGACAAGATTTTTTCATTTGGCCAGGCAGATATAGAAGTAGAGGAAAAACCAAATGCATGAGATGGGGAGGGAAGGGGAGGGGAAAAGAGACAAGGCCAGCGGAGTGAAAGGAAAGGCGGAGCTGCAGGTGTATCCCGAGGTTATGATGGTGGAGGTTCTCACAGCTGCTGAGACTTCTCCCCTGGAGAATGAGTGACTTATTCCAAAGAAGATGCTTTGCCCAAGCTCTCACAAGAACCAAAAGGAGAATATTTATAGGATTTCTGAGAAAACTGAAAAGCTGTGAGACAACAAGTGTGGAAAATACACACACCTCCAGTTTCGCATGTCAATCAGGCATAATGCAGCATCATCAGTGGGGGAGACATGGTTGAGCACCCAGGGAAGTCAGTCATGCACTTTGCATTTGTTCATGTACGTGTTGTTGTAGGATATACAGAATCTTCTGTTGATCAAATTTCTTGGTGCACATATGATACAATGATCCAATACTTCATATGTTCAGAAGTGCTGGGGAAAAGGGCACAAAGCACTGTCATTTGACTACATTCCATGCCACTGATTGCCTGGTGGTAAGTGTATGTTTAAAAAAATGCCTTGATGTGGGTACCGCCAAGGGATGAAGAGGAGTTCACAGGTAGATAAGCAGGAAGGGGATGGGCATACCAAGCAGGAGGAAGAATGTGTCTGAAAGTCCAAATATGAAGAACAGCTTGGAATGTCCCAGTGATAAAGTATTACCTGAGGGTATGGTGCAAGCACAGGGAAGTGAGGCTGAGAGCTGGGGCTAGGCAGGACATGGTGGATCTTGCCTGGGTGCTTGGACTTGATCTTTTTGAGCTGTGAGAAATCACTGAAGGATGTTGAGTAGGGGAATGTCAGCTTAGAATGCAGCAGAGAATTGTTTCAAAGGGGCTGTGATGGGACAGTAGGAACAATATTAGGGGTGTCCTGCAATAGTTCAAGAAGGACTGATGAAGGTCTGAGCTGCCACAGGACTCCAGCGGATGGAGCAAATGACCCTCTGGAACTTTACCAGTGGAACTTGGGAGAAATTACCAACAAGAGAAGGGACGATTCCCTGGTTTCTGGCTTGGTGACAGAGGGGATGATAGCAGTTTAAGAGACAGTATGTGCAAGTGGGAAGAAAACATCCTGTGTGGTGCGGGGCAGTGAGGAGGGACTGGGTGGAGAGGGTAATGTGTAGAAATGTGAGCAGAAGGAGTGGAGTTAGTGAAAGATGCCTTTTCTAGGCTAAATGGACAAGACATTCAGTCTATTTGCTGTTTTTTATTATCTTTGCCACCTCTTCTCTTCTTTAGAGATGGGATATTTAAAGACACTCCAAAAACAGAGTAACTAATATTTACGAAGTGCTTCCTTTGTGACTTCTTTGGGTGTTGGGTACTTTGCATATATTATTTCACTGATCGTTGAAACAGTCTTAAAAAATGAATATTATCATTTCCAGTTTACCGATGAACAAATTGAGATTCAAAGGGATTAAGTAAGGCACTAAAAGCTTCACAGTTAATAAACGATAGAGCTGATACCACTCTGGAAGAATAAAGAAAATTTCAGGACAGAAGTAAGAATTTTTCATTGTTCATATTCCTGGGTGGAGGAAGACAGGCTAAGAAATGTAGATGAACAAATGAACTTTGGCAATTTTATGAACACCTTACATTTATGTGTTCATGCTTTCAAAACATGTTTACATACATTATCTTGGATTTCTCTCACAGTATCTACATGAAGCAGTTGGGGCAAATGCTGGCCTCTCTATCAATCCTTGAAGCAAGTATCTATTTAGCTAGTCTTTATATCAATTGAGCTGCTGGGCATCGCCCTGAGCAAGTCTCTCTTCACAGGGTGTTTGCTGAGACTTCATTCAAGGTCCTGCTCACAAGAGGTTTACCATCTTGTAACGAGTTGCTGCATAGGGCTATGGGGTGCTAATTGGGGGGCTTTCAACCATTAGTTTTCATTTTTTTTTAATTTTCCAACAGGTTTTTATGAAGGTTTTTTTCTTAGAATAATCTCATTTAAAACAAATTTAAAGATCTATAAATATGCCCAAACATATAAACAAACTGATGAAAACCTTCATATTCCTAAATGTCACAGCAATGGTAACATCAGTTGTATTTGAAGGAAGAAACCTTAATGTTTCTTCTTATCTTCACTGCTTAACATCAATTAAATTGTATAATTCTATAATAATTATGTATTCTTTTTTAAAATTTATAGTTTATTGTCAAGTTGGTTTCCATATTCAACCATTAATTTTCAAAGGAGATTCCCCTGATTCTAGTGCCTCTAGAGCAATGGTTCTCAGAGAGTGGAATGATTTTGCCCCAGACATTAGGTAATGTCTGGAGACTTTTCAGTCTCTCCGATCTTTGGGTGCGGTGCTGCTGATCTCTAGTGGGCGGAGGATGCTGCGGCATCCCTGTGGCACATAACCGCAAGGCACCGAGACAACCCCTGCGGCAAAGATTTCTCCAGCCAGCTGTGGCTACAGTGCCAAGGTTGAGAAAGCTGCTCCAAGATCATACAGTCACTTGATGTGAATTCCACTTTTTAAATTACGCTTTATTTTAAAATAGTAATAAAACAATAGATATGCTGAAAATTATTTCATACGCAATTTTAATGTATTGTACTCACCAAAGGATTAATGTGTGCTACCAAATTAAATGCTTTTGTGGAGACTTGGACTAAATCTTCCTGACACAGTGATTGTGAAGGAGACAATGCCTTAATGTTACCTGCTAGGAGGAACATCCTACAATTTTCAGATAATTATATTTTTTGAAAATGTACCCATTTGTAACTATGTATCTGTATCAGGCTTTTCTCAATAAAATATGGAAATAAATTTGGAAGCTGAGGCTGACACAAGACACAATGCCATCCACAAATATTTTTGTATTTATCTAACAGCCCAAGTGATTGGCTTTAAAAATAAATGTTAACGGGGCGCATGGATGGCTCACTTGGTTGAGCATCTGACTTCGGCTCAGGTCATGATCAAGTTCATGAGTTTGAGCCTCTCATCAGGGTTCTGTGCTGTCAGCACAGAGCCAGCTTCAGATCCTCTGTCCCTCTCTCTCTCAGAAATGAATAAGTATTTTTAAAAAGTATGGGGCTCCTGGGTGGCTCAGGCAATCAACTCACAGTTGGTGGGTTCGAGCCCTGCTTCGGGACTATCTGCTGTGCTGACAGCTCAGAGTCTGGAGCCTGCTTTGGATCCTGTGTCTTCCTCTCTCTCTGCCTCTCCCCTCCGTCTCTCAAAAATAAACATTATAAGAAAATTTTTTAATATAAATAAAAGTAAATGTTAAGTTTGAACTTCTACAATTGAATTAATAAATACTGATCTCATTTGGGGAAAAAAACAAAAGACCTGTGTATTTAGAAAGAAATTTAGAAAGCACTGATACAGGGCATAGGATTCGTGGCCTGGCCCTCAGAGAGGGCTCTCAGAACAGCAGTATTAGTGTCACTTAAGTGTTTGGTAAAACACAGAATCTCCGGCCCCACACCAAACCTCCTGAACCAGAATCACCATTTTTTTAAAAATGTTTATTTATTTTTAAAACAGAGAGAGACAGAGTACGAACAAAGGAGGGGCAGAGAAAAAGGGAGACACAGAATCTGAAACAGGCTCCAGGCTCTGAGCTGTCAGCACAGAACCCAACGCGGGGCTCAAACCCTCGAACAGCAAGATCATGACCTGAGCCAAAGTCGGATGCTTAACTGACTGAGCCACCCAGATGCCCCTAGAATCACCATTTTCAACATGACTCGACACACATTAGAGTTTGAGATGCGCTGGTCTATAGGACTTCACAGAAAAGGGCTTATGGCATAAACAGACTGCAGACAACGTGGGATTTCAGCAGGGCATGACTCCAATTAACTAGGCAGAGAAACGTGGGGAGGGCCTTCCAGGTGCGGGGAGGGGCAAGATGAGAGGCCCAGCAATAGACCACCCTGGCCAGACACAGGGTTCTGTGAACAGAATCCTTAGGACCAGTTTGAAGAGTCCAGGGACAGAGGGGAACTTGGAACTGAGGAAGGCAGGCGGCCAGCCCTCTCCCAGGCTCCAAGCTGCTTCCTCATGGGCTGCTTCTGGTCCCCCCTTACCTTGTTGGCAGAACAGCTTTCTTTGAATTCTGGGCCAGCATCACCAACCACTTCGCCACCGTGAATCAATTAAACCTTCAATAGCTCCAAGAAGTTGGGGCTCATTATCTCCATTTTCTGGATGGGGAGTCAACCACTTCCGAAGCTGTAATTACTGAAGGTCAGAGGGCACCAGAGGCAGGAAGTCTGGTCTGTAACAGCACTTTCTTGGCCCTCCCAGGTTCTCCCTCTCCAGAGGCAAAGAGGAGCTGCTCATAGCAGCTGGGAGCCCTTCCAGAGCTTAAGGGGCTTCAACGAGTCCTGGCAAGGAGAAAAGGGACTATTAGTGTCTCCACTCAGGCCACGCTCTGGGAAAAGAAGAAGACTAATCTTGAGTCAGATAGGGGGAGGCTCCTGAAAGGGTTTGCTGGAAAGACACTTGGATAGGGGAGTAACAGGGGTGCTGGAGAGGGTGAAAGAGAGGTAGCCACAGGGGAGAGCCCCACCTGGGGGGGGGGGAGGGGAGGGACTCTAGTAGGGCTATTTCTGAGAGGAGCTCAAGCTATGATAGCCCTTCAGGCCAGCAGCAAGGAAACTTCAGTTAAGAATCACTTATTTTTCTGAAGAATGCAAGTAGGCTTAACTGAAGCCTTGTGTGTCCGCTGAATTCTTTACAGGCCCACAAATAAACCCTGGAAAATGAAGTGTGCAGCTTGGCCGGTGGCCTGGAGCTTTGATTCTGACTGGGACCTCCCGGCCAGCCCTGGTTTTGCTAGGCGTCCGTCACAGGGTCAGCTTTCTCTTGACCTCTTGAGAGACCTGGTGAATTTCTAAGCCAAGGCAATGGACTCGACACTAGTGGGAAGACAAGTGCCCAGCGATAAGAAGAGGCGTCAGGGTGAGCTAGCCCGTCCCTGAGGGCCCCCTCGGCCACCTTGTCCTGAAGATGGAGAGGCTGGGACGCTCTTCCTCGCCCTGCGCTCACGGCTCAGGGCACTTGTTGACATCCAGCTGGGGCCCCTTAACTCTGCCTCCAGGCTGATTCATCAACTCCTGAGGCTGAGTGTGTTGAGGCCCTGCCTGCCCTTGATGCTGCCCTTTGATTCCTGGTTAACGACTCCCAGCTGTGCAGTCCTGCGTTTGTTCAGACTTTGTGAGAAAGAATGGCTCTGAAACCTGAGCTCTTCCCTTGGTGGCCATGGACAGGTTTGGGGATAGAGCAAGTGCTGCTAATCCAGGGTGGAGGCTGCACCATGGCCTGGGACATCTCCACACAGGGTGGAAGACAGGGGGGACTGCCAGGGGCGGAAGCAGGGAGGTCAGCCCCACCTCTTGGCCTCTCAGACCTGCCAGACAGGACTCCGGCACGAGGTCTGTCCCTAAACTCAAGGAATGATCTTTGAGGCAGGTCTCGGCATAAAGAGCCTAGGACTTCACCAGAGCAGAGGGACATGGATATCTTGCCTCTCCCCCAGATTCCAGAACTGTTCCTGACAGTTGCAAAAAACTCCGGGAGGGAGTTAGGCTGAGGGCACCTTATGAAAAGGAGGCTGTTTGGGACCTTCTGCAAAGTACACGTAGGGAGGGGAGAGGGAAAAGAGAAACAGGGAGGCTCCAAGTTCATTATGCACTCAGGTAAGGGGTGAGAACAGACACTGTCATAGCTGACAGCTCTACCTCTCCGGGGGCCAGGGCGCCAGAGAGGCTGGGTGATTTCAAAACCGGAAGGCCTGGGGGGAAAGTGTAGGATAGCCATATATCTATAATGTATAATTATATATACACATACAGTAAAATAGCCACTAAAAATCACACTATTCCTTGAGAATATTTATGTATATGGGGAAATGCTCATGATACGTTTGCAAGTGAAGAGAAGCCAGGACTACAAATAGCGCATACAGATTCCACTTGCTTTGCTGAAGACACACACAGACACACATACACCCTGGAAGTCCACTGACACACCCACACTGCTTATCTCTGTGTCGTAGCCCTGTGAGGAGCATTTATCGTTTTTATGTTTTTCTATACTTTCCACATTTTCTATAAGCAGCCTGCATTGCTTTCGTGATCAGAGGGGACAAAAATCGCTTCCTTCAATGACAGCAGATCTATGTAAAGTGTTCCAGACTCTGTGTAGCCGCGAGTCAACATGACGGGAGCCTGCTGGACACTGGTAGTGGCCTAAAAGCACCCATTTCCCCTTATTCCTTCCAAACTTCGGCCAAATCAGAGGGGAACCTGGGGGCTCCTGGGCAGTTCCTTACTCCTGTGCGAGAATCACAGGAAGAGATGGTCCTTCTAACTCCCTCCTTCCTCTGGACTTCGGCCTGTCTGGGCACAATGCCCACAACTGCGGCAGCGGCCGCCAGGGAGCCAAAGAATCCTCCAGCCCCGAAGATGGTCCTGCTCTGGCCTTCCTGTCATGTGGAATACCGTATTTCTATATGGCTTATGTTGATTTAGGGGTATGTTATTAGTGTCTGGAAGCCTACCGAAGGCTAGAGAATTAGACTGGTTATGTGTTACCTTAAGCAGGGTTGGTCTAATGGTTTAAGATCCCAGCACCTTTTTTAAAAACTTTCAAAACTTGAAAACTCTTGTAAAAAATTCACGATGTATTCAGTGTGCTTCCACTTGGTTGGTAAATGGTAGGAAAGCAAAATGTGTAGGTATTTATGGTCAACCTCCATGTTAAACAGGGAGAGGGCCTGAAATAATAACAATAAGATAAAACAAAAGTCGGTGTAACACAACTGGATATTCTATTCAGCAAACAACTATGAAACCTATATGCTAGGTACTTAGCACTAAGGTATCAAGTGGGAATGAGACACTGGTCATTTTCCTTGAGGTGCTCTTACATTGTTAAAAAAATTTTTTTTCGGGGTGCCTGGGTGGCTCAGTCGGTGAAGCATCTGGCTTCGGCTCAGGTCATGATCCCACGGTTAGTGGGTTCCAGCCCTGCATCAGGCTCTGTGCTGACAGCTAGCTCAGAGCCTGGACCCTGCTTCAGATTCTGTATCTCCCTCTCTCTCTGACCCTCCCCTGCTCATGCTGTCTCTCAAAATTAAATTAAAAACATTAAAAAAATTAAAACAAAAACATTTTTTCTAGGTTATACTTTATCCAAATCATGGAAAATAAATGCAAAACTATTCATCTAACAATACAATACTAGCAGTACAATACTTGTACTGTTGACCTTCTATACTGCTCTTGATTATACACTTGGTAAGAAATGTACTGTTATAGTCCAAAAAAATGCAATTCAGAGGCAGAAAAATAGGAATGATTTTGATTCAGAAAGATTGCGTAAACAAAGTATGAGAACAAAACTGATCTTTACCCCCAATGCTAAAAACTATGTTCCGCTGATAAAATATTACTTGGAACTGGTACAGATCTTTCCCAGGGTCCCGTTGGAAGAGAACTACTTGAGGCTTGGGGGACCTGCCCAGCAAGCTTCACTGAGTAACACAGATAGAGGCGGAGCCATTTCTCCAGCAGTTGACGCCCCGCCCCCTAATCCCAGGACCCAGTAGACATCCCTCAGTGAGTGTAGAGGATTCCTCAATCAAAAGTCACTCCCACCCCTGTGCTGACAGGGCGGAGCCTGCTTGGGATCCTCTCTCTCTCCCTCTCTGCCCCTCCCTCCTCACAAGTTCTCTGTCTCTCGCAAAAACTAAATACACTTGGAAAAAAATCACTGGTACACATCTAATAATACACCAGAGAACTTTTCCTTTGGGTCAAGTAGAATGGCTCCATGCATCCTCTTCAAAACTTTGGTACTCTAAGGAACGGTGTTCAAATTCAGTCACAACAGCCGCAGATTTCTTTGAATTTTTCAACAGAGCTCTTGAGAGAATGGGACACGGAAGATGAAGACTGAGATTAAGGGACTGGCATTTGGGAAGTCTGGTACAGGGAGGATATTCAGATTGGAAATCTCTGGCAAGCAGAAGGCTGAGTGGGGGGACTGGAGACAAACCACCTACTTTTTCATCTCTCCCGGGTCCTGTTTCTCATCTCTGCTTTGCATTCCTCTTTTGAGGAATCCTTAAATAGAAGCCAACCTCAACCAATAAACTTGATCCCAAGTTTTGCTCCATGGAACACTGGTTCTACAAGATACTCTTAGAAAACGCTGTGTACTGAAAGCTCTTGGACAGTTACAAATAGGTGAGCACATCGATGCCTCTGCCCGATTCCTGCAGTTGGGAGTCCTAATCTGTGATTGTGTCATCCAGCATTTTCCAAACCTTTTTTGATCAAAGAACTCTTCAGTGCATGTGAATTATCATGTCTCAGCAACATATTCTGAGAAATGCTTATCTGATGCTCAATTACAGTGTTTTTTTACCTCAGTTTTTTGATCATATAGTCCTATACTTCCTCCTTTTGCCATTTCCCCAGCTAAGTGCCACGCATGGTATGTGAGCAGGAAAGAGAAGAGGCCAAATGCACACTGGACCCTCAGCTATTCCTTGTCGGCTTTCCTAGCAAACGATTTGATTAGGAATAGATTAAAACAAGTCCTTACTTTATAGTTAGCACATTAGGCACATATTGCAATGATATAAACTCCCAGTTCTTCATTAATCTGGAAGAATTGGAGGTTGACTTTTACTGAGTTGTTCTCAGCAACACTTGGCTCCTTTAAAAGCAGTAGCCTCCCTTAGGAAGCATCTTTTCATTATTCTGTAATCTTTGGAAAGAGCCCAAACACCTCTCCTCCCCAAGGAGAGCGGGTTCAGGAAAACCACTATTATTCCTGGCCAGAAAATATTTCAAATAGAATCATCACAGATATAACTGGCTATTCAGGATGTTTCCTGAAAGTCACCAAACTACTGGGTTTGAGACCACGAGAGACAGACCCAAGGGCGCTTTCTAAGACTTAGCTCCTTCCTCAAAGTGATCTCTCTGAACTAAATACTGAGAATTTGTTAGAATTGCAGACTCAGAGGTCCCCCGCTCCAGACTACAGAAGCAGATTTTTCATTTGAGCTGATCCCCAAGTGATTTCTATCACTTGTATATCAGAGTCTAAAAAAATATCAGGATTTATCCCATCATTTCTCATTTGCTCATTCATTCAACAATTATTGAGTACCACAGTGTACAACAGGCTCTCTTCTAGGTATTGAGGACATAGTGGTTAGAAAAAAAAAGCAGGAAAATTCCCAGTTTTCGTGCAGTTTACATTCTAAGGAGAGAGATAGACATAGACAAGTTTAAAATGAAAGATTGAAGGAAGTGGTAAATGCTCAAAGAAATAAGCAAGCATGGATTGGAAACTGACTGGGAATGAGGGGCGAGATGCAGTGGTCAGGGAGGGTCTGTATGTACAGAGACCTGCACTGTGAGCGAGAAAGGGGTCCTCGCAATGATCTGGAGCAGGAGCATTCTAGGCTGATGGCACAGCTGGAGCAAAGGCCACGAGGAGAGTAGGGAACGGAAAGAAAAAGGGCCAGTATGTCTAAAGCTTGGTAAATTAGGAAACTCAGAGCTCAGGAGATAGGGAAGGGCCAGAATATGTGCACCAACGGTTCTCAAACTTAGTGTGCATCTGAATCACACCAAGGAAGGCTTGTTAGACAGACTGCTGAGTTCCATCCCCAGAGTTTCTGACTCAACAGCTTTGGGGGAGGGCCCAAGAATTCACATCTCTAACATGCTCCAGGTGATCCTGATGCTGCTGGTCCAGGGACCACACTTTGAGAACCACTGATGTAGAGCCTTTTGGGGTCTTGTAAGGAGTTCAGTTATATTCTAGGTGTGATGGAATGCCATTGGGGGGATTCTAAGTAGGGGAGTGATAAAGTCTGATTTTCATTTTCTTTTGTCACCACCGGAAGAGGAACAGATCTTTCCTGTCAACCATTATCATCTGGACTCTTGCATCCCTTTCCTGCTTTGCTCACCTCCTGATCTGAGTTTTCATTTTTAAATTTTTTTTATTTTTAAGCTTTTATTTAAATCCAGTTAGTTAATATATGCTATAATATTAGTTTAGGTGTACAATATAATCATCATGTGATTTGACCCAATTTCCCACTCTTCCCCTCCATGTCTTCCCAAAACATTTCCACTGTGTCTTCTGGAATCTTCCCACCTCCTCATTCCCTGACCAACAGTTCTTACACATCCTCAGCCTGTAACTGCCTTCCTTGCCACTCCTTGCCTGGTTAGAGCCAGGCTGGTCCCAAGGATTCTGTAGTTCTGTGGTTCTTTCTGGTAGAGCCTGTTTGCTCTCTTGGAGCACTCAAACTTCAAGGCCAGGAGGTGGTGTTGGTGTCTGCCTATTTCCGTTGTTGTTCACAGAACATAACTCTTGTTCCCTCTTACACAGACAGCCCCTGCCTGGTAGAAGGCCCTCCTCCCTGACAGTATCACTAGGTCACAGCCTCGTCCACTGAGGGCTACGCCAGCTTCTCCGCCTTCCTCTCCACACAGCCCCCCTTTTGTCAACCTTGGTGAGGGTAACTACACCCATGTCCATTACAGCACCCTGGCTTCTCAGTGTCCTTGATCTTTTCATCTCTAATGGCCTTTTCTTCCTTCATTCCACCTCCAGGTCATAATCTGAACCTTGTCACCACCAGAACTTCAGGCCTCTGCAAGCCCACATGCCCACGGTCTTCCCCAGCTTCCTCTCCAGCAAAGCACTTGTTCAAGTGCTCACCGAAACAGTTTTTCCACTCTGTTGAGATCTCCTTTCCATTGGCTCCAACGCTTTTTACTCTCCATCAGCCACCTCTTGTGTTCAATTTTCTTCTCCAACATAAGTCCATCACTGTGAACACTCCCATCAAAAACTCTTACCTGCCCAATCCCTTTGTCTTCTGGGATAGGACCCTACAAAACACCGAATGAATCCAGTCATCTGTTTCTCTATACTTGCACTCAAGTAATTTAATGTTGCTATGGAAAACCAAGTCTGCCCTGTAAGCAGACTGTTTTCACTTTATGTTCATGATCACAGACCTCAAAGGAGTGTGCATAACTGTTAGGCAACATTACTGTGTTTTTCTGATAAACCAGCATTCATATTTTTTGTAGCAACCTTTTCATACCTTTTTTGTCTTAAAAAAATTTTTTTAACGTTTATTTATTTTTGAGAAAGAGAGACAGGGCATGAGTGTGGGAGGGGCAGAGAGCAAGAGGGAGACAGAATTTGAAGCAGGCTCCAGACTCAGCTGTCAGCGCAGAGCCCGTTGTGGGGTTCAAACTCATGAACCTGTGAGATCATGACCTGAGCCGAAGTCAGATGCTTAATGACTGAGCCACCCAGGAGCCCCATAAAACTTATGTTTATCTTTATCCTTAAAACTCCCGCGACCCTTCCTGCTTCTTACTCAGTTGATGAAGCAATCCCATATTTCATTGAGAAAAGAGAAGCTGTCACATGAGAACGCCCTCATTTCCCCATTTTTCCTGAAATCTACACATGTGCCCTTGTTGGCCTCTTCTCTTTCCTTCTAGCCAGATATGTCTGTCCCCATTAAAGGGCCATCAGTCCCCTGGTGTACAGGGTGGCCTCCCCTCATTCATGCAATTGCCCTCTGCAGTGCTCCCCCCCCCTTTACTGGATCATTCCCACAGTGTAGGCACATGCTCTGGTATCTGCCATCTGTTTCTTCTGTCATTTATATCTGTACTTCTAAATAATGCAGCTATTTTTAGCTTCTTCAAATTTAGACACTTTCAATTGCCTTCCTGCACCCCTTGTACACATTTCCCCTCCTTCCATCCTCCCAATGTAGTTATATCACCATTTTGACCTAAGTCAAGGCTCAATGTTTGCATTGTTGTCACTTAAGTACTCACAGCTGAACCATTGTACTATGTTATTCTTTTACCAGTTGACTTTGTTTTTCTTGGGGTTACTAAGTATCTCCTTTTTTGTCATTGCTTAGTTTGTAAAGTATCTATTTCTAAGTGGGTTTTTTTTGTTTGATTTGGTTTGACCAAACTTTCCTATCAAATTATAAAACCCCTCTCATGAGTCACAGATAACTAAGCAAGATGGCTTCTTCACTCCCGAGTCTGGCACCGTGGTTGTCAGGGCTAAAGTACACAAAGCTGGGAATGTCAGCCAGTGCACTTGCATGTAGTCTCTCCAGTGTGATGGTCATGAAATAGCTGGACTTCTCTCACCTTACAGCTCAGGACGTCAAGACTGAGTGTCCTGGCAAACCACGTGGAGGCTGTGTGGCCTTTCGGACTTTGGTTGGGAAGTCACATAGTATTGCCATACTGTCAGTTGATGTAGTCATAGGTTCACCCAGAGTCAAAGTGAAGGGGCATAAGCCTCACCCCTCAATGGGAGGAGAGGCAAAGAATAAATGTGGCTCTGGTTTAAAACTGCCACAGAGACACACACATTTATACTTGCATTTGAGTTGAATTCTTTGGAGGGAATAGCAAGAAATTGGTAAGGGGAGAAACTGGGTGACTAGGGAAAGAAGAAGGAATGAAACTAACTTTGTCCTAGAAGTCATCTGGTATCTTTGGAATGTTGTGTCATGTGCCTGAACTACCTTTTTAAAACATTAAATATCATTCACCATATCACAGCTTTGCCTAGGTCTGTAACTGCCTCTAAAGGTCTGACAGTTTCTAGGATACTCTAGACCAGTGCTGTTCAATAGAACTTTCTGTGATGATGGAAATAGTCCATGTCTGCACTGTCCAATATAGTAGCCGCTAACCACATGTGGTTATTAAAATTAAACTAAACAAAATTTTAATTCCTTACTCATACTAGCCACATTTGGAGTCCTAACCACTTGTGGCTAGTGGCTACATATTGGATAGTTACAGCTCAAGAAAGTGGGATAAGGGTAGGGATCATGAGAGGTTTTGGGTCAGTGGTCTCCAAACACTTTTACACACCTGCTTCCTAAAGTAACTTTAAGGAAAAACATATGGGGCGCCTGGGTGGCTCAGTCGGTTACGCATCTGACTTTGGCTCAGGTCACAATCTCGCCATTTGTGAATTCCAGCCCTGTGTTGGACTCTGTGCTGACAGCTCAGGACCCGAGTCTGCTTTGGATTCTGTATCTCCCTCCCTCCCTCTCTCTCTTTCTCTCTGCCCCTCCCCTGCTTATGCTCTGTTTCTCTCAAAAATAAATAAATGTTAAAAAATTTTTTTTAAAGAATAAAAAAATAAAGTAACTTTAAGGAAATACGTTCCCTGCAAAAATTTAAGTTGCTATCTAAATGCTTTATCTTTAGTTTGAAAAGTTTATTTTTGGGGCACCTGGGTGGCTCAGTTGGTTAAGTGTTGTGGGACGCTCGATTTTTGCTCAGGTTATGATTTCCCAGTCCGTGGGACTGAGCCCCATATCGGGCTCTGTGCTTACAGCGCCTGAGCCTGCTCGGGACTCTTTCTCTCCTTCTTTCTCTGCCCTCCCCTGCTATGTGCGCACTCTCCTTCTCAAACTAATAAACATTTTTTTAAAAGTCTATTTTTGTTAGGAGTTACAAAAGATTAAACATTTCGTAAAATGAGAATTACTATAATTAGAATAAATATTTCATGAGATGGTTTGATAAGATAGGTTTAATTACTGAATCATACAGACTGAATCTGAGAGAAATCGTGTTAAAAATTAAGCACCACTACCCTATCCTGCTTTAGTTCTAAATTTAGAATATCTCAATGTGGGCCATGCTTCAGCCTTAACAAGAATACATGCAAGACAGGGAAAGACAGGAAGCCCTAAGAGGCGAAGATGCCTTGATGAATCATTCAAGAGACTCTCCAGAAAGCAATATATCAATGTTTTTTTGGCTTGAGGGGTTTTTATACCCCAGAGCAAAGCTCTTCGGTGAGATGATCGTGAGTGAGGGGGACATGGGAATTTTGTGAGACAGTTTTAGAAATCTGTACTTGGAAGTTAAGACTCTGGAAGCAAAACGTCTTTAGATCATTCATGGACATTTATCCCCTTGAGCATAGACCCTTGGGTGTACTTGAACCCTGGTCTGAAGATGGCTGCCATGGGAAGATGGAAGCTGGGCTTGGCACCCAGTCGTCTGCTGCTGCTGTGAGCATTTCCATGGAAACCCGCCAGGGAGTAAAGATGAGGGCGGACATGTCTCTGGGGTCCCTGAAGCTGAGATGGGGTGGCACTGTGAGCGTCACTGCCACAGCCCCTGGCCTGCTGTCCAAGGTTTGTTTGTCACTGAGGTGGAAGGGTTGCATCAGGTTCTCCAACAGGAACTTACTTTTCTTGTGTGGAATTGTTAAGCCTCTTCCAAGTGGAACAGGCCATGCACAGGGCTTCCTGGAGCTGGGAGGAATGGACAAGGCCAGACTTGGTTTCTTTTTACCAGTAAATTGTGCTCCCATACCTCCTTCCTCACCACTGCGAACCTCTTCCCTCCGCATGTAATTACTTCAGAGGGAATAGGGATTAGAGATGAATTTGGACAATCACAGTTCACTAGCAGAGCAACAGGGCTGAGAGGGGCTGACCGGGGCAACAAAGTGGATGGTAGTCTGAAGTCTGATTAGAGCGGCCTCCTCACAGTGCTGTTTATCTGACAACAGGGACAACCTCACATAGTCAGAAATGCTCTACAAAGTCTCTGAAATCAGCCTCTGAGCACAGCTCACACACAGGGCGGTGTTTATGAGCCATACTGGAGACCAGTATATCATCTCTCAAAATGTCCAGTATGGAACATTTTTTTCTTTTGGCCAAGGAAGGATAAACCAATGTTTCTTTGGTCAGATACTAGATGTGTAGTTGGCTTGTACCTAAGAATTATATTGTGTGAAACATATATTTCTTTAAACCCAGCAATCACACTAAGCATGTGGGGTGGGGACATCGTGAGAGGCTGGAGGGAGCTAAGACCCTGCGGGCAGAGCAGAGTTCTGCTCTCGGCTTCCCTCACACTGGGGCAGATGAGCGTTGTATGAACTCAAGGGCAAAAGCCCTGAGCACTTATGATCAAATTAGAGGAATGGAGCCCGGCCGTGGGGGTGGCAGAGAGTCCCAGACACGGAGCAGCTGAACAATTTGAGTTGAAGATGCAGACAGATAAATCTGGGAGAGTGAAGGTACTTCGTTTGTCAAGAGGGGTGCCAACCTGATGATCTTCAGTGGAAGAAGTTTAAGACAGCAACATAATGCCTCTAATTTTCTGCTTTGAGGTGACATGTAAAACATCAGTTACTAACTTCTACTGCACATTAATCAATTTACCTGTAAGTGTCATTATAAAGAGAAGCAGTTACCTACTGTGAACATATCTGGTTTAACAGCTTATAAGACTTGTCTCCATTTATTCTATCATGTTAGTGTTGATTGTGGATGCTCATGTCTTCTTGGATATGGATTCCTCATTAACACTGTCACAAGAAAATGCACACGCTATTTTCTCTTGCCATGATGCAGTCTCATTGTTAAGGTTACGCTGTCCATTTCCCAAGGACCATGTGGGAGGGTGTGGAGAGGCAGGCGCAGCAAGGCCCCCCTTGGTCAAATACCTAAGAAGCCCATCTCACCCTGCAGACTCTGGGGAAGAAACAAGTACAAACTAACCAGAGAGCAAGTGACATGAGCTCCTCAAGGGAATCGTATTTCTGGCCCGACACTACCAATAAACTGTTTCCCGGCATTTTTAATAACTTGACTGATGCTATATTACCTCTGTCACTGTATTTTATTTGAAGTACTCATTACCAAGCTATCAGGATGCTACTTGTCCAAGTAGAGAAAAGGCTGGTGTTTCGCTTTGTAACTTGGAACCCAGCCCTTGTGCCTCTCTCTCAGCATCAGGACACATCTGTTCCTGAGTCTCGAGCCCAAGTATCATCCATGCTGGAGTATCTGCCCTGGAATTATTAGTTGGCTTTTGCACTCTGATCACACATGGTCAGGGTCTGTCTTTTAAACACGTCCTCATGCCCAAACGCACGTTTCACCCCTGAGAGTACCCTTCCACTTTTCTTCTGTCAAGGCCTACTGGAAAGCAAGGGTATTCTTAGCTCTGACACCCACCAACCATTCTCTCCCTTTGCCAATGCTGACACCTTTTTTCTTTGAGCCCCAACAGCCTTTCCACACTTCCCAATTCCACAGTATCTATTTCTGCCTTCGAGTTGCTAATGCATTCTTACGGACAAGTATTAGCTTCCTAACCAGGTAGGCCTTCACCTTCTTCAGAGCACAGATTTTGGCTTCTTTATCTTGGTTCCCCTCTCCCCCCTTACCAGCATGACTGGCACCAGGCCCTGCACAAGTCGGGGCTCCACTCAAGGATGGAGCTCTATTGCCTGTGCAGCAGCACCCAGGGCCAGAGCTTGAGAGAAACACTTCGGCCTCTAAGCATGCCACCTGTGGGTCCAGAGCTCCTCCAGCCCTTAGCCTCTATTCTGGAACCAAATAGACCCTTTGGCTGTACAGGCCAAGATGGCCCTTGGGGACCCCATGCTGGAGTGCTGAATGGCAACCACCTGGGTGGGCTCTGTCTACCAGGTGGGATCACACTGAGAGTCAAGGTTTGGGAAACCCTCAAGCAACAGAGAACTTAAGACTGCAAGGTAGAAAACCAAGGTAGGCCCTGCCTTTGCTGTATCTCTTCACGTGAATTCCTCAGACAAATGAAAAATAACCTTTTTATTCCCAGCCACTTGACTACTGTAGTCACTGCTTCCAGCCCTGCCACCTTTCCGTCCCTGCAAAGGAGCTTTAGCCCCTCCGTGTGGGCAGGGGTGGAAAGGTCCTGGTTCAGGTCTGTATTCCACCAAGGTGTATGGAGAGCCTACTTTGTGTGAGTGAAGAAAACAGACCCCTGCCCTCAGGTCCTCACAGATAACACCTGTTAGAAGGCAGAGAAAACATTTGGACAGTGGGAGTCAACAAACCGCCTCAGATACCATAAGTCACAGAGTTCAAACACCTAAAGAGCTCTTTCACTTATAGAAACATCACCCTTATCAGCAACAGGGAGGAGATTTCCAGATAGGACCTGGAAGCCTGGTAAAGCTCTGGGTTGGTGGTAGAAAAAACATTCACAAGTTCCCGGGGTCTTCCTTATGGTCTTTGTGTTCATTTCCTAGGACTCCAAAAACAAAGTGCTATACACTGAGCAGCTTAGAGCAACAGAAATGTATCATCTCATTGTTCTGGAAGCCCCAAATCAAGGTGTTAGCAAGATGATGCTCCCTCCGAACATGTAGGGGAATACTCCTTTGCCTCTTCTTTGCTTCTGGAGAGTGCTGGCAATCTGTGGCGTTACTTGGCCTGTAGCTTACTACACAACCCCAGTTCCTGCCTTTGCCATCACACAGTGCTCTTCTTGCGTTTCTGTGTCTTTACATGGTTGTCTTCTTATAAGGACACCAGTTATGTTGTATTGGCTCCTTATAAGTATGGCCCATCCTACTTTGATTCAACCTTATCTTTTTTTAAATTTTTTTAAATGTTTTATTTATTCTGGATACAGACAGAGACAGAGCATGAGAGGGGGAGGGGCAGAGAGAGGAGACACAGAACTGGAAGCAGGCTCCAGGCTCTAAGCTAGCTGTCGGCGCAGAGCCTGACGCGGGGCTTGAACCCACAAGCGTGAGATCTGACCTGAGCCGAAGTCGGAGGCTTAACCGACTGAGCCACCCAGGCTCCCCGATTCAACCTTATCTTAACACATTATAACTCTGATATATTTCCAAATAACATTTTGAGGCATTTGGGAATCAGAACTTCAACATATCTTTCTTAGGGGGACACAATCCAACCATAATAATATTCGATTGGGAAGAAGAAACAGGGCCAAAGATAGATGTCCTTTCAGAGTTGGCAATCTAACAGAAGAGAGAGCCAGGGATGGCCACAAAACTCTCTTGAAAGTGGAAATATTTTCAGGAAGTAAACACTCACGATCACAAGGGCATGGGTTAGGAAGAAAATAAGTCTTGTGGAGTAGAGTGAAGGGGAAAGAAAGTAGACCAAGAGGAAGGAGAGAGGAGGCTGAGGGAAGGAAGAGGCACCTGATCCCAGAAATACACACAGGCAGTGAGAGGCATAGGAAGGGAGAGGAGGAAGAACATTCTGAAGGACAGGAAACCACAGACACAATGTAAGAAATCTCACCCTTGCAAGTAATTATCTTGGAGTTTATTAAGCAACTTCCTGCGTGAAGCTGGAAGGGCAATGAGTATTTTGTCCAGTGAGCTGATAATCCTACTTCATTTTGGTTTAAAAGGTGGAAGAGCACACAGGAGAAGCCCAGGGTCATGGCATTTTGAGCAATTTCCCCTGATCTGTGGCCTCAAGCCTGGGCTGATAGACACCCTAGCTAGGGGACTGGTGGCAATGCCTGAAGGAGCAGAGCCCAGGGCCTGGCCGGATATCGCCTGCCACACCCTGCCACAGGGGGTGGCACCCCCAGGTCCTCCCAGCTCTCTTTGCACAGGAAGAACACCACCCTTAGCAGCCAGCTAGACTCCCCAGGGTCACCCTCTCCGTCTCTCTTCTAAGGGCACTTGGCTGTAGTTCTGGCTGAGAACGAATGAGTTGGAGTAGGAGGAATACACTCCTCCATGTGGGGTTATCAGGAACAATTTGTCACCTCCTTCCAGACAGAGGCCGTACAAAGCACAGATCTTTGTGGAACACTGATCTATTCTTCAGGGTCACCCTTCAGATTTAGGAAGGAGGTGGTAGTTCCCCTATAGCCTCCAATCACCCAGCATCCTGGGCTAATGTACAGACTTCCACATCCTCATGGTGGGTTCTAAACCTCTTGTGTCCCCCCCACAGTGTCCCTCAAAATATCCCTATCCTGTGTTCCATTTGTCTCCTAATAGTTGGCAAATAGTTAATTTGATAAGGCAATTGGAACGTTGTAAAAGGTCCAACATTGCGTTGGGTGATCATTATCAACTGACTCTCTTATTCAGAGATGTTGCTTGCCCAGAGCAAGAAGTGACTCTAGGCACCTAGGTAGGAGTCGTTTTACTGAAAGGTCAGGCAGAGCATGGACAGAAGGAAAAAATGAGCTGCTACGGGAAGCACATCTGAGCAGAAGTGACTCTTGGGAATGTCTTCTTGGCCATCACCCTGGTGGTTCTGGCTGCTTGACACTGCTTCCTTGGATTTGACCTGACTGTATTACCTGTGGAAAATCTCCAATGGGCCTGGGCCTTTGGTTTTGGGCTATAGCATTTGGTTGGAGCACGAAGTCCTGTGTCTCTCCAGGTAGAGAAAGACCATCCATAAATTCAGTTTCTGTACTGGAAAGTAGAACCCTTTTTTTAATTTTAGGATTCTTCCAAAATAGGAAGAGTGTTCCATGAGGGCAACTCAAAAGAACAACTGTCCATAAAAATAATATGGTGAAACTCAGAAGGGCCTTTTAAGACAAGCCCCTAATCCCTCCCTGCAAGTGCCCCTCCTAGAGTTTTCAGGTACTGTGCTGGTGAAAGAGGAGACTTGCCTGATGTCATAGACGGAAGCCCTAGAAGTCAGTCAACGCTCAAGGCTTCTGATTATAGATGCCTGTGCTGGTGACTGCACCGGCCCACTGAGTGCCTTGAACATAGCTGATGCTGAAGCTATTTGTTTGATGTATTTGTTAAACAAATGAATGGATTGTTGAGTCTCCCAGTATGTAATCACCTGCCTCAAATACATCATGAAATGAAGCAGGTTAGAATTATCAATAAATAAAATAAAGTCTGAGGGCTTTGGGGTAAGAAGTTATTTCAACTCATCCACATCTCTCCTCATCTGGTACGTTAAGAAGTTTGGCTGATCTCTAAGAATTTACCTTTGAACAAATTATGAGAAGAATTTTTGTCACCTGTCAGATAATTTAAAATGTTTAAAAATTTAAACAGTGACTTAACATTTGAAAATGTTAAGGAATGACTTAATTAATTATTTTTAAATTAATGATATGGTTTGGTTTTAAAGAGTGCCCTTTAATATGAATGGACCAAGAGGAGATCATGCCAAGTGCAATAAGCCAGAGGAAGACACATGATATCACGTGGATTTTAAAAAAACAAAACAAATGAACAAACAGAAACAACAATAAAAAGCAGAGAAACAAATGCAAATATAGAAAACAGACTGGTGGTTGCCTAAGGGAAGGCATGGAAAGGATGGGTGAAATGGGTGAAGGGGATTAAGAGATACAAACTTCCTGTTATAAATAAATAAGTCATGGTATAAAAACACAGCATAGGAAATAT
This sequence comes from Suricata suricatta, assembly GCF_006229205.1. NCBI lineage: Eukaryota > Metazoa > Chordata > Mammalia > Carnivora > Herpestidae > Suricata > Suricata suricatta. The sequence goes on from NC_043702.1 coordinate 78,717,028, forward strand.
AGTTGATAATATTGTAATATGCTTATTGTGGTGAGCATTTTGTAATGTATACAATTGTTGTATCACCATGTTATATACCTGAAGCTAATTTGATATTATATGTCAAATATACTGCAATTAAAATGGAAAACAAAACAAACAAAAAAGTGTTCTTGTCTTTTAAAGATACATGATGGAGTAATTTTGGATAAAATGATAGAATGTCTGGGATTTGCTTTATAACACTTTGAAGCAGGAAAGCAGGTAGGAAAATGGATGAAAAAGGCCCTGAATTGATCATTGTCAAGGCTTTGCAATGTGTTCGTGGTGTTGGTTGCACTGTTTTGTCTACTTTTTATATGTAATGAAATTTCCATAATGAAATGTTTTTTAAAAACTTACAATTTTCTTTTCCTGCAGCCCCTGTAAGTGCCCATCCCAGTCAGAGCTTGTGGGAGACCCTGGTAGCTGCTGGCCCAACATCTCTTGTTCCCCAGCTCTTTCCTAAAACCCCCCAATTCCATCGAGGCGCCCATTCTTCCACACAACCCCTGTGACTCAAGCTAAGGTAGCCCCAACCCAACCTCCAGCCCCGATTAGTCAGGGTGAGACCAACCTTCTCACTAGTGAGTGCCTCTGAGAGGATGAGGACTGAAGGAGAGCTTTGCCAGGACTTCTGAGAGGTTCCTCCCTACTCCTAGAGGGTCGCCGAAAACACTTTTCTTCTGTTGGAAGGAAGCAGGTGGCCCCAAATGTCCAGCAGCCATGCTGTGTCCTAGAGGAAAGCAGCCTCAGGAAGACCAAACCTGCTGAACAGCAGGGCAGAGAGATGAAAAACTCCTGAGTCCCCGACAAGCGTGCTGAACTGCTGGCTCCAATAAGCCTGAAGTCTGCCCTTTCTCTGGAGGACTCCTCATTAGAGGAGTATTCTACACAGTAGAATAAATGTTCTTTTTTTTTAATTTTATTTTTCTAGTCAAGAGTATTTATAACCAAGAAAACCTTAACAGACCCAATCTCAGTGAATACTTGCCTTGACAGTGGTGGAATGGGGACCAAGCTAAAGAGAGGGATCCCTTACAGTACAGTTACCACCATTGTTTGGGATACAGGAAGCCATCAATGAAGGAGAAAAGAAAGGGTGGAGGTAGGAGGGGTCTTTCAGAAGGTGGAGACACTGTTATACTCTGTACCATTTTCAATCCAGATAGAGAGTTCTTCCTAATGTCTGGCCATCTTGCTTTGAATGACAATAACCTAAAGCTGCATGCACAAGATCAAGGATCACCATTAGGAGAGTTGTGCCCAGCCTTTGCTGCTTGTGGATTGCCTTTGAAATATGATGGCACCCATTTCTTGGCCAGCATACATCCCAGAAATTATGCAAATCTTCTTTTATTATTATGGGATGCTGAGAAGAGCCATGCGCAGAGCGGGCAGCAGGGGAGGGTATGCAGCCTGTGGAGGGCTCTGGTTTTCTCCACATGTTAGAGACGGAACTGTGGTCTTCTTCTTGTCTCAGTGTTCTCTCATCCTCTTCAAGTGTATTGAAATCCAGTGGACGGCACCCTTGAATGAAGCATGAGGTTATATATAAACTGTTGCCTCAGTTTCTAGTGGGAGATGGTGCTGAATGTTTTCATCTTGTTTCTCCTCACTCAGTCTCTTCTTGATTCCACTTTCTCTGCCACAGCCCCAGTGCAAATCACCACCATCTCTCACCCAACAACTGACAAAGGGGCACAACCATCTCCCTGAATGGATTCCTGCCTCTTTCCAACTCCTTTCTTTTCACAACAGCCAGAGTGATCCTTTAAAAATGCAAATCTGATGGTGTGTTTTCCTCGCCTAGAAGCTGTCAGTTGCATCCACTGGCAACTAGGGTCTCCCTCCCTGTTCTCTTCACTCCAGACTCCAGGTCATTCTCTCACCTCAGGGCTTTCCACATCTGCTGATCCCCCGGGTTGGAGCTGTCTGTACTCCATCCTTCCCCCCTCATTTGCATACAGACAACTCCTTTAGATCTTACCTTAAATGTCACTTGTTTGGGGAGAAGGCTTCTTACTCTATCTCTTACCCCCAGCCACGCTACATCCTCTTTACGTGCGCCCACAGGATCTTGTCTCTCTTTCATGACATTCAATTTAATTGGAAACATTGATTAACATCTCTCTTCCCATTAGATTTTAAGCTTAAAGGGTAGAGATTTTGTCCACATTGCTTCATACTCCATCCTGAGACCTACCATAGTATCTGGCACATAAGTGACATTGTGGACACAGCGTAAATAAAGATTGGTTGGTTTCCTATCAGGTGTAGCCACTGTTGAAGCCTCTCAAAAGTATGGCTCCAATGACTCCTCCAAACCCTGTTCAACCTCTTGCATTCATGGAGCTTCACACCTACTAAGTCCCTGCTCTTAAGGACAGTGCATGGAAAGAAACCATAGATGTAGACAGATCAGAGTCCAATTTGGAACCAGAAAACAGTGTTGTTCCCTTACAGAGAAAATGGCTTATTAGAATTCAAAACCTTCCCTTTCCAAACACACTTGTTTCTTACTGTTTGCTCTAAAATGTTTTGTATGACTCAGAGATACAGACTATAGACTTGAAACAGAAAGCAAAGGCTGAGAGGAAGAAAAGCCAGGGCCATTTCCTGTTGAGCAGGCAGTACACAGCAGGGGGGAGTGTCCTTGTCCTCCTCCTGCTTCTCCCGATTCAGCAATAAGTAGAAGCCTTTAAAGTCCCCAGGTCAGTGCTCTCTCCTAGACTGCAGGCAGAGGTCTAGCAGGAGAAGCCACAGGTATGGTGTCTCGGGGCTGGGGACAGTGTGAGGCGCTCTGGGTGGGAACTGCTGGTTCCTCTCCCTTGGAACTCAAGTAGTTCAACTTCCTTAAAGGAGATGTGATGGGGTGGGCAGAGTGCTCTCTTCCTCCTCCACACTAGGCTGCTGGGCATCTTTTTCAGGATTACATAAGCCTCGTCTCCATTCTGTGAAGATAGACAACCTCTTTGCTTCATAGTCAGCCACAACCTCTAGAAATTCATCGCCAAGGATTCCCCTGGGAAAATCATGGAGTCACTTTTTCCTGGAGTCAGATGTGGAATGCTTGAGACTGTTCTGTTCAGGGAATGGGTTTAGTTGAAGGTCAAGAGAGCCCAGTGGCAGGTTCCTGGACCCAGTCAGGTGGCTAAAGCATCATGGCCTCCTATGAGTGGGCCTGGCCTCAGGGAAGCCTACCATACTGGTGACAGGAAAGGCCACAGGATGGGAAGCATGGGGACAATTTTCAAAAGTGCAAGGGTGATGATATTCAGTAGGCCTAGACTTGAATTCAGGCCATGCAACTGAGAGCTAGCTCTTCACTTTTTTGAGGGTGAAAACATGGGTCTTGAAATGTATGTGGATGCCCTAACACACAGGAGGCTCTAGATTCAAGAAGCAACTTGTATAATTATTACACAGGGGCTGAGCTCAAGAATCTAACTCCATTCCCTTCTGCCTTACCATGCCTCCTTCAGAGTGGTTTTTCCAATACATGAGCTGACTCCATCAGTCCTCAGTGGAGGAGCTTTTAGGACCTCCCTGGGGTTCACATCAGAACTTCTCAAACTTTTCTGCTATAGTGTCCCCAGTAGAGTGAATGTGTGCCTCAGAGCAACGGAGATGAAAATTCCTTTAAGTCCCTTGTTCTATTTTGAAAATTCATATGAATTGGGGGTACCTGGCTGGCTCAGTGAGTAGAGCATGAGACTCTTGATCTTGCGGTTGTGAGTTCAAGCCCCACATTGGGTGTAAGGATTACTTAAAAATAAAATCTTTTTTTTAAAAAGTCATGTGAATTTGTGTATCTTAATCTGTAATATAGTCCTGCTTGTTTAATATAAAAATAATATTTTCTTCAACTAGGCAAATAAAATATACAGTTCTGGGAAGTCGCTGGGAGAAGGAGAATGCACAATGAGGAAGAGTCGGGAGGACTTGGCCACGCACATCTGAAATCTTGTTTCATTCTCCCCATAACTGTATGAAGTAGAGACGTTTTAAAAAGAATGAAAACATTACAACCATTACAAAGCAGAGTGTGAGCATTCCCCACAGTGCAACTCCCTAAAAGAAACCCTTGTGAACAGTATCTGTGACACCTTTCTTTCCCTTGGCCTTATGAGTTGTTGGACGTCTTTGCCCCCTGGAGTCTGTGAGGTGTCTCAGTTGTAGTCACTCACAGACGCTGTCCCTACCCTTTCAATGGAGAGTAGCAGCCTCCTTCCCAGAACCCATTCTGTTAACACAGTGTAAGCTTTAACCTCAAGTCAGCTTTGTCAGAGATCAAGAGAGGTATTAGGAGGGAATCTCACTTCTTCAGGCTTTTGCCTGATCTTTATTTTAGAAGTAGCTGAACCCGATGGGAAAGCATTGTCTGGCGGAGCCACAAGCTAGTAGCCAGCTCTTTGGGGGTCAGTGTACATAAAGACAGGAGGTGATGTGGACTTCAATTCAGACCCTGTTGGGGAGGGAGGGAAGCTGGATGGCGTGCTGTCTAGGACTCCTGCCCTGTAGTAGAGGGGCTGGGATTGGAAAGAAGCTACAGGCAGGTCAGTTACCTGCTTGTGATGGGGGCTTCTAAGACCCAGATCCTGAGGACAAAATACAAGACCAGGTTGGGATGAAGGGCTATTTCTCCATGTCTGCAGGGTATCCAGGAGCTCAAGGAGGAAGGCACTACTCCCAGAGATCCTGGCCAAAATGGCTATGAGTGGCTTCATGGACAGTGGTCAGCAGTGAGGGGCCAGGCAGAAGGGCCTGAGAGCAGAGATTGTTCTTTCACACAGAGAAGTCTCCAGCAATACCCAGCAGGGGATGCCTTACAGGGGATGCCAAGGCATGGGCAATGGGCCAGTATAATTGAATGTTAGTGCTTATGTGGCCTAATAAGTATTCACATCCAGGGAAGTCTTGAGGAAATTCAGCTTAGGGAAGAACTCTGTCAACCAAACATTTAATCATGGGATCCTTTTTGCCCGTGTATGTTCCTAAAAACAAAAGCCAAAAAAGAAACAAACTGGAATGTATATGTGGAATGAATTTGCCCCTTCAAAGTAGTACCTTAGGAGACTGTGCACACATTCTAGGATGCTTATAATATTTGTAGTAATCATCTTTGGAAGGCAGCTATGCTCACCACTATACCACCAACACCGGCTTGTAGTAATCATCTTTGGGAGCGGATTTCAGAGCCATCCTAAGAGTCAGACCTGAGTCAACTGATTTGATCACTCAACTTATGCTTCAGATTTGTCTTTGAATAATTTTTGTTTGATTCCAAAGATAAAATCCTCTATCAAGTGATTATGCTTTTTAACCAAGTCTGTTTCTCTGTAGACAGTAAATTCCTTGAACCAGTGGAGCATGTCGGGCTCATCCTTGGCTGCAGAAGACCTGGCCGGGCACTTGAGAAATACTTGATCAATATTTACTTCTGTGCTTGTTAACTCCACTCCACAGGCCTATTTCTGCTGCGGTTGTGTTTTGCACACATTGCAGACATCAACACGTTTGACTTTTCTTCTCAGGTGGCTTTTTGTACTAAATAGTTATTTTTAATCCAGAAAAGGAAGGGTTATTTTATATCTATAGCCACCAAAACCCACAGTAGAAATGCCTTCTGGAATGAGCATCAACAATTTAGCTTTTTCTGTTGGTTGATATCACAGTCTGTCAACATTTTTCCCTATGTTGCTTTTCTTTCTGGGGGCACAGAATAGAGATGAAAAATCACAGCTCTGGGAGCAAACAGAACCAAGAGCTGGCACTCGAGGGATTGATTATGTATTCACTTATTTATTACAATTTTTAAAAAATGGCCCAGCTGCGTCAGCTTGCACAAGCTGGGCTGAAATATTTTACTTAATAGTATTCTCATCTGGTGGTTAAATACTGTTTTTTTTTAATCTTAAAGGAGAAAATAAAAATTAAGTAAAAAATAATGTTAATTCTTGACACTGAGATACAAACATTCAAGTATTTTCAAGAAATGGCCACTGTTTTGTTCTCTCTTCCTTGTGAGTTGATCTATAGCAGCCATGTTCACCAGTGGTCCACGTGAGAACCTGTTCATCTGGGAGAATTTTCCAATAGCTCACATGTGCCCTTCATGTGACCTGGAAGTCCCAGGTCCAGACCTGTTCACGTGTACATTGTAAAATGCTCCCAGGAAGTTCTGATGCAGACCTCTTATTGAGAATATGTGATCTATAGCAATCTGACCACTGCTGCCCTGTTATTTCTCTCCTGTGGTCATCATTATACCAGATAAGTTATGTTTTGGTCAAATGATAGACTAGCTCAACTCAAACTGTCTCAGACAGAAAGAGGAATTCATTGGGGTGCCTGAGTGGCTCGGTTGAGCATCCATTTCTGGCTCAGGTCATGATCTCATGGTTTGTGGGATTGAGCCCCGCATTGGGCTCTGTGCTGACCGCTAACTCAGAGCCTGGAGCCTGCTTCAGATTTTGTGTCTCTTTCTCTCTCTGCACCTCCCCAGTTCATGCTCTGTCTCTGAAAGATAAATACATGTAAAAAAAAAAAAAAAGAAAGAAAGAAGAATTTATTGGCTCATATAACTGGAAAGTCCAGGGAAAGGTTTGTCACAAGATGCTGTTTGACTCAGTTACCTAAATGGTGTCAAGATCAGGCTTCTCTCATCTCTTGGCTTTGCCCTCTCATGTTGGAACTTTTCTCACACAAGCTCTTTTGTCAAGGCAAGATGGCTGCCAGCTGCCCTGGCCTCATAACCTCCAACTTCATTAGAAAGTTAGCCTCTATTTATCAACTGTCGGAATAAAATTCTGTGATCTGACTCTTCTTGGCCCAAGTGGGGTCCCCAGTATTTATCTCTTCTGTACCAGACAGAATTCATTCATAGATACAGAAGCCACTCTAGATATTTATAGCAGAGAGGGATTTCATTTCAGTTCTGATTTCTTACAAAATTGTTGGATGGTCTGGAGGAGTGAGATAGATAGATAGATGGATGGATAGATAGATAGAGAGATAGATAGATAGATAGATGGATTTATTTAATGGTAGCACTAGTGTTTGTTAAGCTGTGCCTTGGTACAGGCTCTGGGGCTTGCCCATGGTAGCTCTTGATGTATAAAGCCTGGATGTTCTGCCAATTCTTCTTGAGCAATGATACCAGGAAATTGACAGTTACGTAGATGCTGTACAGAAGCTCACATCTGTCATCTTCATGTGGCCAATAGCCACTGCTAGATGCAGTACCTTCTTCAACTGGAGTTTAATTATGGACTTCACTTCATCCACTTTGGCCATCATGTCTTCATTGTGGGTCAGCAAGAAAGGAACTTGCCAGCATTATTCAGTCCTGGGCCCAGGATTTGTGACATTGCCTCCAAACTGCTTCTGAAACCCAAGATACAACTGACCAGATGTTGAACCACTGCTTCATGGAAAGTGTCCATGAGCATGCATGCCTACAGAAAATGTGATCACAGGGAAACTATCTCTTCCAAATACAGTTTGAATGGAAAATTTTGGGTAACAATTTGCGTTCATATCGTTGCCTGTAGGAAAGACTAGAAAGGTAGTTTTTAGTGGTATAACCTCTGCAATGTAGACAGCACACTGGAGGGGGTTTGGAAAGGAGGAGGGTGGGGGGTGCAAGGCCTTCCTATGCAAGGAGCCACACCCCCAGCTTCTGGAACTATTCAGGGTCAAGTATACCTCTATCCCAGGGATTGATAGTGGGATCAGATTGATTGTCCAGAGGAAATTTAGGTTATGAGTTACAGTTTAGGTTAAATTTGGTTTATATCCTGTTGCTACTAGGGAGAGATATACAAGATGTTGGGTGAAAAAAAGCAAAATTGTCTCTTGAGTGTATGATGCTTTATCATTACAAGTCCTTTCACCTACAGTTTCCCATTTGATTCTCACAAAAGCCCCATAACTGGAGGAGGACTGGGAGGGGGGAGATAGGGGTGCAGGAGGGTCAAATACTATTGTTCCCATCCTATTAAGGAGGAGTCCAGACTCAGAGGTTAAGAGCCTGCTTAAACTAATCCTTTATAGCTGGTGAGAGGCAGTGCATACATTCAGACCCAGTCTCCTGACTCCTGACTCGAATCCCATTCCCTTGGGCTACATAAGAATGTTCTTTCTGAAACATGGTTTCAATCCCCTAGCCCTCTTGTATAAAGCCTTGTGCTACGGGCCTTGAGGGAAAGCATTCCTCTGCTTTCCAACAGCTGTGGCCAGATCGGAGCACAAGGTCATGGAAGACGCCAATACCAGAGAAGAGGCGGGAAACTTGCACAAGTGCTTGGATGCTTTGCACTTCCCTTCATTTGATCTTTATCTGAAGAATGAAACAGGGAGTTTCACGTTTGTTTGTTTAATGCTGCTGGGTGATCCAAGATGCTACAGTATCATTTAAAATATCTGAATTTAGGACATAGATTGGCTCATGTTTCTCCCAAACAGCAATATTTTTAGCATTAGCCTTTTCCACGTAAATGAAAGATCTTTGATAATAGATCAAAGCAAATCCCTCCTCTTAGCCTTCCTTGTGGGCTGCAAAATGCCTGGGTTTGCATAAACCAGATTAGAGCTGCGCAGCTTCCACCAGCATTACAAATGGCTCCTGGCATCAGCACCCAGGAAAATCCTCGCTGCCTTATCAGCAAGAGCTTCCTCTCCAAGACTCTCCGAGATTCAGGCCACTGCAGTGACAGAGATCTAAAAACTGGACTACACAGCATCCCAGAGGCACCACATCCCAAAGAAGGGGACTTGCCTCAGGCCAGCGGGTCAACAAGAATCTAGGGACGTGTTCCTGGAAAGGAAGAGCAAACCCTGGGGCTGCCCCCTGGAAGTCTGTCTTGAGGTCAGACCCTGTGGGGCCCACCAGCTGCTGTATGCAGACAGCTCCACCCCCACGGGCAATAAGGCCCAACTGTGATCCAGGAGGTTCTTCCTTTTCACATGTGTAGTTGAGGCATCACACCCCGAGAACCCTCGCCATCTGTCTTAGTCAGGCTGCTGTACCAAATTACCATAGATGGCATGGTTTAAGTAACAAAACTTACTTCTCACAGTTCCGGAAGCTGAAAGTCCAAGATCAAGGTCCTGGCATCTTCTGTGCTGACGAGAGCCCTCTTCCTGCTTTGCAGAAGGTCTTCTCATCTCCTCACATGCTGGAGAACAGAGAGAAAGAGCAAGCTCGTGTATCTCTTAAACAGTTATCCCATTCACAAGGGCTCCACCCTCATAACCAACCACCTCCCAAATGTCATACTTCCTAGCCCTGTCACATTGGGGGTTAGGATTTCAACATACAAATTTGAGGGAAACACAGATATTCAGTTTATAGCATCATCTTGCTGTAGAGAAGGCTTTTGGTAGAAGCTGGTCACTCCTGAGGTCCTGGCCTAAATTGGCTAAGTTGGGTCAGTCTTTTGTCATTCATACCAGGTCTCAGTGAAGCCTTTATGACATTTCACACAGTGAGCTGGTTAGTTCTTTTTTCTCTCAATGCTTCATTTTAACAAAGTTAAAAACACTTCTATTACAGGCTGAATTGTGTCTTCTTCCAAAATATATATGTTTATGTCCTAACCCCCAGTACCATAATTCTGACTGCATTTGGAGATAGGTTCTTTAAAAGAGGTACTCAAATTAAAATGAGGACATTAGGGTGGGTCCTAATCCAGCATCAATGATGTCCTTATAAGAAAAGATTAGGGAGGGAGGCAAACCATATGAGACTCTTGAATACTGAGAACAAACTGAGGGCTGATAGGGGAGGGGGAGAAGGGAAGAGGGGTGATGGTCATGGAGGAGGGCACTTGTGGGGGTGAGCACTGGGTGTTATATGGAAACCAGTTTGACAATAAACTATAAAAAATGGCTATGATGGGAAATTTCATGTCATATAAATTTTTTACTTGTGGTAAATAAATAATAAAAAAAAGTAAAAAAACAAAAGATTAGGACCAGACATGTATGGAGGCAAGATCATGTGAAAACATAGGGAGGAGATCACCATCCACGAGGCAAGGAGAGAGGCTTCAGAAGGATGCAGCCTTGCTGACCATTGATCCTGGACTTTTAGCCTCCAGAATAGTGAGAAAATAAATTTCTGTTGTTTAAGCTTCCAAGGCTGTTGTACTTTGTACAGTAGCCTTAGTGAACTAATACAACTGGTAGTATGATTTGCTGCCTCTGTTCTCCAGCCCTTTTTCTTGATAGCCCTACTGATCATTTGTCCTCCAGATGCAGAGATGACAAGGAGGCCATCATGAGCAGGTGTGTGCTTGGAGCCCTCTCCTAAGTACGACCATGAATCATCCACTCATTCTCTCTTTCCCTGGACTCTCTCCAGGGCCAAGAAAACAACAAAGGCTTGCCACGTGCTTCTGGCTGGGGACCATTTCATGAAGGGGAACTTCCAGAGAAAGAGGGCCTGCCTACATGTGCTCCATGTACCACCTTGGTCCCCACATTTCCCATTCCAGCCAAGTGACTCACCAAATATGTATACCTCCATTTCCTCTCAGCATCATTGGTTTAATCTAGCTGGACCTCACCTTCCTAAGTTTATTTCCAACTACACTGGCACAACACATAGACGACACATGGATTGCTTGGATTGGCATCTGTTTCCTAGACAAGTTTAGTACGTGGTCTCATGCAGACATGATGGGCTCACACATCTGAACCGATCAGATATTATCGATGATGGCAGTTGACACCCTTTCAGCTCTTTACAATATAGCTGGTATAGCTCATGTTCTTGTTACAGTATATTTAACAAGCATTGTGAACTCTCAAGAGAATAAGGATTAATATATTATATTATATTATATTATTATTATAATATAAGGAATAATACTAGCAGTTGTACAGGGAAGGCGGCCTCTCTTTCCCAGAAGTCTTATGGAACCTAGTGGTTCAGCCATCTGGGTTGCTCCACCTGTACTCGAGACAATGGTATTTGTATCTCCATCTTCTTAGCAATTGCCTCTTTGGGGACAAGCTTTTGCTGGGACTCTCAGTGACCTCCCCCACCGTACCCAGCACAAGTCCTGAAGAGCATAGGGGCTCAATCAAGCTATCCTATAGGAATAAATTATGCTTATGATTTAGATTAATTTGCACTTATTAGCCATTTTAATTTTAAAGCATTCTCCTTTTTCATCCTCACTGTAACCATCGTAACAGTTAAGGAATCAGAGACATGTACCTGATGTGATTAGTAAAGGCTTAGGCCAGGGTGCATAAGAAATATTAGAACGCTCCGTCTGTATTTTTAATTTTATAATTCAATATATGTTTCACTGATGTTATTAATGTGTTACATGGAATAGTGTATAATGTGGCACATGTATGCACACGCCAACAGACAAATAAACACATTGCAGCTCCCTGCTGAAGAAGTTTTCACTAAGGAGTTGGCATTTTTAGGAATGTTTAGAGTTGGAACCAAGACTAAGAACCAGCCATTCCTGTCCCTCTGAGCCTCATTTCCTTACCCGTGACACAGGACAGTCCACAGGTATGGACCTGTGAGCAGGGCTCCATTCCAGCTCTGCCTGTCCACTCTGCATGGACGTTTCTAAGGGGCAGATTCCCCTGGAGTAAGAGAAGTTGCTGCCTCCTTGGACATTTTGGACTCTGGTGTGATGATGCATGTGATGAGTTAGCCCTGCTCCTGGCCATAGAAACCCACATGTGATCCGTGACATTAGCATTACTACTGAGAGAGCTCCAGCAGCCTGGCAGGAAGTCAGCACTAAATAGATGTTTGTTAAATGAACATGTGAGATGTTCTGAAGACCAAGTCCCTGCCCTGGTGCTCAAAGACATGTGTCCCCCTCACCCTGCTGCTGGCAGTAGGACCAGTGGAGAGCAAGACTGTAAAGTCTATAATTTGTACCTATCCTTGGCTCCCTTTAGGGTCTGGGAAGGGGATGGGAGATTGAGAATCTTTGACTTCATGAAAACACGCAGAGAGAATTCTCTCTTCTTCTTTTGCCTACTGAGTTGTTGATTTCGGGCATCCCCATGGGATTTCTGAGGGCAGCCCTGCCCTGCCTTCAGCCTGGCTGGCGGTACCGGCCTCGCCATCCCAGTCCCGGGCCTGGGAGGCAGAGCCAGGCAGTGAGAGTGCTCCTGGGCCCCAGGGTCTGGAGGAAGCAGGGCTTGCTGCCTGGTGCTCTGGGGCCCCTCAGAGCAGCACTTATTATACCCCTTCATTCCAACTGGAGGTTTCTGGAAGGACAGCCCTTTTCTGAGAGCATGGGCAGCTATGGAAACCTGGCTTGCAGTGACATCCAGAGGTCATGAAGAGAGGCAGCTGATTGGCAAGGGAATGCATAAGAGGGTGGAAATATTTTAATCTTAATTTGGGTGAGTTTACAGTTGCATTTTTAGCTGGATCGAGAGCCTGGAGGCACAACATTCCCTATGGGCATGTTCCCAGGTGCAGACAAATCCAGCTCAAGCTGCCAAAGAGAGGGTTCCAAGGGGACAGAGATCAGATACAGAACAGCAGAGACATCTAGACACACACGCAGCACAACCAGGGAGTCTAGAGAGCTTCCTGCAGCTCTCAGACATCAATGTGCACCCCTGAGCTGGGCAGCTTGTTACAGACCCAGGTTTTGAAGGCCCACCTCAAGGATTATTACCCATAGCTCTGGGCTTTTTCTAGGAAGTTTGCAAAGGAGCTTCTCAGGTGCTGCCGATGGGGTGATCTGTGAGCCACACTTTGGAAAACACTTTCTTGATGCCCAGAGTTACAGTGCTGAAAGCTTGGATTGCAAAACCTGAGCAATAAATAATTTTGGACATTGAGTCACTTTTGGAGGAGGCAGCTCTATCACCACCCAACTGTTCTAGAACACTGGTTGCAGGGCAGAGGCGGGGGGAGTATGGTTAAGGAGACAGAGGGCCAGGAATGAATGGAGATCCCAGTTTAGCAAAGGAGGTAGAGGATGCAGACTGGCCTTTCTGATCCTCTTCCGTTTCCTAGACCACTGTGGGGGGCAGCAGGGTGAGGACCAATCGGCCAGTGAACTGACTCCTTATAGAGGCCGGGCTGGGCCAGCCTCATGGGGCCCCAATATGGTGCTTCCTCCCTGCCTCCCTGCACCTGCCACGCCCTCCAGGACCTCCCTACCTTCTCACCCTTCCCCCACCCCATTCTACTCTGGCCTGCCCCACCTACCATCTCCTCAGGAGAGGCCTCAGCGAACATGTTGGGCCTTGCTCTCCTCTTAAGGACGGAGGCAGGTCGGGAGAAAGCAGGTGGCCATCACGAGCTCCATCTCCACTGACTGGCTTAGGAGATAATAGCAAATTGGTTTCAGATCCTGCTTTGTAGAGCCCCACCTTCCTTCGTGGGCAGCTTTCTAGAACTCACTCCCCTTTTGATCAGAGCAGCCCACCTCACAGATACCTCCTTTGTTTTCTGCTTCCTGGCAAGACTTCTTTTGAAGACAAGCTTCTTGTGGTTTAAAGAAAAAAAAATTTTTTTCAACCACAAATCTAGTGTGACTGCCTCGTTTTTCAGATAAGGGAGTCCCAGAAAGTAAACTTGCCTTCCGAGTTTTCAGTTTTGATTTGGATATTTGGGATATTTTCTTAAATGGGATCATATTTTTTTTTATCCAAGTTCCAAAGTGGAACCAAAAGAATTATAGTGAAACAAATTTTTTTGGAAAGCCAAATTCAGGTCAGTGACATTGGCCAGCCAGCCAGCAGCCGGAAAGGAAGGAGGCAGCTTCCCCTCCCCCCTCCCTCCTCAAGTGCATGCAGCTGGGAAGACTGGGCTGGAAGTCAGTTTGCAAAGCAACCCAGAAGGCCCTGATTTCTCGGGTTAAACATTTGTGTATCCAGAGTCTACATATAGTCTCGAAACACCACTCTGCCAGGTGCCCCCTGGCCACTGACCAGTCCCTCCAGTGTGGACCGTGTGAGCCAGGAAAGAGAAGAGGCAGAAACAGGAAGACACACAGATGGGCTTTGCTTCCAGCACCAACCTTCTCAGCCCGCTCCTTGCCTCGCTGGCTGTCTCCCGGTCTCAGTGCCCGGGTGGCAGGCTGGGGGGCTTCAAGAACACAAATTACTTTTCTCACAGTTCTGGAGGTGGAAAGTCCATGGTCAAGGTGCTGGCAGGTTTGGTGTCACCTGAGGCCTCTCTTCTGGGCTTGCAGATGGCTGTGTGCTCACTGTGTCCTCACACGGCCTTCTTTCCGGGTGTGCCCTCCTGCATTCTCTTCTTATACGGACACCAGTACTGTTGGATTAGGGCCCCACCCTTATGACCGAATTAAAAGTCCTACGTGCCGTCATACTGGGCATTAAAGCTTCAGCATTGAATTCTGGGAGACCTGATCAGTTATAAGAGTCCCTTAACTCTGGCAGCAAGAATGCTTTGGGCAGAGGCTTACCCCCTCACACATCTTGTCATGCGTCACCTGAATCAGGCCCAGAACAACTCTCACTGACTCTTTCAACAGCCAGCTATGGCCTGGGACCCCGTGCCCCACAGAGAGCTGCCTCCTCCTGTTTTGCCCACGGAGATCTGAAATCCTCAAAACAGCTGGTGCTAGGAAACGTGCCCTTGTCTAATGTGACCCACGTGGGACCTCGCTGTCCTTTGAGATTTAGGTTAAACCTGGCTCAAACTCTAATTGCATGGCCTCCTTGCAATTTCCTTGCCTTATTTTCTCCAGCTTCTCTCTGAGTCATCACTATGTTCCTTGGACTTCTTGACCTCAGACTGGATGCAGGTGTTTGCCCCTTTATAGCTCCCACCTACATCCAGACTCATGTAGCAGTTTCCCTGGCCACTTATTTTCCTGATTCCAGGCAGGGACATAGTGAGATTATACCAGTAGGGAACAACTTCTGCAATCTCCTCCTGGCTCCTCTCAGCTCCCCCACCTTTCCCAAAGTCCAGGCTCCTCTGCCCCTTTGGCCCCTGAGAAGTGGGGTTCAGTCCTGCTGCATAGAGGATGGTGGGATGTGCTGCCCAGATCCTTCCTCTCAGGGCCAAGCCACACGTCCCCTATCCACATGGGGTGTTGTTTCTGAAAGTCTCAGTTCTGAGCCTCTCCCAGGAATTGCCCTTGACTCAAGGGAGCTGGCTCACCTAACAGCATCCCAAGCCCTGTGACTTCTCGGTGAGGTGGGGCACAACGGCGCAGCTCCATGACTCCATTTGGGACAGTTCTGAGGAGCTCAAGTTCCCTGTGGAATTGGCAACTGTCTTTGCTGTGACTTCTCCCTCTGCTCAGGCCGATGCCTTCAGTCCTCACACGTGCTCCCTGGTAAACGTCCTGCACTCACACCTCCATCTCAGACACCGTCTCTGGAAAACCTGACCCAAAATGCCAGGTCCGGCTGCCGTAGGGGGCAGCCCCATTGTATTGATCTGCACCTTCCTCGTCTCCCCAGAGTCCTGACAAGTCAAATTTTCTCCATTTTTAAAAACCATCATTCCCATCTTATTGACAGAGAAACCAAGACTCAGAAAGGAGGAGGCACGTGAGCCCAACCTCACCCATTGTGTTAGTGGCTGAGCCACCTAGAAAGGTACAGCCTAAATTATGTGTCAGTCTTGTTTGGTTAGTTAACTTGCTACCATATGGCACTGTGGGTGCCTAATGGTAAAGCTAAGCGATATGGTCCTGGCTATGAGAGACAAAAAGTCTCTCCCTTTCCCTTAATCCCATCCCCCTATGCTTCCTTATAAGTCTGCTACATGGACCCCCCCTCTTTCTTTCATTTGGAAAGCCCAAATCTCCTCCAAATCTCCTGTTTTGGGTTTTTTTGGTTGCCGGGAGCCAAAACCCATTCTGGATGGCTTGGATGATTTCAGGATATCCAATAAAACAAAAGTGCCTGAGCTTAGGAAGGATCAGCTCCCCGGTGCTGCAGGGAGTGCCTCTCATCTCCCTTCAGAGGGGCAGTAATGCCTGGTGCCTAAAAGTAGGAAGTCAGGAGCCAGCCTACTTCATTTATATCATGGCTTTACTGTGAGTCATTTTGGGCATCACTTCTTCGTGTCTTGGGTTCCTCATCCGTACAATGAGGATAATCACAGCACCCATCTCCTGGGATTGTTGGAGAAATAAATGAGGTAAAATCAATGCAAAGGACTTAGAGTGCTTGGCATATATGAAGCACTGTGGTTAATTATTGTTATCTCTTACTCATTGCTTCTCCACTCTTCTCTTTGTATCTGTTGTTCTCTTGTTCTTTCTTTCCCAGCCACTCTGTGTGGGCCCTCATGACTTAGACATGTATGCAACACGAAAATATCCACTTTATTTTCCTTTGAGTTTCAGCTGAAGGGTCTATTCCCTAGGAGCATCCTTTATTCCTACCTCTTAGTTTGGGGCTCCTCTGAGAAGGAATAGGACTGTCCCCAGTCATCCTTTTGAGCCTGGTCATTCAAGTGATAGGTCATTGGCAGCTTAGATCAGCTCTCCTGAAATCAGGTTCCCACCTCAGTGCAATCATCTGAGGCCAGGAGCAGGGAACTACCCAATGCCCCCTGGCTGGGCAGAAGCAAGGCTCTATGGGAAGGGCATGTAGGAAGGGGAGTAATCCCCAACTATGCTTGCTGCATCCCTCTGAAGCCGCTGCCATCTGACTCTCCCTAAGACTACTGCATCCTCTCCACCTCCTTAGCCCTTTGCATCTGACTGCCCGCTCTACCCACTCACCCAGAAGTAATTCCTTGAAGACCTTGCTCAGCCCTTTTTCTCATTGAAGTGCCTGCATCATTGAGCCTCTTGATCACATCCTCTGTGAAATTTTCCCCTCCCACTTTTCATCCTATTAAGTTGGCCTATGGTCCCCCTGTCTCACTCATCAGCTTAGCCACTTCTGCTACTTTAACAGATGCTTGGGCACCTAGTCTTCAGTCTTACATTGTAAGCTTCTAGAAGGCAGACACTGTGTCTTGTACAACTCAGGATTCCACAGAGGCTTCCTCACAGGAAGCTTGTAGCTCACATTATGAATATGTTAGTCAGCTTTTGCTAGGTTATGTTGTAGTAACACCCCCCAAATCCTAGTGGCTGAAGCCAACAAAGGTTTATTTCTTGTTCATGTTTCATGGCTCTTGTGGGTCAGTGATAGCTCTGCTGAGCTCCATCGAGCTCCATTCTACATGTCTCATCCACTGGGGGATTGAGAGTGAAGGAATACTGTTCATCTAAAATATAAGTTTGTGGATACAAAAAACAGCAAGAAACATGACAGAAACACACCATGACTCTTGAGGCTTCCTTTTGGAACAGGCTCTGTCACTTCTACTCACAATTCATTGGCCAAAACTAGTCAAAACACAGTCAAGTCTGATTGTCAATGGGGTGGAGTAGAAGAATGACTCCACAAGATTTAAAAAAGAAGTCCCTTTCTAGAAAAAGGTTGTGGACAATTGGGGGAAATGATACAGTATTCTACAAAGTGATTAAACAATACTGTTTAAGGGAACCTTGACAGGGAGAGGCTTAAAGGTGTTGCATAGAAAGGGTCATGGTATCCACATTTCTACACAATGAGGGATGCATTTTAAGTTATGACTCTAATCAGAATATAAATAATCCCTTCCATGAGAAGGGGCATAAAGCCCTTGCTCCTTTTGGTGCTGTGAATGCTTAGTCACCTCCTCAAGGAAAGCACAACAACCATCAGAGTGTGCAGGTGGTAGTGATAGGAAGCTACAGAGCCTGCCATCCAGGGCCAGATTTTTCAGAGCCCGATGGAGAAAATGGAAGCATCTTGTAGGAAACAATTGACATCTATGACAGCCTATGTGTTCAATGGCTATGTTTTATGTGAAGGTTGAGACTTATCATGACTTATCACTGTGGCAAGAGGCAGCAGATGACAGTGGACAAGAACAACACAGGAAACCCAAAATTGGCCTAGATTAGAACTGAGCTGTGCCTTCCACTAGACAGATTAAGAGTTATTGACACTTCCCTAGTGAAAGGGAGCCAAAGACAATCCTTGAGGCTCTTTGGTGTAAGCATAAAGAAAAAAAATTATTTGATTCTCACCACTGAGTGTTGGGTTAGTCTTGATGGGTACTTGGAGTTGGTTTCAAACCCACTGCAGAATTATTATGCATCTGGACCAAATAAGACCTACCTTCCACATAGATTCCTGGTAATCAAAGCAGGCAAACCAAGGTGAACAGTCCCTCAATCCAGAATTTAGTCTTACTGAGGTTTGTTCATATTTGGGTATGACAAGTGCCATAGGCACTCAGTAAGCATATGCTCAGTGAGGAAATTCATTCTTCCTGGAACAGATTGGGCTTGATGCCAATTACTGGGAAGGATGAACAGTCTCCTAGTGGGACTGAAACTAGTTAATGAATTCCATCACTCTGTCAAGGACATAAACTACTTGTTATAGGGCATGATTTAAGAACCCAAAGGCTAGTGCCCCCACCCTTTATTAGCTTAGGCCAATTTTGAGCAATTCATGATACAAAACTCACCCTCCAAACTAGCTATAAAAATAAATCCAACTATACCACACTCGCCATGATTTTTTGCAATTTCACTGAAGATTTTCTGAGGTCTGGGGGGAGTTCATGTTACATAGCACATGGCATCTTTCTTATAAATCCCTTTGCAGGAAAGAAACCTCTTTCAAATGTCTCTTCTCCTAGAATCTCCTTCTGGTTCTCTTGTGGGAAATGGAGTGGTTTGGAAGGTGGGGAAATTGCCTATTTCTTCTCTCTTCTTCCACAACTCTCAATACTTCTCCCTTCAAAAAGCTCCCTTCTGGGGCGCCTGGGTGGCTCGGTCGGTTGGGCAGCTGACTTTGGCTCAGGTCATGATCTCACAGTTCGTGGGTTCAAGCCCCACATCAGACTTTGTGCTGACAGTTCAGAGCCAAGAACCTGCTTCAGATTCTGTGCCTCCCTCTCTCTCTGACCCTCCCCAGCTCATGCTCTGTTTCTCTCTGTCTCAATAGTAAATAAAACATTAAAAAAAAAGTTTTAGAAAAGACAATATGGTTTCCACATGGCTCTTTCTCTGTGTCTTGGGATACTTGCTCCTAGAAGTCAGACACAATGCTGTGAGGAAGTCCAGACCACAGAGAAAAGTCAAGTGTAAGTGTTCTGGCCAAGAGTCCTATTCAAGGTCCTGGCTGACAGCCTGCATCAATCAGTCACTGGACATGTGGAGGGGAAGCCTTCATCATGAGTTTTCAGGCACCGTTTGACTACAACCAAGATGTCAATGATAGCACCTAGCTGAGGTCAGGGTAGGCACACACAGGTGATGTGTACATAGTGGTGGTGAATCTTGACAGGAGTTTCATTTATGTTCTTTGTTCTTTTCTCCTACCCTGGAAAAAAAGGAGTGAATTTCATAGATGCAGACCAACATATAAACTACATGTCATCACGTAAGTGGCATCATTTTTAGGCATGTTGACAAGCACACTGCCAGTTTGTCACCTGGAATGACAGAATGTGACACTGGGACACCCCACCCCCATCTTCCCTGCCATGCTTGATACAACTGTCAGGCTGTCAGGTCATTTCTTTGATCTCACAGGGATCTGTTAGTCTTGGCCATGAAAATGACAGACATTGAGATGGGCTGGTAAGGGTTTTGGTGCCCATCAAAGCTCATCCTGTGTAGCATCCTGTTCTGGTCCTGGAGAAAGCATTAGCTTCTTGCCTCAGGAGCTGTGCCTCATATAATCTTTTGTAATAAAAAAAAAAAAAGGGAAAGGCAAAATCCAGTCTGAGGGAGCTAATGGCCTGCTGTGAGGTCTGAGGACAACATGCACACATCAGTCGGATTGTTCCTTGTTGCCCCATCTGTTTGATTTGATTCAGTCCAACAAAGAGGACAGTGTGAAGTGAAGGACAGTGTGTTGGAGGGGGGCGAGTTACAGGGAGAAAGCTCTTCAAAACAAAAACTGAAATTAACATACAAAAATAAAATTAAGTTAAAACTTAAAAAAAGAAAGTACTTCAAGAAATTATCTCTTCATTGTCAGTCCATGAGTAGGTATATCTGACAAAGATTAACACAGAAAGCCCTAGCAGGGCTGCCACTGAAAATTAGAACATTAATTTGGGGGGCACCTGGCTGGCTCCATGGGGAGAGCATGCAATTCTTGATCTGGGGGTTGTGAGTTTGAAACCCATGCTGGGTGTAAGAGATTACTTAAAAATGAAATCTCTTTCTTTTTAAATAAAAAGAACATTAATCTAAGAAGAACTCTATTATTTCCTTAAAATTATTAAGTCCAGTGAATGGTGTGACTTGCTCAAAGTCACGTGGGTAAACAGGAACAGAGCTGAGACCACAGTATAAGACTTTGATTCCAACCTCATGGCTCTGGGTTCTAAATATAACTGTATTAAGTTGCTGACCTTAACCTAGCTATCCCCCATGTCTTAATTTTGGAGATCAATGGAGATCAATAATCTCTCTCTCTCTTAAATGGTCTTCACGCTCAGTGCAGACGCCAATGTTGGGCTGGATCCCATGACCCTGGAATCATGAGATCATGATCTGAGCTGAAATCAGGAGCTGGACACTCAACTGCTCTACCAACTGAGGCACCCAGGCACTCTGAGGTCAGTGATACCTTTTTTAAAAAATATATAGTTTATTGTCAAGTTGATTTCCATATAACACCCAGTGCTCATCCCAACAAGTGCCCTCCTCCATGAATGGTTATCTTGACCAAACATCTCAGAGAGCAGCTGCATTTTTACCCTTAGGTCAGTGGAGTGAACTTGAGCTGTTGGCATTTTTCCAGGAGGATAGAAAAAGTGATCCAACCTCTTCTCTGATCAGAGTGACCTTTCTAAAACAACATTATATGGTGGCATAGAATCCTATGGCCATCATAACACTCATTAAAGTTTAATAATTTTTGGGTATCTGTCTTTGACCCTAGGCTATACATTCTATGAGAGTAGGAACATGGTAGTCATATTTACCATTGTATCCTACAGTAGTGGTGGCACATGCCAAGTGCACAATAAATATAAATATGTGAATATGTGTTGATATGTGTCTGGATAAATGATTGTCGCTCATCTGATTTAAAATGTTCCAAATGGCTTTCCATGTTCTGCTGGCCTAGAGGACCTACCAGCTCTCCACTTCCACCATGAGCTAGCTGGCCTCTGCTTACTTTCCAGGCTGATTGTCTCGCTCTCTCCTTCCTGCAAATCAGCTCAACACTTACTAAGCCCCTCACAATTCTCAGAAAATCATGTTGTTCCCTATCCCTTCCTATCCGCCACACAGCCCCTAGCCTTTCACTTTATTCCTTCTCTTGTAATACTCTTTACCCCTGGCAATGCCTGAATTCCTACTCTTCTCTGAGTCACTTAACCTGATTTCGCAATATTTAAGTCTCCCAATATTCCAAAGCTCTTTGTAATTCACACCTTGCAGTAGCTCTTGCCAGTGTACCGCACTGAATATTTACACAACTTCCCCATTCACTGAAATGGGAGCCCTTGAAGGAGGGGCCTTTTAAACTTTATCTAAGAGATAAGATGCTCTGTAAATAGTTGCTGAATGAATGAATGAACAAAAAAATTCCATCTCTTAGAAATCTTGGCATTATCTGGAAGCATGGAACTGTACCCAAATATTTAGAAGTCATCACTGTCCACTTGGTTTATTCTTTAGAGTTACTTATAAAGCTTCCATACGCTAGTTAATTCCAAGATTTCTAGAAAAAGTTTGCCTTTATGCACTGAAAAGACTTTAACATTTGAATTTGAATACCTTTGTATTTGCACAACGTTTTGCTTTTTGCAAAGCACCTTTATAGGGATGTTCATTTGAACTTCATGGTAACCTGGTGGGGCAGGAAGTCTAATTCCAGTTCCCCTACAGACAGATGAGAAAGATCACGTTGGAAGAAGTTAAGGCACTTGTCCAAGGTCACACAGCAGAGATGGGACTGAAACCCAGTTCAGCTCCTTTTCCACAATATCATGACTTAATGAATGAGCTGCCTGGAACTACACATCTTGGCTACTTGTCAAGAATGTTCCAGAGCTTCCCTGAGATTGGGGATGCATAGAGTACATGTACATGTGCACAGTGAGGGTGCCTGACCCAGGTTTGGGAGCCTGGGTGTGGCTTCTCCTACCAAGAGTGGCCGGGGCAGTGCCGGGTCCGCACTCAGGCCCTTGCGCACAGGTTGGCAACTCTCCTGAGCAGATGACAAAATCTGGCAGTGACTGTCTCACATCCAAACAGACATATTTAACAGACACTGTGAACTTACAGACAGATCGAGGTTATTCGTATAACCTAACATAAAACACGGATTCCATGTTATTCATCAAATTTCCAGGAATGCTTTCTTTCCTTTACCATTTAAGTAGAATTGAGCGCAGAAAGTGGAATAAGAAAAACTGGGTCCCCCTCCCAGAACTCCCTCTGATGGCTCAGTGCCATCACTTGCCTTTGCTCCTTGGAGCAACATATTCTGGCCTCCTCATATTTTGTCCCTTAAAGCCATCTCCGAATGTGTATACACACACCCCAGACACAGTATTAAAATAATCCACTGGGATGAAAGCGGGAAAAAGAAAACCTCCTATTTCTGTTCAGTTCATCTCAGTCTTTCTTAATTTGCATTTTGTGTGTTTTATAACACACATATGTAATTAATTCAGTAGTACACAAAACACACACACACATATATGTGTATATGGGAAGTCCTCAAAGTTTGGCAACCACTGCTTCACAGCAAGGAAATGCATTCTTTGAGGGAGGAACCACACCTCCTGTCGATTTTGCTCTCCACTCAGAAAGCTGTGTGCTCCTCATGACGGCAGTCACCGCGGCCTGCTCTCCTCCGGCTGACCTGATTGCCTTGTGAAGCACAGAATCACACGCACACACTCTCTCTCCTCCCAGGACGCCCCACCTGCTCCACGATCGCCTCGGACATTTGGGAAGAGCTGGAAAGCAATCAGAAAGGGGAGGGAAGAGTCTCTCTCGCCTTTGGTGACTCTTGCCCGGACAGACGGCTTATCCATAGTGAGCCAATGCGCTTCCCCACTCCAGTTCTTGCGTGCTTTCTTTTCCCGCCCCCGTGACTGTCTGCTTCTTATTCTTTGCCAAATAAACCAGAACAGTGAGACTCGGCCTGAAGTCACAGGCTCCTGAACCTCCATCCCTGTTTTGAAATTCGAAGGAACTCCTTGATTCTAGATAATCTCTATTTGATTGGGAGAGTGGGATAGAGCCTGGAAAAGGTCACAGAAGATTTCCTAAGGATATCTTCTCTGACCACAAAAGCTATTAACTTGGCAGGAAAAGCTGTGTTCTGGGGAGGATTCAGTCACAGTCCAGGGACCAAAACCCCTGGACTAGTCCCCCAGCGCTTCCCCGTGTGTGTGGTTCTGCGGCAGCCCAGGGTGTGAACAGACAGGAAACTCCAAAGAGGCTCTGCCCCTGGGACCTGAGTGTTCAGCTAAAATCGACTCCCTCCATCAGTGTTTAACAAATTCTGCCCACTCTTTCAGCAAGATGTGACTAAGAATTCAGTCTGAAAAGTCTAGGTTCAGTTTTTAGACATAAACTTCCAATTTAAAAATAAATAATAATTCTTTAAAAAAATTTTTTTTACATTTATTTTTTGAGAGATAGAGTGAGACAGAGCATGAGCGGGGAGGGTCAGAGAGAGAGGGAGATACAGAATCTGAAGCAGGCTCCAGGTTCTGAGCTAGCTGTCAGCACAGAGTCTGAGGCAGGCCTCAAACCCACGAACGTGAGATCATGACCTGAGCCGGAGTTGGACGCTTAACCGACTGAGCCACCCAGGCGCCCCCAAAATAAATAATAATTCTTAATAGCACTTGAAGATACTACCACTTCTGATTATTTGTTCTTTCCTCTCTTGTTTTGAAAGCATGCCTCGGTGTATTACCTCTTCTCATTTTCTTACCAGTCCTCCGAATACAGCTAACGCTAGGGGAGTTATGAACACCTTCCTCCCACCCCTCCATAAGTCTCAAAATTTTTAGGAACTTCCTGATTCTTACTTGGTTCACAGTCTTACTCCTCTCAAGAGCACCCATGTTTAAATCAGGGAAGAGAAATAAATGGTTAAATGTGAACAGTAGGATCCTCTAAAGGGATCATTTCACAGAAGACTGGATCTTTCTTTAAGACCAATATGTCATTCCCACCTGCGGATGAAGGAACTGAGCGAGGCCCGGCCCCTACTAGTAGAAGTAATAATGACAATATCTAGAATTGCACAGCGTTCACACTATGCCCGACACTCTTCTAAGTGCTTCACATAGGTTGATGGATTTAATTCCCCAGCACATTGATGACTCTCTTATCTCTTAGTTTTCAAATGATGAAACTGGGGCACCTGGGTGGCTCAGTCGGTTGAGCCTCCGGCTTCGGCTCAGGTCAGATCTCACGGTCGTGGGTTCGAGCCCCGCGTCAGGCTCTGTGCTGACGGCTAGCTCAGAGCCTGGAGCCTGCTTCCGGTTCTGTGTCTCCTTCTCTCTCTGCCCCTTCCCCTCTCATGCTCTGTCTCTCTCTGTATCAAAAATAAATGAAACATCAAATGATGAAACTAAGGCACTAAGAGGGTAATTTGCCTGAGGTCACACAGCCACTGAATAACTGGTTTCACATCCTAGGAGTCTGGCCCCAGGATCTTTTTAGTGATTTGTCCTAAATCATGGAGTCAGTCAGTGATAAGAAGTGGGGCCCCAGATTTCAGTCTGTTAAGTCAAATATACTCTTCTCTGTACTAAGCTCTGTAGTCCTGATCTGACTGATCTGAAGTTGTTTAAACTTTTCATACCTTGAGCTACTTATTCCAAGAGCTTGTTCTGACTTCCCTCCAAGGCTGAAAGCCAGAAGTTCTGTTTCTGCCCCGGTTGCCACAGTCAGTGAATGCAGTTGTCTTCTTAGAGAAGTCATTTTCCATCCTAGTTTATTAGAAAACCATTTTGTTGGTTCATTTCTGCATGTGACATCATGGATAGTAGAATTCATCTAAGAAACACCGTAGGTAGAAGATCCAGAAGCTCAGGGCTGGGTGGGAGAACGAGAAAAGGCCTCTGTGACGCGGTCTGCTTGGGTCAGAACTGCTTGGACAGGTAAAGAGCACTCTCCTACCTTGAAAGCCTTCCTGGAGAGACACAGCTCCTCCTTACGTGTGACACTTTCTGCTGGCAGGCAGTCGCCTTTCCTAAGCTAAATCTTTCATCCTGCAGCTTCACGATACACGTTCTTTGAAGCGCTAAGAACTTTATCTACATTATCTCATTCAATCCTTAGCCCCTTGAGGGAAGTGCTCCTGTCATCCCATTTTACAGGTGAATCTAACATAGGTAGGTTAAATAACTTGCCCGAAGTTAAACAACTGTTATTGGCACAGTCTAGATTGGACCGGAGATGATCTCTCTCTGGGATCCAGTTTATCAACGTTGTGACGGGCTGCCTCCCTGTCCAGGGTCCTGTATAGAGGACCTGGTGACAGAGGGAAGGTCTATCTGCTGGCCTCTGGATCATAGGATTGAATGCTGTTATTGCACTGCCTCTTTTGTTGTTGTTATTGGGTTTTTTTTTTAAACAGATAATTAGCTTTAAAAGCCTTTGTGTTCAATGTTCATTGGATGTAGGAGGTGATTAATAGTGGTTAGGGATACTTTGAAGGGTACCTACCTAATAATGGCCTGGGATGAATGATAAAAGAACATTGTGGTCTCCCCTGCTGTGGGGCAGATGCCCCTGTAGCCAGATGGCCTTGTCCCGGGCCCCCCACTCCCTGTAGTCCCGCACCCTCAGTGCTTACCTGGAGCCTCTGGCATCTGGTGGCCCGTGCCCGCCTCCTGCTGCCCGGTGGAGGCGTGTGGGATGAAGTGGGAGAGCCGAAGGTCTGTACCTGACCACCACTGACTTGGGCATTCTGGTCAGCAGGATTCACTTTCTAACACTTTTTAACACTTAATGCTTCGGGGTTTTAAACTTCCGCAGCCACTGATCACCAAAATAGAAACACGATTGGTCTGAGAGCACCACTGATTTGTGTGAAGGAACCAGGAAATGGATGCCATTGGCGGTAACTGTAAGTGTGCTGAACGGCACTTCTTCATGACGGTTAGAGCGAATTGACACACGTGCACTTGTGTACATGCCTCGAGATTGGAACCAGGCTTGCTCAACAAATGTAACATGAAGTATTGTGGTGGACTCAGGAGGGTTTTTACTTTTTGAGGATTCAGTACTTTTTGAAAATGCTGCACCGGAAACAAGATGCATGCTCTTCAGAGTCGTCTCACTCCAAATCTCTTTCTTCTCATGGCAGTTAGAATAATCTTTCTAAAGCACAGACCTATCACCCCCCGCCTTAAAGCCCTGCAGTACTCACCCCCCCCACCCCGCGCCGCCCCCCATGCCCAAATGCAGTCTGGACAACACTCGCCCAGATCCCGCTGAGCCTCTCACCCCACTTCTGAACTGCCTCGTGCACGCGACCCCTCAGCTGTGGTTCTCTCACACTTCCGCCAGCCTCCAGCCTTACACATGCCATTCTCTGTGCCCCAACACACTCCTTTCCCCTCCTCCAGGCCACACATGCCTCCTTTGCCTGATTCCTGTTCACCTTTCCCTGGTCCTCACTAACCTAGGCCGGGGCCTACCACGTGCTTCCCAGCCCCGCCCTTATCCCTCTTCATTGTACTTACGTATTCCATTGGCCATCTCCTTGGGTTGCTCTGTGGGGGCAGAGGATGGGGTCTGTCTTATTCACTGTCGTATGCCTACTGCTGTGTACTGGGTGTGCCATAGAGAGGACTCAAGATTACTTATTAAAGGAATAAATATATCAATGATATCTCCAAGATCTACGGAACGTCTTCCATCAGAACTAATAGGAGGATCACACAAACACTACTGCCACCGGAACAAGACTACTATATAGACCTGTTAAAATGTATACATGGCATGGTCCCCTTAGCCAAATTCTTCATCTTGACCCAAGGCAGGCAGCTACACTAACCTCACCTGAAGCTCCATACACACGTTAGTCTATTAGCCCTCTTGTAAACAGAGTCATGGTATTTAGATAGCTCTCCAAAGCCCGACGTGAGAGCTCTCAAAACATGATTGTCTTGGGTCTTATGTTCTCAAGCGTCAAACGTGCTCCAAATGAAGCTGAAGCTAATGTGTTCACTTCCCTAATGATGGATTGAGAAGCACCGTTTTGGCATGTATTTTGCTTTGGATTTTGATCTAGGAATCAGTTTCCTGTTGATTACAGCATGCCAAACATGCCAATATTTCACACAGACATATGTTCCCTAACTGAATCTGTTAAGGCAGTGGTTTTCACATCTCACTTTGTCCCCTATGCTCACCCTCCATTCCCCACTCCCACCCCAGGAGATGTTTGGCAATGTCTAGCATCAGTTTTGATTGTCATGATTCGGAAGGGAGGCCACTGGCGTCTGGGGGGTAGAGGCACAGGAGGCTGCCAAACATCTCCAATGCCCAGGACAGGCCCCAGGATACAGAACGACCTCCCCCGAAATGTCAGTAGTGCCAGGGCTGGGAAGCCCTGCATTGAGGTCCCTCCGTAGACACCTCCGTGCACAAGAACTAGGTCCTGTTTATCTGTGTAGAGCTTTCCAAGATGTGTGGAAACAAAGCAGAAAAGAACAAGTTAAAAAATGGTAAGAAGGCTGTGGTTCTTTCCCTGCCTATGATTTAGAAAGTAAGATGCGTGGCCTCTTTCTAAAGTGGAATAATTCAGTTTGGGGAGGTTTCCTAGGTAGATCCCAGTCCTGGATCAAAGACTCTCCTATGGAAATATAATAAAAGGTATTTAGTATGGAATTGAGCAGATGCTCAAGTGTGAAAAGGAGCTTTGGTGATTTCAAAACCATATTTGTTTTTCACATTGAAAATGTTCAGGTCATTTTCTTTGCCTAAGAAGATAACCATATGGACAAAAACATCCACTTGAAATGCAGGTGAAATGTAAATTGCTACTCTTCTACACAGACAATCCAGTGTATTTATACTTAATCCATAAAGGCATGATGTTACAAAACACATTTGTATATTGTGAAGCCATCTGGCATCAAATTTTCCAATTTATAGACAACTTTGTATTTACATAACAAATTATTAAATCAACCATTCTTCCGGTTTATAAAAGGTCACTGAGGTACACACACAGTGTGTATAAGAGCAGATAAGGCTGATAATACATATTTACAGTAGATACAAATTAATCTTTCATATTTGAAGATAATGCTTCTTATATATTTTTTCTGTATCAGACTCCCCACTGTTAGCAGGATTCCCCATGCTTGAGTTGTTTATTGCTTTTTGGCTCACTGATGTAAAATTCACTTCTGGGTTGTTTACACGTATGCATTACGAATGTTCTTATCTCTTTGGCTAATGCAAATGTGATAGAGCGAATGAAAGAAAAAGATAAATTAATTCAATACTACAGTCTGGCTGGTTGATATTACTTTTTTCATAGCCCCCTAATGAATCAAGTAACGTACAACTCATTTTATACACTACATTGAAAAGTCTTGAGACTTGTGTTAAACACCATTTGGGCATAAATGGGTAAAGGAAACAAGGTATCAAATTTTTGGTAAGGCCTAGAATCTTGGCTTCCTTTTCGGAAAGATCAATGTCACCAGTGTCTGAAGCATCTTTTAGATTTTAAAATCTCAATGTAAAACCACTTGTGAATTACAAGGGAACGTTGCAAACTGCAGAGGAGATTGCCGAAGTTAGCTACAATGTGTTATCATGGTCTGAAATGAAAAAGGAAGCACCTCAAAGAATAAGTCTGCTGGGAATCTTCATAAAACTTACAGAAAGCAAATAACAGCCCTCTGCTTTTCCCACAATTCTGCAGTGTTATGTTCAAAAATGAAGGTGGAGTTTACTTGAAAAATAGACATTGTCAATAACTCAAAGTCAGGGTCCAAATACAAGACTAAAAGTGGCCCATGATATCACAAGGGATGAATGTTCTTAAAGCATTTACATTCACAATGAGACCAAAAACTACAAACCAAAATCTTCCTTTAAATAAATAAAAACCCTGATTGCTTTTAATGCTACAAACGAAACAAATCAAGTAAGTGCTGCTCGGTTAATTTTCATTCACTTGAAATAATCTTTAGAAACTACTTACAGATGTAGTTTATTCTCCTTGTGCTTCCTAAGACTGCTAAGGGACACAATATGAGATTTTCTTTTCCAAGAGGGGTATTATGTTCTTTAAGGGAGCAAAAATTTTTTCATTGTTTCAACTGTCAAATTTGGTGGGGGGAAAAAAGTTTACTTTAGGAAATAAAAAATGTACTATTGTAGAAGGGCTAGCCTTCATTTAAAAAAAATGAATTGGCTTCAATACAAAGAGAAAGAAATGGCTCTATGGGCAAAATTCAAGTATGAGTGACCAAGTTTTTAATTGTAAAGTAGGTGCAACATTTAAAAAAATGTTACAGCACTGCATGACCTGTAATGCTAACAATATTTACATTAACTGCTTACACGAAACCATAGAACTGTAAAGAGGGGGAGAAACCCCATGTGGACTGAAACAACACCACCTAGCACCCACATCAAAGTCATAAGCAACCAGTGAAATCATGGGCACGAACATACTTTACATGGTCTACGGATGTAAAGTATACATTGGTGAGGAAGCACACATCTTATTAGCTTAAAATATCTAAAAGAAGGCTAGGTGGACACAAACTCATTCTAAAGACAGGAAAGGCTAAAAAAACTTCTACCTATCAACACACACATCCACACCCACATATACACAGACACACGCCATTCACAAACATACATAGGCATCTATCTGCGAATAAAAACACCCATGTAGACAGAACAGTAGAAAAGCAGATTGGTGGGGGGACAAAAAAGGACATTTATGGTTTACACATACCAAACACACAAAGATGTGTCAACTAAACTACACAAAATATTACTTAGGGTGACTGCGTGAAGGACCGGCAGGCAATCCCACTGTTACATGAAAGACAAAATGAACCTACCCCTACAAGGAAGGTTTCCTGTCTCCAGGCCATAAAGCCTGAGTGCCAGTTGTATTCCATCAGGTGTGGGGGTAGGGGTGAGGGTGGGAGTGAAAGTACAGTGAGACACAGGAGACCCAGGAGACCCTGGGGGGAAGAACTAAGAGCTGTTGCTATCAAAAGTGAGCCCTGGTGGAGTGCTCTGTGCTGTGGCCCCAAGAAACCAACTGGAAGAATGACCTTGGTCTCCTTTTTCCTGAGTTACTGGAACTCTGCTACATCGTGGGACTGAGGAGTATGCAGGGTGGATGAGAGAGGAGGGATGGTGGAGGTGGTGGGCATCTGAGGGTCCAGAGCCCGCTACTGAGGGGCTCCCAGTAACTGGAAGAGGAAGCTGTTGAGTGAGCCCCAGCTAGGGGACAAGGCAGCGAGCCCTCTCCGGAGGTTTATGGGTCTGGGGGTGGGGGCTGGTGATTCTAAGAATAAAGGGATAATGGATCCCTTCTTCTGACCATCCGTCAGCTGAAGTCAGGCAGGAAGCCTGCACTTCTCTCAAGTCCGTGGGAGACAGGGTTATACCACCACCACCAAAATCATGAAAAAAAGACGGAAATTCATGTTGTGCTACATTTCTTATTGATAACCTTGTACTTTACAATGGCTCACAGTTTTAGGTTTGTATACTTGTAATGTAGTATTTTCTCTCTACATTTGTTTCACATTTTTTCTTACTTAATATAATATAAATAATTTGGTTAATAGATTTAACCTGCACATTTCAGCCACATTAATATATATAAGAATCTGTTAATGGTATAAATAATTCTTTAAATAAAATAAATCTGATATGTTACATAATACTGATAAAAAATTACCATTGCTAATAATTTTGTAAGCCACCTTCACTTCTGGTTTGAGTAATACTGATGAATGGCTAGGAGGCTAGCTGTGATGATTCATTCGGGTTTTTGGTTTTTGTTTTGCCACTACCAAAAAACTGACTTATAATCAACCTTACCTCTGATAATGGTTTTGAAGTGGGGCTTTTGCCTCCGTGTGTGGAAACAGAGAGTTTTATCTTGTCAGTATTGTTTGCCAAAAAAATTCAACTCTGAGTATCCATGGTGGTGCAGCCTAAGCTATCTGAGTCAACAGGTGGCTATCAAACATTAACTACAGAAATGACTGAGTAAAATATTCCATCTAAGTTTTTTTTTATAAAACCTATTCTACTTTAAAACTTAGGTAAAAAAAATATGCAACAAATGGTTGCAGTTTCTGAATTCTTAATTTAGACCTGTGAGCCCTCATCCCTTTAGAAATCTGCAAGGTTTTGATTCCCTAGGCACCCGAAATCGGGTCCAGTGCTTTCAGGCAAGGTTCATTCCAAACAGACAATAGAAATGGACACTCGGAGGTGTGCAGTGTATGTCATAATTCAGGTAATACATCATCATGCCTTTTCTCTGCTGTTAAATACAAAAACAGCATCTTTTACATTATCATAGAAAAGCATTTAGGTTGTATTTTTATTTATCACTTTACACTGGTAGTCTCTGGTAGGTGTACTCCATAGAAACCAAAGAATTTTGTACACTATTTCTTTGTACAATAAAAGATAAAGTGTGCATTAGGTACGCTTGTACATGACAATATTGTACAATATTTACATTTCTGATATCGCCATGAAATTCTGCATTTTCTATATACAACATTGAAAATTCTTCAGAAACATTTGGACATTTCTTATAATCACACTTTTAGTATTATAGAAAAAGTTTCTCAGTAATCTCTTGACCATTTATTACTCTCTTCATTCAGGGATTTTGATTGGCTTGCCAGCATTCATTATCCTTCCTCAACAAAAAAATACGTGTCACTGTTTCTCTTAGCACCCTGTGGTGGTAGCTATCTGCCGCGGTATAAATACTGATATAACAGTGGCTATATCAATACCTATATATAGATAATATCTGTGCATATTCCTTCAATAAACACCGTGCCCTGGTGGAGTAGTCCCTGTTATCTGGAGATCTTCCTCCTCTTGGGTTTGGGGGGTCTCATTTGTCTGTCTCCCTGTGGGATTTGGTGAACCTGGAGATAAAGAGGTGGGGAAAAAAATAACAACAGAGGTTGAAAGTACAAGCACCATTTGATTTCTGACAAAGAAACGGCGGCGGGAATAGATTCCCCCTTTCATTTCCAATCACTGATCTCATGAGTCATTTAAAACTTTTACCAAGACCTCAGGTCTCCATGTGTCCATAGTCACTACAGGGAATGGGGAGTCCTAGGAGTGGACAAACAGAGCCAACCTACAGGAACCCCATAAACACTGAAGTGCACGGGAGGAACTGGAGAAAATCGCATGTGGGAAATGAAGTGCGCAGTCGCTACCTCTGCTGTGCATTTAAGACAAAAATGAAGCCCTTCTTGTTAGGGATCCCTAGATCACCAACTTCAGCAGAGGCTAGAAAAGCAGAAGAATATATACCACACATGTTTTCTTCTTTACTTCATCACCCAACTTATTTTATAACTACTAAGAAGGGTCAAAGATAGAATATGCACCCAGCTCAGCCAAAGGAAGTTTATTTAAAAGAAGAATCAGAGTGAAAAATAGAAGATCACTACCATCTGTTGGCAGATCTGAGCTTGTATAGTCTAGAAAGAGCAACTGATACAACTCATGTCTGTATGCTGGGGCAGAAGCTGTAGCGATGAGGGCTGTGCGGCAGACTGGCGGGTGTGCTGGAACATGGCAGAGCGTGGTTACCAGTTATTGGACAGCAGGTACGGTTTTGAGGGGCAGAGGACAGGTGCAAGGGAGGTGATCAGGTGCCCCGCATTGTAAGCAGTGACTGACGGGAGAGAGGAAACCAAGACCCAGAAAAGGCAGGATGGTCCCAAGGCAGTGGTGTAGCTAGTGTTAACATTTACCAACCAGCTCCTCGTGGAGGGACACAAGACTAGTAGTGTAGGAGATGCCAATTTCCACCACAGCCAATTTCAAAGTCACCAACATAACGTCACAGAATTCATAATCAGGAGATGTTCCCAATCAGCTCTCAAGATCCACTACAAGTTGGCTTAATTGTTTTAAAATAATGTTTAGATAGCGAAGGCCAATGCTATTCGAAGTCAAATGCAAAAAGCTTTTTAAAAAACTCAAATTTTAAAAGTGATATTTATAAGTTTGTAAAACCACCTCTTCCTTCTAATCCCTCCATACACATTTTTTAAAACCACTAGTTTCTGATGAAGTACAATAGCCAAAAACTTGTTATGATTGAGGAAAGAAGCCTTCATCTAAGACTGCAAACACGTCCTGGTAATCTGTGGACCAATTGTGCTCTGAAAAGGCATTTTGTTTAACAGCTATACAATGTTTCACTGTTTATAGAAATAGTTGTCAGCACTAAAAAAAAGTGGGAAATTTTACTTCTAGACTTTTAGGATCTTATGAAAAATGGGAGGAGCTTGCGATTCTGGCATAATTTCCCATATGGTTTGGATCTGCTGGGGTGTGGAAGAAGGTCCTTCTGGAGAGAGCATGGCTGCCCCGGTGCCCATCATCCTCACTGCCTGCTGGCCACAAAGGCCAAATGTCCTGCAGCAAAAGGCCAGCAAAAGGCTCACTGAGCCCATTTCTTCCTGGACGGGCACATTGTAGAATACACTTCCTAGTCTGTTAGCCTTGAGAAAGCCAGAGATGGGGTCAGACCCAGGAGGGCAGCCGAAGTAAGGAGCCTCCCCTGGCAGGCGCGTGCTCACAGCCTTCTCTCACCTGCTGGGCTGGGCGCACACGACATGAAGGAGAACTCGGAGGTCCTGAGACATGGGGACACTGGAGACAGAAAGAAGAACCTGGGCTTCTGAAAGACTGTGTGCAGCAAGCCCTTCCCCACCCAGCACCAGACTGACCTAAGCAATGGCCTCTATTGTGATGAGTCCCCTTTCTCTTGTTGGCGTTTTTCAATCCACTGGCATTGCTGCTTTTCTCACACCTGACCCACTGTACTTCCTGGAGTTTAAAATCCCTGTTTCAGACCTTTCCTACATTCTATCAGGAAATGTAACATCTTAGGGCCTTAATTCACCCATCTGCAAAATGATGGGTTAGCTCCCAACATCTCTAAAGCCCATACCAACCCCAACATTCTGTGGATCTATAACTTATATCTGTCAATAAGTAGCCACTCAATGGGTTGTTGGGGTCCAGGTAACTTTAACACAAAGTGTCGAGTAAAAGTGTGTTAGCTTTCATTGCTGAATAGCCTGAGAGAATTCCCATTTTTTAAAGAAATTACCAAAGTTATATCTTGAGTGTTTACACTAGCCAATGTTTGAATTAGAGAACAATGATTCAACTTCTCACATTCAATACTATTATATGTATACTTAACTAATATATATATACTTGATTATACGAACATATAAGTATAAATGTAAGGAACAGACACTACTTCTTAAAAACCAGAGGTTAAATAAAGGTGTTCAGTAATTTAACAATGGGATTTTGTGACAAATATTTTCCTTTTTAGGTAACAATAGAAAGGAAATGAGAGGTCTATACACTTTTGATCTTTACCTTATTGTTCAATATCCACCCCCCCCCCTTTTTTTTGTTCTATGGACAAAGTGAAATTTGCATTATTGAATATTTAGGTAACAGTAACAGTATTCAGAGAGGTAAATGCATAGCTTTTTGAACTTTATGTTTTGCTGTTTACATTTAGAAAGAATGTTATGTGGTAAAAACCAAAGTTATCTCAGAAGAAAGATAGTTAATACTACTAGGTTATTTTTTCTTAAATTACTTTGAATCTTCTCTGATATCAGCCTTTTTTGAGCCTAGTAATTTAGTATTGGTACGTGAGTTGCTTGTCAATATTGAAGAGGCTTTACCAAAAACTGTAATACAATTTATTTTCAAAGAAACATAGTATAATGGAAAAATAAATTAACTTACAGTCCCAGACATTTTGTCCAGTTCACTCATGGCCTCATGAATAGCAGCTTCTAAATGGTTATTTAGCTTTCCACTTCTGGAATTAATGAAAACACCACACCAGGTTAATAAATTAAGGAAACAAAGTCTCAATTTAATCCCCTAATCAGAAAACAGAAGTACCAATTCCACCCCAGAAAGTCAATTTATATTTACATTTGAAAGAGTCAGTTGACAAACACTCCTGGATTCTCACCACTGAATACTAATAATAAAGACGCAGAAAAAACAAAAAAACGGAGCCCGTGATAGGGGACAATGGATTCTTTCCCTTTCCTCAGGCTTCTTCCACAGGCTGATGATTCTGCAAGAAAACTGGGCCACGGGTCTCTTTTCCCACAGACCAGCCTGTCCTGCGGGATTCCAGCCGGCCCTGCGCTGCCCTGCTGTTCGGACGGTCTCCTTCCCAGGCAGCCAGGCTGCGGGCCCGGGGAGGGCGGAGGTGCGGAGCTGCAGACTCTGGCCGCTAGGGAGCGCCCTCTGCCCTCGCCGGCGCGTCCTGGCTTCCGAGCTGAGCAAATGAAGGCCGAAACTCTGGTGCGCCTGAATGAGTTCTCGGTGGGAAACAGCTTAACCTATCGCACCGAAGACTCCCTCCTGGGCCCACCGCGCTTTCCCCCAAACCGAAAACACTTAACTATTTGAACAGGTAAAGAATGGCTGTCTCAGAGTGTCTATCCCTCATCTGACTTTTTCTCTCTACTCAGCCTAGCATTATACACACGTGAGGCCTGAATAACACAAGATGGTATATTCAAACTGTAGGAAGCTGTGCAACAAACTACTTACAATCAGGCAAATCCACACCATCTACTTCTGTAACTATGTACCTTTGTCTAGTCTAACTTATTTTATTCTTTTTTATGCATCTAAATAATTACCCAATTATTCTGAGTACTAACCGGATTCATTTCATTTATCTTGTCATGACAATTACTAGAAAAGCTGCAAAGATAAAGCTTTGCAAACCAGGCTGTCAGCATGGTTTTCCAAGAGTTAACGCTCACCTTGGCACGAACACGGAGATTGAAATTTGCAGTTGGGGAAGAATTTGGCTCATAGTCCCATTTAGTTTGGCTCACATTGTGTTTAAAAACATATTTGAACTTTAGTGGAATGCCTTTAGATGAGGCCTTTTGGTGTACCACAGCCCCCACCAGGTTTCTCCCCCATACTCCCGGACTAGACAATTCATACATTTAGTTTCTGTGTGTACCCTGAGGGGATACCGCCAGGCATATCATGGGTAGTCCACATATTTACTACATAAAAAAATCTGTCCAAAGCTAACACGATGTCTATATATTTTGGGAAACATATATGAACTTTAGTCAGTTTAACTGGAATAAAAAAGATTAATATATTGGTTTTAACTAAATTATGTGGGCAATACAGCAGCAACCCCTTCCCCTACCTTTTGCCAACCTGTAAGCCAGCCTCCAGCTTTTACATTCTTCCCATTTATTTTTAGAAGTATAAACAATGCAGAAAAGTGCATAGAATAAATTAACCTCTAACAAACCCACTTCTGAAAATAAACTGATAATAAATTACATGTTCCTTTAAGTCTTTTTTTATTTAAATTTTTTTTAACTCTTATTTATTTTTGAGAGACAGAGCTAAAGCGGAGGAGGGGCAGAGAGAGAAGGAGACACAGAATCCGAAGCAGGCTCCAGGCTCTGAGCAAACGGTCAGCACAGAGCCTGATGTGGGGCTTGAACCCACGAGCTGTGAGATCATGACCTGAGCCGAAGTCAGATGCCCAACTGACCAAGCCACCCAGGCGCCCCAAGTCTTTTTTATTTAAAAAAAGCTGAAATTCCCATTTGTTATCAATTCCTAGTCTCATTCTCTCCTCCTCTTCTCCCCAAAGGTAACTATGTTGTGCTTTTTTACAGTATGTTTATATATTTAATATGATATACCCATGAATGATACCCAGTGCCATCTTTTAGGTGTTTTTT
This sequence comes from Suricata suricatta, assembly GCF_006229205.1. Taxonomy (NCBI): domain Eukaryota; kingdom Metazoa; phylum Chordata; class Mammalia; order Carnivora; family Herpestidae; genus Suricata; species Suricata suricatta. The sequence goes on from NC_043702.1 coordinate 78,754,094, forward strand.
TAATATACACACAAAGGTGTCCCATCAAGTGTGGTATGGTATATATACCATTCTAATTGTCTCTTTTTCCCTTATCAGTATTTTTGGGTGCTGTTCAAGTTGACATAATCTATTCATTCATTGTCTTTTTATTTACCTACTCTTCTAGTTTTAAGGGACCATGGGCATCTCGTGGAGTCAGTCTGAGTTGCTTTCCCAGTGAGAGGTTTGCCAAGCCTGATTCTGGGTGACTGGGGGTGGGGGAGGACAATCCAATGCCAGGATTCCATGGGGCCATGTAAGCTTGGCTGGGGTTGGTTTGGGGTCCCACTTGTGGGCTGTTTTGCAGAGGCCCTGACAGTACCACAGATTGCCTAACTGTCTAACAATTTACACCTTGCATAGCATGTTACATAGATTTGTCCTTTTTATTTCTTTTGTATTTAGAAGTATGAATATAAATTTCAAAAAATATTTATTATGGATTTTTATTATAAGATCTTATTGATTTACATTTGACTACTGAAAGTTCTAAATGTTTAAAATAAAGGTAAAACATTTCAATGAAAAACCATTAGAGAATTTTGGTTCTCTGACTTTTACCTTAATAACAAAAATAGCTACTACTTATTGAAAATTGTCTATATTCCAAGAATGACATTAAATCTTTGTATACATTATCTCATGTAATCCTCACAGTACACCTATGAAGTAGGTATACAACAACTGTTTCTAGGCAGCACTTTATGACCATATAGGGAGAACTGGTGAAACTAATTCTAATTTGACAGTAAAGAACATGGATATGTAGCTACAAACAGTTTTTAAAAGTAATAAATTCAGAGAGTCATGAAAAAGTTTTCCCTAACTGCGAAAAGATGCAATAACATCACCATTAAAGTATAAAACTAATTCAACATTACTTGTTGAATAAAAAGAATTTAGGGGTTGCCTGGGTGGCTCAGTCAATTAAGCATCCGACTCTTGATTTGGCTCAGGTCATAATCTCACAGTTGATGGAATCAAGCCGTGCATTGCCCTCTGCTCTGAGCATCGAGCCTGCTTGGGATTCTCTCTTTCTCCCTCTCTTTCGGCCCCTCCCCCACTTGTACACACACACACTCTCTCTCTCCCTCTCTCCCTCCTCCCCTCAAAATAAATGAATAAACTTAAAAAAAAAAGAGAATTTAGGACTTTATGATCTCATTCTTCAACAAGATATTTAAAATGTTTATAAATAAATTATATTAACTTAAGCTAAATTTGTTTTTCTTCTTACAAACTTAAGTAGTTAATAGGAGCAGAAATGACTACTTGTGGAAAAGAGAATAAATCCAGAGAGGTGGGGCATGAAATTACTTGAATGCATCATGAGATTCAAGAGGGAAAGGAGACTCTCCTAGGTGTTAAAGCCACAGACTAATTTTTACACTAACTGCTCAGGTCAGCGAAGAATGAACCTAAGAGAGTAAGAAAAATTTCCATAAGTTCATGAAATGAATAATTAGTCAAAATTCCGTCTTCCAGTACAGAGGGCCTCCCTGTGGAGTTTCTTCCACTATTTTCTATTTCCTGCTGACATTTAATAATAAACATTTTTACTAATGGACACTCTAAAACCTACTTGATTAAGCAATAGATGTTCATATAATCACATTTCTAGTTATTAATGGAGATAATTGCCACTTCTATTCTTCACTGCCTATATTGTCACACATTATCCTTATCTGCACTAATTAAGAAAAAGGGCAGGTACACATCCGTGAATGGTACAAGAAATGAGGGAAATGAAAAACTGCACGCTGCTCTGTCAGTTTAGAATTTAAGCAACTCACTTCATGTAGAACAGAACGAACTCGGGTGAGACCTAGCTGTTAAGAATCGTAGATTCTGAAACCTAATCTATAGAGGAAGTATGAAGAATTTAAGGAAATTTAACATGCTAACTATAATTTCCTGATTTTAAAGTAGAAGTATGATTTATCATCTTATCACTTTTGAACTCTATAAAAATCAGGTTATCAGATTTTAAATTTATGTGTAAGTATGGAGAGAAGATTTGATCCTTATTTCAATGAAAATCATAACAAGTCTAAAAGCTACGGAATTTCTTCTTTAATGAAGCTATTCCCTTTTTCAAGTATAAATAAAATGACCCTGAGAAATGTTTTCAATAAATACATAAATATTTCTTTTGTGATTAGGCTGTAATAAGCATGTCAGTTTAAAGATATTTATTATGCATTTTGGTTGTACAGTATTGAAAATTAAAATTATTTCATAAAATTCTAAACATCTAATATGGTGGTAGAATGTTTCCACTGGTAAAAGTATCTCATAATTTCATTTGCTTCACCTGTATCCTTATATATATTTATATATATATATCTCTTTATTTATAATAAAAATAGCTGCTTACTAAATACTTGCCACATGCCAAGTGCTGTGTTTATATTATCTATAATATAACAGTGCTAAGAGGTAGATATTACTATGCCCATTTTATTGAAAAAAGTTTTTAATATTTATTTATTTTTGAGAGAAAGAGAGAGTATGAGTAAAGGGAGGGGCAGAGAGAGAGAGGGAGACAGAATCTGAAGCAGGCTCCAGGCTCTGAGCTTGTCAGCACTGAGCCCAACATGGGGCTTGAACCCAAACTGTGTGATCATGACCTGAGCTGAAGTTGGATGCTCAACTGACTGAGCCACCCAAGCACCCCATATGCCCATTTTAGAAATGAAGAATTTTGTCTCAGAGAGGTTAAGCAACATATGCAAGGACACACAGCTATGAACTGATGGAAATAGGATATGAACTCAGGCCCCAAACCAATCTCTTAATCATTTATTCCAAATGCCACCTTCCTTTTTCACTCGTGTCTTCTCTCCTTTTCATCTGTCTACAAATAGCAGTCAGATCATTGTCATTTAAAAAATTCTTCCAGGTGCGCCTGGGTGGTATGCTTGTATTCATTTATTTAAAAAAATTTTTTTAGTTATGTCTACACCCAACATGGGACTTGAAATCATGACCCTGAGATGTAGCGTTGCATGCTCTCTGACTGAGCCAGCCAGGTGATGCTTTCTAGACTTTTAGAAACTATTTAATTGCTAAACATTGTGAGTGTTTCTTTCCCAGTAAATGAGAGGGATGATTAGGGAGGGAATGAGGAAAGAGATGTTGAAGAGGGACATCCCACACACAGTTCACATTGTTAAGAAATAAAAATATTTTCTGTTTTAGCTAATTTGGCTTGTCAATAGTTATCCTCTTGGGTGATAATTATTAAACTATACTTAGGGAGGCCCTAAGATGGACAAAATTAGTGAGACTTTCTTTTCCCTATGAATAAAACCCAGTAAAGTATATCCTTGAGAAACGAAATGGCAATAAAATAAAATAAAATAAAATAAAATAAAATAAAATAAAATAAAATAAAACAAAATTGGAGCTTACTTTCTGTTCCTTTTCCGGGCTCGGCTGTAGGCTTCTAAACCTTCTGTTAGTGTCTTCAACTTCTCGGGCTCCACCTGAGTGAAGGCATGAAGACCAAACCATATTACCCAGACCTGCAATTGTTAACACTGTTTTTTACTTTCCTGCTGGGGGAAGGGAGGCTTAACTTTCACTGCCCTGTCAGGTGTTCTGTCCTTGCTCAAGCTGAGGCTGATTGTGTGGCTCCAGGCTGTAACAGCAATGGAAATGAAAGATCGGTTGGCTTTCACATTGTCAACAGTTTGCTAAGAATGTTTTAAGAACAAAAACTGGAATTTAAATAACCTTCAATTCACAAAATCATATAAATCAGAGATCCTGGTCTGCTTCCCGACCACCTGATACTCAGCTACTGCAAATCTGTTACTCCAGCACAAGAGGGACAGAGGCGTGGGGAGTGAAAAGGGCGGCCTTTGGAGCCAGCAAACGGAAGTCTGAATCTGACCACCTCACTTTCTAGCTTGAGTAAAACACGCAAATGTTCTGAGCTCAATTTCCGCCTCTTTAAAATGAGGACAATGATACCTACCTTCTTGCTAGTACGTCTGTGACAGTTAAAATGCAGCAAGTCATGTTGACCACAACCAAGCATAGCGCAGCTATTATTACCTAGGACACGTTGGGTTCTGCAGAGACCACAATTCGAGAGGGAGGTGGGCCACCTTAATCCTTACTGCTGTGGGAAGAGGTGTGGCTACACCTTGTGGGTGTGTCCTCTCCCTTCTTACTTTATCCTTGCCAGCCTGTGTGAAGCTTGCTACTTCTTCACAGTGGGGCCAAAAATGGCGGCTGGGCGTGGGGGAGGGGCAGGCTTTGCTACTTGCTCCCAGTAATCTCTATCATGGTTCTTGAAGCCACCCCCTACCAAGAAAAACAATTAATAAATAAGAAAACTTGTATGTAACTTGTGAGTAAAAAGACCTTTAGAAAAACATTGTTATTTTTTATTGATTAAAAAAACCAATTTAAGTAAAAACAGTGTTGCTTGCTGTGTAAACACAGCTTCAAGGCAAGTCTTCCCACCCATCTCCGTAGCCCAGCTTTCGCCATCCCTAGGCGACTTTTATATAAAACTTCAAGAAGTTGTCCAAATGCCTTATGGGGAAGAAAATAAGTACGAAGAAGCAAGGAAATGATTATTAAATTTTCTCTTGAAATCTTCCTGACTCATGAATATCATTTATAAATAGTTTTTCTTTGACCCTTCAAATTGAGCACACAGTAATCAGTAACAAAGGGTTCCCTTTATCAATTTTGAAAACAGGCATTTCTAACTATTCAATGAGAAAAACAAATAATGAAAACACATTCCTTTTCACGATTTTTGTATTTTGTTCTAAAAGATGTAAATATACACAAGTTCAATGGGGATGCCCACTCTCTTGGATGCTAGAACAGGAGACAATTTTGTTCTAATAGCACTTCACAGGAGCCATGAAGAAAAATATCTTGTTGAAATAACTGAAAAAGCTTGAGTAAGATGAATATATCCATGTGTTATTAAAAAAAAAAAACTGGTGCCTGGATACATTTTCACATTTCATGTTAGAAAAGAGGCTTCATTTTGTATTTATTCACATGAAGAGCATATGAAAGATATTTCACAAATTATATTTATGTAATCTATAGCTAATTCCACAGATATTTAAATAACCCCCCTTGGCATTAGGAAGGAAGCTCTCGTAACATAAACTCATATTAGACAGAAGTTAGTGTAGTGAAAGATCTCAGAAGGAAATGATGCAAAGCAACAGAAACCAGACAACAGAAAGCAGTGAAAAAAAGAGAGACACCAGGATAAGGAGTTACCCCATTGGTCTCAGCTCTTCAAAGTTAAGTTAAAACTATTTTCTAATCCTCAACTTTGATTTTTACTTAAATATAGTATAAGGGGTAATAGAAACATTTCTTGTGCATTTATTCTGGAAAAGGTATTGCTCTATCATTTAATATGGTAATACTGCAAACTAGTATTATTTTTATTATTTTACCGATGGGACTCAGTGAATTTGAGGATCATAGCCAGCATTAAAACTCAGGTCTGACTCCAAAGTACTCAGCCTTTCTCCACCATCCCAACTCCAAAATACATCGAAGTACACAGTCATTTTACACACACACACAAAATAGATCAAATTATTTTAAATCAAGTTACATTTTTACAGAAATTTAGATAGCACACGCCCAAATTTACCTTTAAAATTTTTTTATGCTTGGATAATCTTCTGTTAATTTTGTGAACTAATACTCTACCATGATTTTTTTCTCATTTAAATTGCCTGTAAGGCTGTAAGGTACTCCATAATGAACTATATTATTTATGAAGGATTCAATGACCTTGAAAGAGAAAGCAATGATGGTGCTTTCCAAAACTAAATATAAATAAGATACACATCACTGTTTATTTCTGATTTGACAAGATTATACACATCCAGAGGTAAATGTTTAGTTTATTTTGTTTCAGAATTTTAGTATTCTACGGGATTGTGAAATATGTGAAGAGCGTATGTTGTTTCTAGGGAATTATTCATATACTTATGCAATATTCAAGAAACTATTTAAAGATACCAGTGTCCCCTAAGATGGTATCAGAGAAGAACAAAATAAATTCAATTTCTAGTCAAATCAAAATCATATTTAATGACTTAATGAATACTCCCTCATAAATTACTTAGCTAACTTGTAAATGAGGAAACTACTGAGAAATCAAATACATAAATGTAACATTAAAAAGGATAAACACACACAAATATTTTTATAAAACTTACCCCGAAGGAGCTAGTAAGTCAAGACACTTAATCCTTTGATCTCTAATTATAACCTTATATTCCTGTACAGTCATAAGTCAGGAGTTCCATAAATTATTTAAATTCTATCTTTGTAAGAAATCAAGGGAAGACTTTATAATGTATCTTTCCTCATAATCTGCCCCATATTCTCACTCTAATAAGGATGATGTGAATAGTAATGATCAACATGGAATAACTCTCTGCTCATATGTCAGCTGAGATTTAGAAAAAATTAGCAGAATTTATATGTATTTATTGTTCACATATTACCTCATGTATAAATATACACATATTTTGAATATATTTTGATTCCTAAAGTCCTCCTTTCACTCATTCATATTCTTTAGACATCACAGTTCTCCAACATAAATAGTCTTATAGCTTGTTCAGTAGTGTTGGAAATATACCCAGAAACATACCCATATACTCTTATAGGGAGGAAGTTTCAGCCTTTTCGGAACATCACTTCTCGGCCTTTTGACTAAGATCAAGTGCAGCCTTTTCGGAACAAATCTAAATCTCTGGTTGCTGTTTTTGTTCACAAGCCACATATTAAAATTTAGTAATTTAATTAAGTTTGATTTGGGGTCAACATGGTCGCATGTAGTGTATTTTAGAGGTAACTTGAATCTACAACAGAGGGAGACACAAACCTTTGAGGGAGTCAAGCTGACCCTCTGAAAGTGAGGTAGAGTATATTAGAACTTGGATCAAAGATCTTAGATCACTTTTTTTAATGTTTATTCACTTTTGTAAGACAGAGAAAGGGGAGGGAGAGAGAGAGAGAGGGGATACAGAATCCAAAGCAGGCTCCAGACTCTGAACTGTTAGCACGGAGCCCGAAGCGGGGCTCAAACCTACAAACCCTGAGATCATGACATGAGCTGAAGTTAGCAAACCTACAAACCCTGAGATCATGACATGAGCTGAAGTTAGATGTTAACTGACTGATCCACCCAGGCGCCCTTTAGATCACTTTTAAATAGAGCCAGTTAAGTAGATATGATGTCAAATTTCCTGCAAACTTGAAACCTGGTAATGGGATTGAATTTCTTCATGATTTTACTTGGCTTCTACTTAGCGCTGAGGCAAAGCTATTCCACAAAGGTCAAAGGACAGAGTACAAGCCACATCCCAGATTTCATATGAGAGATGAGACAGCTGAACTCAATCCGCTCTTCATTCCTTACATCTCCATCCAATGTTTACAACGGCCTCAGCTCCTGTTGTTGGGGGATTGGTACTGTGCAGAGAGTACTAAGCTTAGTTTAGGAGACCAGGCTTGGGGCCTGGCTTAACTACCTGTCATTTGTGGCCTTAGGAATGCTGCTTTGCTGATCGTCAGCAGTCTCTCCTGTAAAATGAGGATAGTTGTGCACATCTTTCTGGGTCATTGAGAAAATCTAAAAAAATTATGAAGACGAGGGTGCTTTAAAAACACCGAAGTGTCATTGGTGGCATGTGAAACAGGACAGACCTTTAAACATTTTTAATAGTTAAATATTCTTATGTTTATGTTAGAAAAATACAAAAAACATTATACCTGGGGATTCACACATATTATATCTCAGACTGAATAAGTAATTTTAAGAAATGGCTTGAATGGTGCCTAGTTCGTAATAGGAGTCCAAAAAGCATTTGTTGAATAAATAAATAAAGGAGTAAATGAATTTGAATAAAGTTTTTTAAGTAAGTAGTTGTACAGGTAGCATGCAACTTTAGGTTCAGTCTGGGAAATACAACAAGCAAACGTGAGGCATCCATTACACTCATTTTTGTTAAACATTTATTAAATAGTAAGTAGTAAAAAAAAATCTTCAACCTGAAAAAGTACTGCTAACCTAAGTGCGAAATTTCAGTATTTTTTTTTTTAAAGAATGGGAATTAATGATAAAGAAATACTTTGGAGTAAGGAGTTGACTCACCTGTGAGAAAGGATGAGTCTAATTTTCCATCAACAGTACTCATGGAAAAATCCCTAAAGCGAATCCCATTTTTCTTCCAAATGAACTAACCAAATACATATGAACAACTTTTGCCAGTAGCAATATCTGAGGCTGTGTGTGTGTACACATTTCCTTTCTTTGCGACTTTGGCAGCAGTGTTTTTAAGTAGAAAAGTATACTACAGGACTAGAGTAAGTCTATTCTAAATCTACAACAAATTTCACGTTGATCTGCCACCCATAAATGGAATTCAATGTTTTGGGTAAGCTCATATTTCTGGAGCAGCACAGTTTAAAAGTTCACGTCACAGAAACACGCATCGGTCTCAGAATGACTCCATCAACATTGTCCTGACAAGTTCAAGGACTCTGTGTGGGTCTCAGCGACCTGCAAATGGAACTAGGCCTCCTTTCCCTCTTTATAACCTCGTTCAGGGAAGGACGGTTACAATATCCCACAGTTCGCTTCAGTGATGTTTACAGTCGCACCCAGCCTTTCACTCTGCTTAATCTTTTTGCTAATAGTCACATTTTTTATCTTCTCTAGTTCTTCATTTTTATTATCTTCCAAATTTTGACCAGGCACTGACTTTGTTAGCCTGGATTTTATCTTGCACAGGACTTGTCCCAAAACTACTTTCCTCTCTTTTCAAGGAGATTCTGTTGCTATAGACCATTGCTTGTCCTGCCACCCCTCCAGCCACAACGCAGCCCAAATATTGTGGTTAGTGACTGGGTGCAGAGACAAGGACACATTTCCAACAGTAGTTAAGAAAATATATAAGGCAAAGTCAATACACAAGGAACACTCGACAGAGAATAATTGTATTGAAAAATACAAACAGCTAATACTGAAAATCAAGCACAGAAAGACAGTTCTTCAAAGTATAATGTTTAAACATCACAGGAAAACTCAAACTTAAGCTATATAGCCCCAAAAATGTGATGGTAAGCTGTCTTTGGTTATATTTCACACTGTCAAAATGTGTGTGTGTGTGAGTGTGTGTGTGTGTGTATGTGTATGTGTGTCTGTGTGTGTGTATGAGAGAGAGAGAGAGACTCAACTGACATATAGAAAGTGTATTGTCCCAAAATAAGTTTAGTTGTGAGTTTTGATCATAAATGATGAATTTTGTCTCATTTGAATGACTATTCAGAGAACTATTTTTATCTCTACCTGCCAAATATAACCATGTGAAAAAAAGGCAGTGTGACTCAAAAGAGAGCACCCTGCCCACTGCTTTTAAAAACATGCCTTTATTTGGTCATGTGGTGTTGCACTGAAATGTACAAGTTTTATGGGTAATCAGATGTCTCTACCTGTCCACCAACAACCAATGTTTCATTGGAAAGAAACATTATGGTGCCAATCTAGAAAGAAATCCTTTCCTAAATTTGGCTCAGGGTAGAATACACATTGAATGTACGAGCAATGACATGAAGACCAATGGGAAATGTTCAAAAAGAGTAAAAATTATATACTAAAATAGGAATTTTATTTTTTGATTATTACTTTGACAGACAATACCTAATACTTGTAAGCTAGTTAATGTAAGATCAGAGATGAAGGATGATAAATTCAAAATATATTTTAGAAAACAGGAGCACTTTTCCTGTTTTTAAATAATGATTGAAACAAATGTATAAAGATGCCCATTTCCCCCACCCAAGTCACATAGACTCGAAATGCCTGCACATTATGGAGGAGGTGGAGAGGTGTAATGCCAGCAGAAGCCTCTTCCCTTTCCAAGAATTTCCTAATCCTGTGCCAAGATCTGGCAATGTGTCTCTCCAGCTACGCGATGTACTGGAGCACAGCACTGAGGGCTTGTTCTTGGCCACTGAACCTTAAACTATAGAGGATTTATGGTTCAGAGAGAAACTTGCCTCATTTATTTAGAAAAAGTATAAATATCTTTCAGACCAGACTTCATTACAAACTGGTAACCGAAGGAAAGAACGTAGTGGAGAGGAAGGAGACGGATACTACTTTCTGAACAGTGGGATACTAGGCACACAACATTCTCTCGTGTTGCCACAGAGCTTCAGTACTGGGACAGTATTCCGTAGGGGAGAGTCAGTCCAACTTTCCATGGACTGTTAAAAATCTCTGTGAATTAATATTGTTGTATATGTGGGGGTGGGGAAGAAAGGTCAAGGAAGAAAGTCTGAGTTGGTATTTTTTAGAAACACTGTTGGGAGGGAGACTTTCAAGCTCACTGAACAAAGTGCTTTAAAATGCTTCCAAGTAGAACTCCTGCTTGAAATGAACAGCTAAGAACAACTTATAGTCAGATATGCCCATTTGTATGCGATGTACTGAACTTCATTAAAATATGGCTATAAACTGCTTCACTCATTAAACATGTATTACAATCCTCTCACTCTCAATCTGGTTAGTAAATCCTTTATTCATGGATAATGCATAGGTAAACAATAAGTGACATCAAATTACCACAATTCTGTAGTGGTGAAATCCAAATTAATAAGGTCGTCTAACATAAAAAAAAAAAGCAAAAAACAAAACCAAACATCTCCACAAACAAACAAGCAAACAGACCCAAAAAAAAGGGGGGAGGGGGTGGGCAAGGAGTGCGATGTTTACTGAGCTTCTTTTGAGTGTTGGATAATCTATTTACGGTATTTCATTTAATTCTTAAAACATCATTCTGAGTAGGAACTGATATTCCCACTTGAGGAGTGAGGAGATTGCTGCTTGGAGAGATTAATACAGAGACCCAGGACCGTTTAGGAAACTGACGGCGCTGGGACTGAGTCATGTGAGAAGGCCCGAAGCCCACACCTCTTTCTGCCACACTCTGCCTTCTCTCTAGGTCTCTGTAGACTATGTTCATACAGTATTTGATGTTTTGAAATAAAACCTCTTAGGAAGCAATCTCAAAAGGTGCTGAACAGTTCTAATGCATTATTAGTAATTCTGCTACATTTAACATCCCACTGAAGATTAAAAATGCCTTTCTAAGATCATAAACTGACCAGGTCATTTCCTATGGTGACAGTTGGTTAAAGTGTCAACTTAAGGACAACATGGACATCTCAGCCCCTGGCAGACATCAGTGCTCCAGTCATAGCATTGATCTCTCGGTCCAAGAGGACCCACACAAGCTGAAAACAAGAGTGGTGCCCAGCTTACTTGGAATTAGTAGCCTGCAACAGTATTAATTAATTACCTTAAAAAAATTTTTTTTGCTTTGCTTGCTTCTGAAAATAATTTGAAGTGGCTTGCTGAGAACAAAGACTGCAACAGAAAATAAATGATAGGTTTGTGGGACGTGGCGGGTGGGGAGAGACAAGATAATAAATCTAACGTTAGAGTTAACATACAGTTTATCCGGAGGGATCTGACAGAATCTTGGATTAATTTACTTTGGTGGACATGGAAATAGTATGAAAAACTGAGAAGCTAAGAAGGTTTAAAATGATAACGTGTAAGAAAATTGGTTACTGAACCTTTTCTTCGGAGTTACTACAAAGATAAACACTGGGGGATGTGGTCCCACAGTCCACATTAGCAAGCTGGCATTAATTAGATTTTAGAATAATAAACAAATTGTTTATGGAGTCAGTCTCTTTCTCTCTTGACTTTATTAAAATGTCAGCCATTGCCACAGTATATGGAAGGAAACTTAATGCATTGCTTATCTTTTTAAAAGCAGAAATCTGATTATTAATGCACAAGACTTTATTTATCCAGTCTTGCTGAGAACTAAGAGGTTCTATGTAAATAAAATTTGCATCATGACTGGTTTGTTCACCGGACTAAGAGTACAAATTTAAAAATGTTTTACTGGAAATCTTTTCAAATAGAATCATGCTTTGTCTTACCCAGATATTGAACATAGTTTAATTTTTTCTTGATGAACCGGAATCATCAAGACATCAAGCAAAGGCCATTTGTCTTAAAGTCAGATAGACTTGTGTTTGAAATTTCACCTTTCCTGGTCTTATACATTGAGAACACAGGCTTGCCGGGGCATTATTATATAAGGTATAAAGAAGCCTTTCCTTTGTTTTGTGGACTATAGAAGAAAAGAGTGTTTGTGAAACAGCACTTTGTTTTGTTTTTTTAATGTTCAAAAGTGAGGTAGGTCCTGAAAAGGCCAGAGAGTTTTTTAAATGTTATGTGCTATAAAGTGTTTATGGCTGTTATACCTTGCTTTTTAATGATGGATAAATATTTCATGTGCTATCATTAATATTTTATTATATGTTTCCAATTTTGCACCTCTAAATGTGTGCTTTAAATTTCTTTTTCTGAATTACTAAAAATATTTTTAGCGTATCATGATACCAAGGTTTTGATATTAACATTGTCAGATGCCAAATTACAATGTCAGGCAGTGGGGACGGATATTTGGAATGACAGAAATTTTATGCTCCCTGTTAGAAACTCACCTATTGCCTACAATAAGGAAGAATAATCTGCATATTTTAAACACTTGTAATAAATATATAGTGAGAGAAAACCAGTTGCTTATTCAAATGTAGCAAAATAAATGTTTCTTGGACCCTTAGATAATGATTTTTTTTAAAGTGTATCTCCCCAAACATTAGTGAGCAACTCAGTCCCAGGAGTTTGCAAACACAGACTAATCAGATTAGGACCATTGTTTAATGTGAAATGTGTTAAAAGCACATGCATTTATTCTCCTGAGGACATAAAAAGATATTTAAACAAGGCATTTAGGACAGGAAGAATGTTTCTAGGAAAGGGAGGCCATAATCTTTTCTTTAGTTAGGTTTTTGTAAAATGGCACCTAGAAAGACGTGGTTTCATTTGCACAGAGACTGTAAAACAGTTCAGTGTCTACATCTTATATTTGTAGCAGTCCATTTATATCATAAAAGCCCAATTTCACTGTTTCTAATTAGTGTTTGAATAAACTGTCAAAAATATTTAGGTTTATCAACCTAAAGAATGTTTTGTCTGGTCTCACAGAGATTAGAGAATAAAATGTTTTGTGAATAGGAGTATGGAATTCATTTTCTTATCAAATGTAGAAACATTATGCCCCGAGTGTATCCTGACAAGTATATATTAGGCATTATAAGCAACGGGTTTAAGGACCTCCTGGTCATTTGGAGAAAGACAATCTTTTTATTGTGCTGGCAAAAATGTTTTTGGTTTCCTGTCATTAAACCTAAGTGCCAGTGGAGGTTGGAGCGGAGTTGAAATAGCTTTATATAATATACTCTTTAAGAGAATAATATATATTTTTAAGAGTAATTTTTATTTCCTAAGGAGATGAAAAATTACGTTTCTTCATTATATGTGGGGAATGTGCATAATTGTCTCCTCCTGGTCAGATATAAAGTTTTCTATCTGCTTTAAACATTCTGCATATTTCTTGCCTAGTGAGCCAATTCTACCAATTGTGAGAGGGGGGAAAAACCTAGAAGACCCCTACTAATTTTTTCTAAATTGAATGGTAGTTTCATGGAGAAGTTTTCGTTTAATTTATATGATCAGATTGTGTTAAGTAGAACCAGACTGTGGGGTTAAACATTTCCATATGTTATAAAGGCCCAGAACTTTTCCTGAAAGGAGACACCATTCTGAACACAGACATTACCTGTGGGCTTCCAGAAATGGCTGCAGTCGCAGCCTGGTTTGGCCCTCTCCTCAGCAGTATGTGTCACCTGTGAGCACACAGAGGAGACACTGTCCCCCAGCACTGTCCCCCCACACTTCTTGTTGCCCTACCTTTGCCACAACCGTGGACTCCAAAGGCCACCAGATTTGTTCCCAGTCATTGCCACTTGCCTTCATCCTCTGCGTATGGAATGAAGAGTCAGGTAAATGCAGGGAAGGAAGGCAGTATTAACACAATTCTGGAAATCTGGTTCCTGGGTTAGAGGCCCTAGCGGAATCTACAAATGCATCACAACTCACCCTTTGATAGGACATTTTGATGACTATAACCATCCCCTCTTCATTTTTATGCTCCAGAAGTTTGTGAGACCTCAGTGAGTCATGAAGAATCCTAATTTCAAATCCAACGAATCCAAAGTGATGATAACATAAAATAAAAACTGACATCGCAACAAAGGTTAGTATTTGACAATGGATAAAAATTGGTATACCTTCCCTTCCTCAGGGCTTTGTTGACATGAATTGTGAACGTCGTCTTCTCTTACTAATTTTCCAGGCCAAGAAGTAAGTCCTTTGATTTGGCCCCAGACCAAGTCGCCAACGTTGAACGTCCTTGGCCTATAATGTATCAACTCATTTGAAGAAGGGGAATCTGGATTCCTTAGGTCATCTTCACTACTAATGCTTTTAGCGTCTGAAGGGCTAGGCACACACCCATTAATGCTTTTGGCATTAAAGTCTCCATTGTAATGGATGTAGTCTTTGACTAGAGAACTTTCCAAACTATTTGAGGAGCTTGGAGATTGCTCCTCTAGGACCAGGTCTTGCCTTGTGGTGCTCAGCAGCTCTCCAAAGCCCCGACTCTGTCGAGGTCTGTTCCCATTAATGCGTGCACATCTTTCCACAGTGTTCTCTAGTCTCTCCTTAAAACTCATCATAGTTCTTTTGTAGTTATTATACCTGAAATTTTCCTCCAGAATTTTATCCCCTTGACAGTTTCTTGGTGGTAATAGTACCGGGTGCTGTTCCCCAGGCAGAAATGGCAGTGTGGAGACATTGTTGGACCTTTCGTGACAAGGACTACTGTGGACGTGGCCTGGATGATCTAAAAATTCCTCACACTTCCACCTGTTTCGCTCCCCTCCAGGACTTTGCTCCCCGTCCCACTGTTTTTTGGATGTGTGGCAACTTGCTGACTTGAAATATTCAAACCCATCTCCTTCATTTGAGTTCTTCCCATGGTCCAAATTCCTGGGCAGCCGAGCCCCTCTTGCATTCCTCAGCCTACCATCATGATCGACACTGCCCATGTTTCGTCCATGAATGACCGCACTGACAGCACTGGGAAGACTTAACGGGTCACCAATCGAGGCAGTGAAGGCACTCATGGCACTCAGAGCTGGAATGGGGCTGATCTGAGTTGTACTGTTGACTGCAGTGGTGATGACAACCTGAACTCCTTTGCTGGCTGCATCAACAACTGCTTTGTAAATGGCATCCACAGAAGCATCACCTGGGCCGCCCACAAGGAGGCCATCCTTCACCTGCTGACCAAGAGATGGGTCAATCCTTGGTTGCAACTCACAAGATGTATCTTGGAAAGGTGGAAGTGGAGTGTTTGGATTCTCAGGAAGAGCTGTGAGCCCCTGCTGGGCACTTATTCTTTTGTTTAGGAGAGCTGCATCCTCCTGCATTCTCACCTGGAAGAAACAGACAGGAAACAGTGAGAGAGAGAAAAGTCTTTAAAGACCTCAAAGAGAAAGACCATATTTTTAAGATTTGCCAGAAGGCAAACAAATATAACGAGAAAGGAAATACAAAGGAAGAACAAGGCTTGAAAATGAAATAAAAAGTCACTCTGTTTACAAAACCTTGTGCCTTGGTTATATATTTGGGTCCTGTTCCTTTTGTTGAAATCATTTCACAAATTTTTTTTTTTAAGAAATCATCATTACCATACATTCTTTAGAAAAGTTACAGGTGTGGTGGTTGGACACAAACTGTTTTCAGATAATGACTCCACATATTTAACTGTCATTCCAAGTTTTGCAACTTGGAACTCAAAGAGAGAAACAAGTCAGTCACTAGCACTGCTTGAATTACAAAGGGAATCAAATTTTGAAAAGGATTTCTAACTGATATATTTCTACTGAAATACAATTAAGCTAAAAGAAGATTCCTTCCCTCTCTCTTTCCTCAATCTCTCTCCATATATATGTATATATGGAGTCTCTGTGTGTATGTGTGTGTGTATGCTTTTTTCATAATAATAAAATATTTCTTATTTTACTTTTCCATCTTACCTGGCTACTGGCTGGGGGACACCCTCTGCTGTCAACAGTGTCAATGGCTGTCTATAGCCAGTAAGATGTGACTCTTAATTGAGAAGAGGTGACGGGAGGGAATCCTCAGGAGGTAAGAATATCCATGCTCAGGACAGGAAGGATGATGCAGTTTGAAAAAGTCCCCAAGGTTATTCTAATTTCACTAGCCCCACCTAAGAATTGCTGCTTCAGACCCTTGATACTGCAATTTTCCCCTCGATGATCTCTCCCTTCTTGTCTTCACATCCTTTTCCACTAAGCCAAAACCTGGGATCCATCAGTATATCAACCACTCTTATTACTCTTCCCCTGTCTAAAACTACCAGATAAAATCTCAATCTGGGATCAATTTAACTGCCTGCTTATCTATATCCACAGTGAGAATGCTGAGTTTCTGTCTAGGAATTTAGGGCTTTCAACTGCTGCTGGGGCTTATTGTTCTCATCAACCCAATGACCCTCTAGGTAGGTACCATTCTCCTTCACAGACATTCAAATCTTCATCCACGTCTTCAAGTTGGCTGCTCACCATCTCCAGCACTATTCTTAGCAGATAGCTTTACTTAACAGAGAGAATGGAGTTCTTCAGGTTAAGAATTCTCATAGTTCTTATACTCTGCTACTTTCTGTCCCCTGGTAGGACATACTTCTGTGCAAACATCTATGCCCCATATCCTGCCCTGCTTCCCAGTGCAAGAGGGGACTCTTCTGCTCTCTGAAGGTAAGTCCTTCATTTATGCTCTGGATCCCAAGGCACTCCTCAGGGATCTTACCTCATCTGTTATCCCTTCTCTTCTTTACGTTCAATCTTTTCCACTTTTTATTTGTATTTTTCTCTTTCCTTTGGCATACAACCATGTGCATAGCTTCCATTTTTAAAAGTTTACATTCAACCTACATCTGTCTTTGGGCACCACCCTATTTCTCTTATGTTCTTCCTAGTCACGTTTTTGAAAGAGTAATCCACACTCTTTAATTCCTAACTTTTTCACCCTTCCACCCACTGCAATCTGTCTTGTGCTCCCATCACCCCACCAAAACAGAATTCCACCATCATTGGTGATGTCCTAAATCTAGTGGATTCTCTTTATCTACTTGTTTGAGATTCTCAGTGACATGGCTGAGCACTTTCTCTTTCCTTCTAAATTTTATTCCACAAGATGTACATGAATATTTTCTCATTGTCAAAATAGGTAAAATTTTCTTTATCACTATGTCTCATCCAAACCTGCTTTCCCATCCCACTCCAATCCCATTTCCTTTCTCAGAAGTAATCAGGGCTGGAGTGCATCCTTACAGACACTTACTTTTAATACATTAAGTGTGTAGGTGTATATCCAGTTTTCTTTCTTTCCTTCCTTCTTTCCCATAAATGGTTTCGTATGTTAGTATTATTCTACAATACCACAGTATTGAAGTCTTGCAATCTTGTGGATCTTTCCATATCAGTTATACAAGTCTACCTACACCTCTTAAACTACTAGAAAGATAGATATATCATAATATATTTAATTATTTCTCTACTAATAGACATTTAAGTGGCTTCTAATTTTTGCCAACACAAATCACATTGTAATGAACATTCTGGCATGTGCCCCTTTGTTCACATTTGAAGATTTCTCAATAGATACAAAGAAGTTAAACTTCTGGGTCAAAGGGCATGTATATTTATTTTTTTACATTATTTTTGAAAAAGGTCTAGTTTTGAGAGAGAGAGAGAGAGTGTGTGTGCATGGGTGTGGGGGGTAGGCGTGGAGGAGCAGAGAGAGGGAGACAGAGGATCTGAAGTGGACTTCATGCTGATAGCAGGGAGCTCAATGCAGCTCATGAACCACAAGATCAGGACCTGAGCCAAAGTTGGATGCTTAACTAACTGAACCACCCAGGCATCCCAAGGATATGTATATTTAAAAACCTGATAGGGACACCTGGTTGGCTCAGTTGGTTAAGTGACTGACTCTTGATTTCAGCTCAGGTCATGATCTTACGGTTTGTGGGTTTGTGCCCCATGTTGGATGCTGTGCTGACACCACTGAGCCTGCTTGGGATTCTCTCTCCCTGTATCTCTCATTCTCTTTCTCTGCTTGCTCTCTCTCAAAGTAAATAAAATAAACTTAAAAAAAATCCCTGATAAACTATCAAATTACCTGCATTTGTATCACCATACAATCAGACCAACAATATCTTTAAAAGTCAGCAAGGAATATTAATCAATCTGATGGGCACATGAGTGTTGTAATTTGTATAACTCTGATTACTCTTTTCACATGTTCATTAATAATTTGTTTTTCATTTTCTGTTCATATCTAGACCTCATTTTTCTAATCAATTATCTTTTTTCTTCCTGATTTGTAGGAACTCTTTTTATATAATGAATGTCCATTATTTGCCATTATTATCCAAGTATTTTCTGCCAGGTGCACTTGCCTTTAACTTTATTTAAAATACCCTTCATCATATGGAGATTTTAAAGTTTTATGTATTCAACCTTATTACTTCTTTTCTTTTTGACCTCCTGATTTTGTGTCTTACCGAAAGAACCTTCTTTGTCTCAAGATTATTAAAAAAATATTTCTCTATTTTCTTTTTATATTATTAAGTGTCACTTTTTCCATCTAGCCCCTTAATTTATCAGAAATGTCTTTAGCCTGTAAAGCTTAAGGAAGACTATGTGGCTGGAGCAGGGGAGAGTGGTGTGGGCAGGACTAGAGTCAGGTCAAGCTGGCGTGTTGAAGATACGGATTTCAGTCATGAGAGTAGAGGAAACCGTGGAAGAGTTTAAGAGGATCATGATCAATTTTTACTATCCACTCCCAAAGGACCACCGAGATGCCTCAGACAAAATAAAATAACCTTTACACAAAAGACTGGAATGTTTAACAATAGTCATTATTGGGAAAATATAGTAAGTGGAGGTGAAAGAGCCTCCTTTTTCTGTCTCTTCCCCCCCGACCCAAGTAAGTATTTTAACAGACCTAGACATTGCTTACTATTTAAGGAACCCAGGGAAGGAGAGTACCTGAAAGTTCTGAAACAGACAAGCCATAGGGTTACTGTTAGCCGGGCAAGGAATTGTGGGCTGTCCTTGAAATGCCTGCAGGTTCTGGTACCCCTGGAGAAGTTGCTGCTGCTGCTGCTGATTTGGAGGAAACATCTGATTGTTGTTTAACAGCGACTGCAGATGAGTCAGTTGATGGTTATTCAAAGTATTGTTTATTGAGGACATGTCACCTATAGTTTGAAAAACATAAAATGTAAGTCAGTGTGACCCTTCGGAGATCTTATGCCTATCTATGCACCTGAGGATTCCCGAAACAAAAACTGAAAACTACACTTGACATGGTCATTCTTTTCTCTTTTTCTCATCAATATCTTACTAAGTGATAAGTAGAGAGCAGTAGTATTCATTAATTTTATCTTCCATAATTAGTTTTTTAATTTTATGTCTTGGAGACACTACTTAGTCTTTGCTTTTTCCGTTAGCCAATCTTTCAAGATTGAGCTTTGGTGTTATAAATACCTTGAAATTATTTTTGTTAGAGCACCTAAAACTAAATGTGGAAATTAATCCTAAAACGTTTTAGTAATCATAAGTATCTGAGCAAGTTATTAAAACGTGTGGATCTGATCAGGCCTTGTTTATAAAATTTAGTTCTCATGCCACAGTTATCAATAAATACCATCAAATAAAATCAGATTTGGCCTAGGAACACGTATTTTGTTTTTAAGTAAAAGGTTGGTTACCTAAAATTAAAACTGTAAACAAAGCTAATAATACAAAAGAATTCATTGCCATAATCATTAAAATAAATATTATTCAATCAGATGGGATTAGTTAACAACTAAGTTCATATTCATAACTCAAAATTAACTTGTTTTAAAATTACATTGAAATTATCTTGACGACAATGCCATTGAAATTGTCTTGCAACTTGAAATCTGTAAATCTGTAATGCTTTTTAGGTTATTTAACTGTTGATTTTGATGCCAAATAGAACTAATAAACTATAACTAGTAAACTATAAAATTGGTAAACTATATTCTAAAGGTGTCCATAAAATCTGGAAACATTATTAATTTTTATTAAATTAATAAATTTAAATACCTTGTGACAGTATCGTATGTATTTGCCTCTTTCTAGACTTTCTGGATACCATCTCTGTACTTAATATTACAGCTATCTGCACCAGTCATTTGGATATACTTGCCATCATTTTCTAACTTTTTTGTGATAAAATAATATATGTGAAGGATTTTGTTTTTAAGCCATAAAGTTCTAAGGAATTATTACACTGGCTGAGGAAATCTAACAGCAGCTGTTGAGACTGTTTTCTTGAACTCAAGCAAAATTTATCTTTGAATATCTTTATGCCTTGTTTCCTATTTTGCTGGATAAGCATTTAGTTTTGTTTATCTAGGGGTCGCCTGGAAGAAACACTTCCTCAGTTTCCATCCACAGTGCAGCCGCTCATACTAACCCTGTGATGCCACACCAACTAAAATTCATATAAGAGTTATTTTTTAAGATGGGCCTGTGCCTTATTGTTTGGAAAATCAGACTCTACTTGGCTGAAGAGAATGATAGGTGGGTTAGGTTTAAGTGGCATCAGAATTAGAAGATCAGAGAAAGCAGATTAAAATGTTATTCAGTACTGCTAGAACAGGGGAAGAGGAAAAAGTCATTTTCATGTTTGTATAACTCTGGATGTGTGTGGGTGTTATTATATTTAGTTCCTTAAGCAAGCTGTGACATAACAAAAACATTTTTAAAAATAGTGTGACAAAATGGAGTTTTTAAAAAGGAGAAAATAGAATTAGAAAAACGTTTCTTTTGTACAAATTTGTGAAAAAATTTAACTTACCAAGCAGACCTGTCCCCAGTAGAGGGTTAAGTAGCTGTGGCACCACAGAGTTACTGTTGAGTTTAGCTGGACCAGGTGTATTCCCAGCATTATTAGATACATTCAGCAATGTTTCTGCCATTGACACCACTGCTGTCCCACCAAGTGTTGAGACAGTCAGTGCTGCCACTGCTGATGATGTAGTGGTTGTGGTAGTGGTTGCCTGGGAGGAAGTTGCTATGGAAACCTCTGGATGATTAGCGGTGTTGGCCGATGCTGGGTTCAGGACACCTCCCAACAGCTGGGGATTCAAGGCCATTAATCCTGAGGCCCCAGTGACAGCTGGGAGGAACAGGGGGTTAAAAGTAGTGTCACTGCCTGCAAAGCCCGGTAAAGGGTTCCCCAGGGGGCTGGTTAAAAGGGTCTCAGCTCGGCTGTTCTCTGACTGATTGCTTGGCAAATGGTCTGGTGGGGCTGTCATCTGTGTTAATGAGGGTAAAGGGGTATTTTGCTGTTGCAAAAGATCTGAGATGGTCAGATTGAAAGATGGCAGGGGAAGCATGGCAGCTGCTTGGGCTTGGTTCTGAAGCAGGGCTGCTAGGAGCTGAAAGTGAACAGGCTGCAATACCTGCCCATCCATGTCACCGGAGAGAAAAGCTAAAGCAGCGTTTACATTCGGGTTGAGAAAACCTAAAGGGTGGAGGTTGATCTCAGACTTGCCTTCTCCTGCTGAAGGCTGGAGGATATTTAATAGATTCTGGTTTAGGAGATGCTGTTGATTCACTGGCAAAGAGATAGGTAGAGAACTGAGGAGGCTGGGGTTCAAGGGGTGTGGAAGATGGTTGTTTGAAGTGCTGTTGGATGGAAAATGAAGTGCGTGCTCTTGGCCAACATAAGGAAAATCACTCCCAATAGGCAGCTGACTCTGCAGTGGGTTTCCAGCTGCGGTGGTGACTATGACGCCATCTTGCAGAACAGATGTTGTCTTTGTGATGGCAGGGTGGCTGGTGCCAGCTATGGCTATGGAGGATGATGGTCCTGAACTGCCTAAAATAAAAAAGAAGAAAAACAAACCGCCTATTAATTATGGATGTTGAGGAGGACAACCCCATAATAATACATTAAGGTATATTCCAATTCATTTGTTCCACGTCACCTTTGTGAATTTAATTCAGATTAATTGTAATCAGCGATGATTTGGCACTGGTTAATAAAACTTAAGTTTAACTTTATATTTCCTCATCTACTTTGAAAATAAGTATGTTGAAGAAGTTTAGAAATATTAAAAAATATTAAGAAATCTCTGTTTCTCACTATCAAATAGCTTGCTTTTCACAGGCTGGACAAGGTGAAGACAGGGAAATCTGTGTTGTAGCTGGTGGACAAAGGTAACAAGACTTTATTCTTCAAAAACATTTTCATAAAATGTTTTTGGTCTTTATTTATAATACTACCACTTACTTTTAGTGAAAAAAAAGTGCCCCATTTTCTTAAATGAAAATGTTTTTGGTCTTTATAATACTACCACTTACTTTTAGTGAAAAAAAAAACCCCAGAATATACATGAATGTACAAAACAAAATAAAAAAATACCTATGGAGATAACTATTAATATTTTAGTAGATAGTTCTTCAGGCTTTCCCCACCTGTATCTATATACATATATACACATATTACATATTTCAACGCAAACAGAATCATGCTGTTTTGTAACCTTTTTCTTTTATCGATAGGTTTTGACTATCTTACCATGTTAACTCAGGTTAACTTTAGAGTGATTTTACTAGTGTCATATATGAATATACTACAGTTTAATCAATCCACAGCTGTGGATATCTGATTGTTTACCATCTTTTACTGCTGTAAGCAACACTATGATAAACATTCTTATTAATTCATCTTTGCCAATATGCTGTTATTTTCTAAGGATAAATTCCTAAAAGTAGAATTCCAGGGACAAAAGGGTTTACATATTTTTAAAACTTTGAGTACATATTGTCAAACTGCCCTACGGTCAAGTTGATCACGCACATTCAATTTACATTTTTACAAACAGTGTATGGCAGTGTTCATTTCTCACCAACAGTATATTTTATTATTTTTAAATCTTTGTCACTGATAGCATAAAGATACTCTGTCCTTAGGATCCCCTAAATCAGACCAAATGCCATCACCCCAAATAGCATTCTTAATCTTGAAAATCTTATGCTTCAGATGAAAATTCAAGGAACTTAATATTAAAAATATAAAATTTCAGTTTTTTATTATAATCGTTTTAGTTGTTCTCAACCCAAGCTGCACAATAGAATTACAGTGCCTGAGCCTTATCCCAGGCTAGTTGAAAACTCATCACGTAGGGTACAGCCTGAGTATCCTTTGAAATCACCCCTGGCGATCCAGATGCACAAGGGAGGGGGTGAGAATTTCATTCTGTTGAAAAGGAACGTACAATCATTGTTTTCATAAAAGATCTTTCACTAAAGAGACGCAGTATGTAATATATGCATTCAGCAAATACTGTTACAGGCTTATGTAACATGTATATGATATAATGAACAACATTAGTGTTACTTAAAATCTAAAATAATTCAAACACTTTATTGCTGTGTTATGCCATGAAAAACTATATTTGACTATGTTACCATTGAGACCTTGTCCAAATAGAAATACACAGTTGTAACAGTACTACAAATTTTATATGCTTGTTTTCTTCTAATGGAATAACACAAGATATTTTTTTATATACAGACGTTTGTATGAATATTTTTAACCTTGTAGCCTATGGATTGATTATATTTGTTAAACTATTCTGATAAAAGTTTGGCATTTATAGTCTCATCATTGTATATAACACAGGGATGAATATTTTTCTGTATACGATACTTTGCTACCTTTGAATTTTTCCTCAGGAAAAGCTGGTATGATTGTTGTGAGAGTCAAAAACAGGTCAGTGAAAGGCTTATAATGTCTAAAAGTCTATACAAATAAAAACAGTTATCATTGTCAGCATTAATTATTTACATTAGTAGCTGTGGTTAGTGGTGGTGATGTAGTAATAGTAGTAAGTATAAATCAGCACACCCAGCACACCTTATAGAATATCTCTATCTTGCATGACTTTGCAATTCTTCCCAGCTATCATGTCTGTTTTTTCTTTCAGTGTTTCATTTAAAGAATGAGATTTATAAAAAATCTGTTAAAATATATAAATGTTTATAAACTATTATCACAAAACAGTGATTATGTTCACAATGAGTATATTAAGAACATATCAAAGTAGGTATATGGTATACAATTCTTTAAATGTTAATTCAGGTTTGTAATAAAACAGTCAACACCTTAAGCATTTCATTGCTTCATAAAGTTTGCTATTTCTGTAAATGCGCAAAAAAAGTGCTTTATTTGCGCTTGTAAACCATCTTTTTAAACAAGTCAATAACAACTCTTATTTACTGGTAATCACTATCTGTGGCCATCTGCTGACCAATGATGACATATTTAAATGTCCAGAGTTCTGTTCTTTTAACCACCACCAGAGCCCATTTTCAAAATACTCTAGCAAGGCATTATAGATGTAGGGTTTCCTTAGAGGTTACTACTCTTAATATTTTTGTCTTGTTTTGTAGGAGAGAAACATCTACATTTAGGAGTCATTTGGGGGACATTATTCTAAAAGTTTTTCATCTAAATATTCTTGAGGGATGACAATAAAGTATGGTTACTTTTGAGAAACGACAATAAAGAAAATATTACAAACAAGAAGGTTGTGGAGATCCCAAGTTTCTTAAGGGCAGTATGTGGATCAAGGCCTATTTTTTATTTTCTCTAACTTTCAACAATGAGCAGGAAGGCTCTGTTAAATAAAAGGATAGAAATGGTGATATTAAACAACAACAAAAACAGCTCCCTGCCCTCTCCTGCAGGAACTACTCAGAGTGTAAGAAAAGTAATAAATGCACAAATCTCCCTGTCTTTCTTTTTCCTATTTCATATACACATTTATTGGGAGCTCATATGAATCAGAAATGTTAAAGTTCTGCTCATAGAGCTAGTGTAACTATAATGTGATAGACTAAGAGATTTGACAGGTATACAGCAAGGGGACTATTGGAAAACTGAAGGTGTCAGGGTAACTAAGCAATGGTAACATTTGATCTGGGATTTGGAACTGGAAAAGGAGACAGAAACAAAGTCATCAGAAAAAAAGACAAGGAGATAATGAAGTGCATGCAGGGTAATAAAGTACATGGAGGTACATATCCTGAAAACAAAGACATTGATGGAAAATATTGCATCGTGCTTTTCCACACACCCCTGCTCTCCCACCCTGGTTAAATCTACTGCCTTAGACAAGCAGCACAGAAATTTGAAATTCTTTCTAAACCATGAAAGGCCAGGATCACTTCTTATTTCTGAAACCTAACACAGTCCCTAACACATGGTTGGCATTCCAAAAATGTTGGTTCAATGAATCTATTAAGATCATAAAACCTGGATTCAACTTCTAGAAATCAGAGCTTTTGATGCTGTGTGTGTGGCATGTGTATGGGAAGCAAGGGCGAGAATACCATCCATTTGCGGAGAAACTAAAAACTGACTTCAGTGCTGGCCCAACACCAGGAGGTAAGGGACAGGAAAGGAGATGGCTGGAAGATATCAAGTTACTTTAGACTCTCACGTGTTCCAGAGAGTTAAAATCACCTTGCAGAGGAAGAGTACATTCCAAAGTATTCTGAGTTCTAAAAGTCACTCAGAAATGCTTGGGGTCATCCCAAGAAGACCTTGAATTTTTATGTCTGACGTGAACTTGGAGATTGCTTATTTCTGAACCGCTTAACCTTGAGTAGGTACTCTGGCAAACCTGCTTCGCAGTTCTATGTAAAAACCATATGGTCTCTTGAAGCACATGGAAAAAAATGTTTTCTTAAAGATGAATTTTTTTTTATCCAGCCAAGATGTTTTGTGCTTAAACCAATGAAAGGGACAGTTTTTAAAAAACAAACTATTCACTAAACATTTAGCTGTTAAATAGCCAAATGGCATCTGGAGCCTGGAACAAGTTAGTAAGTTGGAGAAATCCTTTAATTGAAAAAAAAAAAAAAAAAGACTACTTCACACCAGTCAGCAGCACCATGAACAGGCACAAATTCTTTTTCTCATGACCTCTGTTGCTTTAATGAAGTAGGAGATGAAACTGAAAAACCACCCAAAGAAACTTCCATGGGGTGAGATCACATGCCCAGACACCCAATCAGAGGTTGAGATAAACCAAGACAATCAGGAATTGACACTGTTAGCTTGCCCAGTGAGTGGAGTAGATTTCCAGATGTAAACAGTACTCTTAGCATACACATATAATTTATGATGTGTGTGAGTGCATATGTGTGTGTACATACAGAAATAGCACCTATAAAATTTGTAAAGATTTTTAAAGGATATTTTCCTATTATTACTAGTTTCATTCTTGAGATGTTTTTTCTGCTTCATGAATTTTTTTTTTTGCTTTTAGAACATAGGTAATATCTACCCTTTAGATTTATTTCTCTTGTCACCAATATTTTTTAAGAGAAGTCATTGTTTATATTATGCTAAACTCTTCTATGGTTGGCTCTTAAGTATTAGTATTATTGTACATGTCTTTGTATGTACAAGAGATGGCATAAAGCTTATACCAAATGGACTAATAAAGTGCTTTTAAAATGTCATCATATCCATTTGATCTATAACTCCAATTTTGAATACTACTCTATGCTAGAAAACTTTTTCAAAGTTAATATGCCCCAATACTGATTTTTATCCATAAAAATTTAAGAACTTAAGAGATGAATCATATAAAAGATACACTTTCACCATTTGACCTTTATCATTTGCTTTGGCAAGCATACTGTAGATGCAAACAAGGTCAAGGTAATCCTTAATAAAAATGAATGCTTGTAGAAACAAGAGAAAACATCATGCCCCAGTGAGTCTAATAAAATATAATGCACTTTTCAATCCCATGGAAATAGTAAAACTTTCTCCTCTATATTTAGAGAATTAATTAAAAAAAATAAATAGAAAGATAACTTGTATGAGAAGTCTAGATCTTCCAACAAGATATTATTGTCCCAAGCCTTAGTAAAGGCCTGGTATATGTATTTACAAAAATATATCAATTTCTATCTTTGTGCTTTAGATCCTGATGTAAATTCCTAGCATTCCTTTACCAGAAGTAGGCAGGAAGACCTAGGGACTGTTGGTTATCTGTTCTGTAAAAGGAAGGGAGGGAAGGACCCCAAAACAAAGCATTTAGAAAAGAAGGGGGTGGGGGGAAGGGATCAATGGCAGTATCTAGTGAAATGTTCTCCACCCTTAACAAGAGCCAACCAGTGGAAGAGATGCAGCTTGAATACTGGAATATGATGTTTGAGTCATGACTGTATCAAGATCAGTTTTGTGGTGGTAATGGAGTCAGGCAAAGCCAAAAAACAACAAACAAACAAACAAAACTGATCATTTCTGTTTCCTTAACACAGAATTACTCTATAAACTGTTGGAGTAAATGCAAAAATGCTTGATTGTTTACTGTTTACTCAAGCAACAAAATTTTGGTTTATTTTTAGAAATGCCTTTTATCACATTAAGAAAAGTTTATTGTAAGGAAACTAATTTTGAGAAAAGAGGTTAAATCCCTTGGTTGGCAGAATCTGCTCTCTGAATATGGGGGTAGAGTAACAGTTAAAATATTTCAATATTCCATTCGTAAGTTTTATCTCCTTATATTTTTAAATGAGCAGAGGGAACAGAGTTTCTAAGTTATAAATACAGTTAACTTTGTGTCCTTCCATTGTATACTACTTTATCTGCAGTGCTAAAACAGTGCTTAGCACATACTAGGTGCTCAATAAATATTTATTGAGTTAATTACCTCATGAATATTTTAAGAGAGTTTAGACCTATTTGGGGCTGCAAAACCAGCTTAGTATGCCCCAAGCAGTATCTTTTGATAAATGAAATAGAAAAACAAAAGAACACATTGCATATCTAGCGCATTACTTTGTACAAACTGTTTCTGTTAGCTTGTGTGTGTGTGTGTGTGTGTGTGTGTGTGTGTGTGTGTGTGTGTGTGTGTTAGGTCATGTTAGGGGGTGATAAAATCATTTCAGTGGACCATGACTGTCTTAGAGAAAAATAAAAAGAAATAGAATAAGTCAGGATAAGATAGAATGGGATCAAAAAGATCAGAGTGTGTCATATATAATGAATGTTTTATTTTTGGAAACTTTTGTTATATATTAAAAACATGTCTTTAGTGGATTATAATGCAAGTTAATTTCTTGCTGTAAGAAGAAGTACCAAAAGACTGAAAACACTGCTTTAGAATCAGGCCTCTGAGTTGCTTGACTTTGTGGGAGTGGTCTAGGGAGCTGTGCTCCAGGAAGCAGGTTTGTCAGAAGAGGTGTCCCTGTGGAGTTGTGCAGCACAGAAGCTCTGCTCTAGGTTATCTATGATGAATACCCTCTCTCATACCTGTATCCATAGGTCTTGGACAGGTATTTTGAAATTTCCTGGACTAGCTCTCACTCAGGAGTATCTCAGAAACTCCTCACATTTCTGTTGTATAGTTCCATTTTTAACCCATAAAAAGGTGAGCTGTTACTTTGAATTTGCGAGTATAATTCTTACAAAATAATTTTTAGTCTACTCTTTGCTCGACTGGCCTTAATGTTGTTTGATGTAAGTTTCCATAAAGGAAGAACACTATGATTTATCTAGTATTACATGCATGTGGAAATTAAATCTATTTTGATGATACCACAGAAATATTTTTAATCATTATTTTTAATGAGTCAAATTTTTGAAGAGTTAACATTACTGCCTAGAATTTGGGTACTTTTAGAAGCTGCATCAATGTTTTCAGACCACTTGGTTTTAGTAAATAATAGCTTAGGCATGTCCTAGAGAACTGAAGAATTTCTAGTGACTTCATAAGTGAGTTTAGTGTATTGCAATGGAATAAAATTCTCCCAATTTGCACACTGGGACAATTTATTTCTTGAAAGGTACAAAATAGATAATTGAATCAGCAAACATATCACACCACTCTGAGTTCTGTTTTCACCTTTGATTATACAGACCCAATATCTAAAGTCAAACATATTTTAAGTCCTTCTTTTGTACACAAGGAAACATTAAACCTGGAATATGTAAACAAAACAAGTGGTGTAACCCTGATAATAGGAAACCTTCTTAAACAGCAAGACATTGTTGCAAAAATATCTTACAGCAAAGAAGAAATGGCTCATTTTGCAAAAAGTTAACTGAAAGAACAGACATAGATTTTTATCACACAATCAAGAATTTAATAGAGTTTTGGTATCGGTTAAAAAACAAAGCAGAAGGCAACTTTTAACCTAGAAGCCTTGTGCATCAGATGAGGGATAAAATCTAGGCATTTAAAAGTTTGGTTGGAAATACTGTCAATATCAACTATTATTAATTCAATCAGAACCTTAAAGGAGCCTTTGCCCTTCTTCACTCTACATTAGTCTCTGTAAGACTAGAAGATTATTTCCACACAAATGCCCTGTATGGTGAGAGGGCTAACTTACATGGTACAATCCATCCTTGGACATTTTTATCCCATAATCTCTTTGCACCTGTAACTTCAAACGTAGGGAATGGCAACTTCCCTTTATTTTCTTTACTGGCATGTTCTTATAATAAATAAATACATAGAACATAAAACCAAGCTCATTGCTTTGCAGTCTTTTTTACCTAAAGTGTTCTTTTGTGGTCTCTATTTCATTTTCTTATACCTACCATATCAATGGCTGTATGAGTTTCAATCAAATGTTTTTTTTTTTTGTGCTGAAAGAAAACCACTTTCTTTTCCAG
The DNA here is from genome assembly GCF_006229205.1 of Suricata suricatta. NCBI lineage: Eukaryota > Metazoa > Chordata > Mammalia > Carnivora > Herpestidae > Suricata > Suricata suricatta. The sequence continues at coordinate 78,783,957 of NC_043702.1, forward strand.
AGTTTTAAAAAAATATATATATATAAATATCCATGAACATATACTTATTCATAGGCTTATTTATATTCTTGTTAGTCAGTGTATCTCTTTAAGAGTTAAGGCAAATAAATGTTTGAATTATTTTCTCTTCTGGTACAAACTCATACCCTTCCTCTTCAGAGGATTCTATTTTCCTGTGTTTAGAAGAGTTGATTAAATGTTTTTTACTAGAAAAAAAAGGAGAGAATATAAAAGGGGTTTTGAAGTAAAAAAGTCGTATTTAATGATTATCACATTGGAGAAAGTAAGGTTCAGTTATTAAGTTGGTTAGCAGAATAGTTTCAATCTTTTTGCTTCTTTAAAAATTTTGAAAACAACAGGGCCACGGAAGGGATAAGTTGTCCCAGGGACACTGACAGGACTTGGTCCTTTGCAGAGGCCACGGTTACTGGCATGGGTGGTCTGTTCTACGGCCAGCGGGTGAGCAGCAGTCAGAAGACTGAGCAGGCACAGGCCTGATAACATTTGCCAGTCAAGGGCACTTGATTTGGGATTCCTCCCTAAACTGAAACCCCACAGGATGTGCTGGAACTATTTAAATGCTGAAACTTGGCTCTCTTCATAAATGGAAAGTTGCTTTAAATGGACACTACAGATGGATTTCAGAACATACCTGCATTCAGCAGTTTGAGTATTTGGACTGAGAATCAGGAACTTTGGGGTTTGGTTTACCAGACCCACCCAAGCTTTGCTTTAGAACTTGAGCAATGTCAGCAAGTATACCACTGGTCATTTTCTAAACCTGTTACATGGAAATATTAAACTTTACTTGTAATTTGCTATCTAAAAAGTGAAGAGAAACCTGTAAGGTGTTCAGAGAGCTTTAATGGAAAGGCAATTTCAAAATACCAAATAGAATTAATAAAGTCTTGCATAGTCTTAAATTTGAGAAATATTTCCTAAGCATTATATATCTTTTACCTGAATTTTTGTTTACTATCTCTGCTTCCAATTCCCATATTTAAGATGTGATACATTTTTAAATGTTTCCCATGGAATTCACATGTAGGCCCCAAAAAATCAGTATTTGCGTTGTTTATAATTGAAAAACTCTCTTTAACATAAGTTTCTGAAAATAAATTACCAATCGAATGAAGTGTTCTCAAAGCAAATGATTTCTCCTCTTAATTAAAGACTTACTGCAACATTTTTGAGTTGCTTAGGAGAGTGGGAAAGGCCCTGGATTAAGCAGGTCACTTGAGTTCTGTCCAGGCTCCGTTACATAGAGAAGAGTAGACTCTGTGACCAGTGGGTCTCCTTCACCTTCACTGTTCGTCCTGCTCCAAGGGTAGAAAAAACTAACATCTGCATTGATGCCCCATTCAAAGGCTGACTAACACGTCACCCAGTAGGAAACCCATTCTTATCTGATTGATGGAGGTGACACAAATTCATTAAAATGAAGGTCACCAAATGTGACTCACAAAGGAGGGGCAGTTTTCTGGATAGTTTGGACATTTCATCTGTGTTGACACAACATCCTAATATCAGAGTCCAGAGAGAAGGCAAAAATCACTGACCTTTGTCTAAAAGTGCATCAAAAGTTTACAAATGTGGCTTGTAACATGCACTGATGTGTTTTAATGTATCATCTGTTGGGTAATTTTAAAGATTTTGAAAGTGGAAACCGTATTTTTGACCACTGAATGTTTTAGATGAAAAATTTAGACAGCTGGGAAGAAAATGGATTTTATAACCAGATGAACCTGAGTTCAAATTCCAATTCAGTTATGCGTGATCTTGGACAATTATCTAAATTCTCTGAAGTTCAGTTACTCATCTGTAAAGTGGGGGCAATAATACCTTATACTTTGGAGAACTACACAGATTAGAAATAATATATGTAAGTCACCTGGCACATCATAGGTACTCAATAGCTATGATAGCTATAAGCAACATTTTAAGAGAAAAATGTATTTTTCTTCTAATATCTTACTGGTGTGCTAGGACTATGTAGCAGAGATTATAAGGGTAGCTGTGACTGTCACCTGCTAGCTCACTCTGCATGCCTAGCTTTGCTACTTATTTGGTGGATGAATAAATGTCAGTGCAAATAAATATTTAGGCTAAGCAATTATAACGACAGTACATTCAGTTGACACAGTTTACTGTGTATCAAAAAGAAACATGGAATTAGAGACTTTTTCAATATTCAGCTCATCAAAAGGGTTACAGTAATTAGTAAATATACCCATTTTCACAACCAGCTGCACATCAGATCTATGTACATTAGTTAGTATTTAATTTTCTTAGGTTTAATATTTTAAAACTTCTTAGTGACCTAGATTTTTTATCAAAGTATATGCTTTCTGTTAGCTTACACATGATTCGTCACATCCATATCATTACTAGACATTTATTCTTGTACAATTTAGCTATTTATATGCTAACACTTTTTCTTAGATTAATAGATTTTGAACCTGTGTTTGACACTCCCAGCACTGGCAATCCAGATCTGATGCTTTACAGAGGTTCATGGAACAAGAAAATACATGTCTGAGACTATATAAAATAAGTCTAAACTGAACATTCAGAAGAAACAAAAATATAAATAAATGTTGGTCTTTTCCATTACGGATGAATTGAAATACATCATTAATAAAATATATACACTTTGCAATATGAACTCAGACCTGAAACAAAGTTGAGGTAAGGGGTATCAAAATGTAAAGATATATAATACAAGGAGACTAACAATGTCTCATCCAAATGATTGAAGGCATGCTTAATAAATACGGTATATTTAAAAATAGCTGCTGATTTCATGTAACTTTCATCTGCTAGAAGCATAAGATTAAATTTTCACTTGTGTGGAATTATTTAAAAAGGTATATGAGTCATTGAAAAGTTGGAAGCCCCTTTGGAATAAGCATCCTGTTAAACACATAAAAAATAGTTTCATGAGATTCTTTAAGACTAGGAATATCTAGAAGGCACTAATCATTTCAGTTAT